>NC_088223.1:19328047-19680547 GCF_036934945.1 Oncorhynchus masou masou
GGGCGCGATAGAGAGAAAAGAGAGACAGGAGAAAGAGGGCGCGATAGAGAGAAAAGAGAGAGAGAAAGAGGGCGCGATAGAGAGAAAAGAGAGACAGAGAAAGAGGGCTTGATAGAGAGGAGAGAAAGAGGGCGCGATAGAGAGAAAAGAGAGAGAGAAAGAGGGCGCGATAGAGAGAAAAGAGAGACAGAGAAAGAGAGGGCGCGATAGAGAGAAGAGACAGAGAAAGAGGGCGCGATAGAGAGAAAAGAGAGAGAGAGAGGGCGCGATAGAGAGAAAAGAGAGACAGGAGAAAGAGGGCGCGATAGAGAGAAAAGAGAGACAGAGAAAGAGGGCGCGATAGAGAGAAAAGAGAGGCAGAAAGAGGGCGCGATAGAGAGAAAAGAAAGACAGAAAGAGGGCGCGATAGAGAAAAGAGACAGGAGAAAGAGGGCGCGATAGAGAGAAAAGAGAGACAGAGAAAGTGGGCGCGATAGAGAGAAAAGAGAGGCAGAGAAAGAGGGCGCGATAGAGAGAAAAGAGGCAGAGAAAGAGGGCGCGATAGAGAAAAGAGAGACAGAGAAAGAGGGCGCGATAGAGAGAAAAGAGAGACAGGAGAAAGAGGGCGCGATAGAGAGAGAAAGAGGGCGCGATAGAGAGAGAAAGAGGGCGCGATAGAGAGAAAAGAGAGAGAAAGAGGGCGCGATAGAGAGAAAAGAGAGAGAAAGAGGGCGCAATAGAGAGAAAAGAGAGACAGAGAAAGAGGGCGCGATAGAGAGAAAAGAGAGACAGAGAAAGAGGGCGCGATAGAGAGAAAAGAGAGACAGAAAGAGGGCGCGATAGAGAGAAAAGAGAGACAGCAGAAAGAGGGCGCGACAGAGAGAAAAGAGAGAGAAACAGGGCGCGATAGAGAGAAAAGAGAGACAGAGAAAGAGGGTGCGATAGAGAGAAAGAGGGCGCGATAGAGAGAAAAGAGAGACAGAAAGAGGGCGCGATAGAGAGAAAAGAGAGACAGCAGAAAGAGGGCGCGACAGAGAGAAAAGAGAGAGAAACAGGGCGCGATAGAGAGAAAAGAGAGACAGAGAAAGAGGGTGCGATAGAGAGAAAGAGGGCGCGATAGAGAGAAAAGAGAGACAGGAGAAAGAGGGTGCGAGAGAGAAAAGAGAGACAGGAGAAAGAGGGCGCGATAGAGAGAAAAGAGAGACAGAGAAAGAGGGCGCGATAGAGAGAAAAGAGAGACAGAGAAAGAGGGCGCGATAGAGAGAAAAGAGAGACAGAAAGAGGGCGCGATAGAGAGACAGAAAGAGGGCGCGATAGAGAGAAAATAGAGACAGAGAAAGAGGGCGCGAGAGAGAAAAGAGAGACAGGAGAAAGAGGGTGCGATAGAGAGAAAAGAGGTGGCGCGATAGAGAGAAAAGAGAGAGAGAAAGAGGGCGCGATAGAGAGAAAAGAGAGACAGAGAAAGAGGGCGCGACAGAGAGAAAAGAGAGACAGAGAAAGAGGGCACGATAGAAAGAAAAGAGAGACAGGAGAAAGAGGGCGCGATAGAGAGAAAAGAGAGAGAGAAAGAGGGCGCTTTAGAGAGAAAAGAGAGACAGAGAAAGAGGGCTTGATAGAGAGGAGAGAAAGAGGGCGCGATAGAGAGAAAAGAGAGACAGAGAAAGAGGGCACGATAGAAAGAAAAGAGAGACAGAGAAAGAGGGCGTGATAGAGAGAAAAGAGAGAGAGAAAGAGGGAGCGATAGAGAGAAAAGAGAGAAAGAGGGCGCGATAGAGAGAAAAGAGACAGGAGAAAGACGGCGCGATAGAGAGAAAAGAGACAGAGAAAGGGGGCGCGATAGAGAGAAAAGAGAGACAGAGAAAGAGGGCGCGATAGAGAGAAAAGAGACAGAGAAAGAGGGCGCGATAGAGAGAAAAGAGAGACAGAGAAAGAGGGTGCGATAGAGAGAAAAGAGAGAAGAGAAAGAGAGAGGCAAATTAAAGGTAAAAAAGGCAGCAGATCAGCAGCAGGGCCTCATCCACTCTGGCATGTGACAGCCATTTTGTTGACATCATTAGCAGCTCCCCTGGGGTTTACCAGTCGCAAGCACACCAAGCTCTTTCTTCAGCCACTAAAATAGCCTCAGAGGAGTTTTAACGTGACAACGAAACAATGTTGTTTTGTAGGCCAGTAATGATACCAGTATCACAATATTTTTCTCCATGGCAAAAAAAGCAGACCAAATTCTTTGGTCCTTTAAAAACATGGTGTATGTAAAATATTGTGTTCTATAGCTTGGAAAGTAAACACGTGACTCTGGATGACAACATAATGTTTCCAACATTAGGGCTGTTTTCCTAAAGAAATTAAATCTGCTTTGTGTTTTGTTTCTTTGCCCCTACACTAACCAGTATCGCAATACTGGTTTCCTCCCACTCCCTGTGCCCTGTCACTCCCTGTGCCCCCTGTCACTCCGTGTGCCCCCTGTCACTCCCTGTGCCCCCTGTCACTCCCTGTCACTCCCTGTGCCCCCTGTCACTCCCTGTGACTCCGTGTGCCCCCTGTGACTCCGTGTGCCCCCTGTCACTCCCTGTGCCCCCTGTCACTCCCTGTGCCCCCTGTCCCTCCCTGTGCCCCCTGTCCCTCCCTGTGCCCCCTGTCCCTCCCTGTGCCCCCTGTCACTCCCTGTGCCCCCTGTCACTCCCTGTGCCCCCTGTCACTCCGTGCGCCCCCTGTCACTCCGTGCGCCCCGTCACTCCGTGCGCCCCGTCACTCCGTGCGCCCCGCCACTCCGTGCGCCCCGCCACTCCGTGCGCCCCGCCACTCCGTGCGCCCCGCCACTCCGTGCGCCCCGCCACTCCGTGCGCCCCGCCACTCCGTGCGCCCCGCCACTCCGTGCGCCCCGCCACTCCGTGTGCCCCCTGTCACTCCGTGTGCCCCGCCACTCCGTGTGCCCCGCCACTCCGTGTGCCCCGCCACTCCGTGTGCCCCGTCACTCCGTGTGCCCCCTGTCACTCCGTGTGCCCCGCCACTCCGTGTGCCCCGCCACTCCGTGTGCCCTCTGTCACTCCGTGTGCCCTGTCACTCCGTGTGCCCTGTCACTCCGTGTGCCCTGCCACTCCGTGTGCCCTGTCACTCCGTGTGCCCTGCCACTCCGTGTGCCCTCATCTTAATGAACAGTTGGGAAACATCTGTAACAACGCAATGTTTTCAAGGAGGGTGACATGCTGAAAACAAACTCCATTACTACACCATTAGAAGCACTAAAACAGCTCTCAGACATTGGATCAACAGAAGGGAAAAACAATCTCAGGTCATTTCAGCAACAGCCCCATGACCATTTCCCATGAGTGATGTGTGTACGAAAGGTGGAACATAGAAGCAGTGCACACATACAGATAATCCCGTGGTAAATAATATAGAAAATGATAAAACACAGTGGACACTAATGAACATAACGTAAGCCTGTCAAGTACAGTAATATGTCTCCCCCCAGGACCGGTTTCCTGGACACAGATTAAGCCTCGTCCTGGACTAAAAAGCATGGTCAATGAATAATCTCCATTGAAATAGCTTTGTAGTCAAGGCTTAATCTGGGCGCCATTAGGTCATTTTCCGTACCATATCATTGCGGCCGAAGAAGGTGTAGACAGCATACAGGTAGTAATCAAACAGCTGGGAAACACAGTGGATGACGTCAAAGGCTATTGGTTTCAGAATGTTCATCATCTGTATGTACTTCCCTGTATGAGAGAGATTACAAATGGCATTTATATTATTACACCTTATTATATGTTAAATGACAATATAGTTTATATCAGTTAATATCAATTACCAACAGAAATGAAAAACAAAAAAAGATCAAAACTCAAAAAGTACTGGGGATGGAATATAGATACTTGGAAATTCATGGGTTATCTTTCATATTCCTGATTGGACAAAGTTACAAAAGCCACACATTTTAGGATGTGAATAGGACAAATCTAAATGTTTGAATCTAACATTTCATTGAATATCCTCTGGCCAATTAAGAACAGCACATGTTCAGATTAGTGATGCACCGATATGACATTTTTGGCCGATACCGATATCCAATATTTTCCTTGCCAAGAAAACTGATACCGATAACCAATATTAAACATTTCTGTGGCCTTTTAAGCATTTTAGTCCAGTTAAATAGTTAACACACACATGGACGCAGAGGTCTAAAGCACTGCATCTCAGTGCAAGAGGTGTCGCTACAGTCCCTGGTTCGAATCCAGGCTGTATCACATCCGTCGGTGATTTGGTGTCCCATAGGGCGGCACGCAATTGGCCCAGCATCGTCCGTGCCGTCTTTGTAAGTAAATATTTGTTCTAACTGACATGCTTAGTTAAATAAAGGTTACACACACACACTATGCTGTTCATTTGTCCAGTCGTTTCTTTCTCAACCAGGATCTCTACAGAACGCCGTTTGGGTCTTTGCGTGTCAAATAACACTATTTCACGTGTCAAATACGCTTCTTAACCAATCAGGACATGAATATGGCACGTCACATAATCATTTAACGAGTTCATACATTTGTAACTAGTTATTACACATTGACTACACTATAAGTTATATTCCATATGTCACAACGATTCATCGATACATATGTGCTGGTCATAATTAAAGATAGTTAGCTGATGGATGCAAACAATGTCTTCCCCAAAAACATAGCAAAACGACATCATCTGTTTCAGTAGCTATAGTTAGCTATCTAACTATATGGCTGGGTGTCATCATCTAAAATAACCCTAATTTATAAAACAGTTCTTATTTGATTAATTTACAGACATATTCAATCAATCCTTATCCCAGTCTGCTGTTCCCACATACTTCAAGAGGGCCACCATTGTTCCTGTTCCCAATAAAGCGAAGGTAACTGAGCTAAATAACTATCGCCACGTAGCACTCACTTCCGTCATCATGAAGTGCTTTGAGAGACTAGTCAAGGACCATATCACCTCCACCCTACCTGACACCCTAGACCCACTCCAATTTGCTTACCGCTCCAATAGGTCCACAGACGACGCAACCACACTGCCCACTGCCCTAACCCATCTGGACAAGAGGAATACCTATGTGAGAATGCTGTCCATCGACTACAGCTCAGCATTTAACACCATAGTACCCTCCAAACTCGTCATTGAGCTCGAGACCCTGGGTCTCGACCCCGCCCTGTGCAACTGGGTCCTGGACTTCCAGACGGGCCGCCCCCAGGTGGTGAGGGTAGGTAACAACATCTCCACCCCGCTGATCCTCAAAACTCCACCCCACAAGTGTGCGTTCTCAGCCCTCTCCTGTACTCCCTGTTCACCCATGACTGCGTGGCCATGCACGCCTCCAACTCAATCATCAAGTCTGAAGACGCAACTACAGTGGTAGGCTTGACAACGACGTGATGGCCTACAGGGAGGAGGTGAGGGCCCTCGGAGTGTGGTGTCAGGAAAATAACCTCACATTCAACGTCAACAAAACAAAGGAGATGATCGATGATCGTGGACTTCAGGAAACAGCAGAGGGAGCACCCGCCTATCCACATTGACGGGACAGTAGTGGAGAAGGTGGAAAATGTTAAGTTCCTCGGCGTACACATCACGGACAAACTGAAATGGTCCACCCACACAGACAGTGTGGTGAAGGCGCAGCAGCGCCTCTTTAACCTCAGGAGGCTGAAGAAATTCAGCCTTTCACCAAAAACTAGAGGTCGACCGATTAAATCGGAACGGACAATTAATTAGGGCCGATTTCAAGTTTTCATAACAATCGGAAATCAGTAATGGATTTTTTTTTTTTTTACACCTTTATTTCATCTTTATTTAACTAGGCAAGTCAGTTAAGAACACATTCTGATTTTCAATGACGGCCTAGGAACAGTGGGTTAATTGCCTCATTCAGGGGCAGGACGACAGATTTGTACCTTGTCAGCTCGGGGGATTCAATCTTGCAACCTTACAGTTAACTAGTCCAACGCTCTAACCACCTGTCTCTCATTGCACTCCACGAGGAGTCTGCCTGTTACGCAAATGCAGTAAGAAGCCAAGGTAAGTTGCTAGCTAGCATTAAACTTATCGACTAAAAAACAATCAATCAATCATTATCACTAGTTAACTCAACATGGTTGATGATATTACTAATTTATCTAGCGTGTCCTGTGTTGCATATAATCGATACGGTGTGTATCGTTGCTCCAATGTGTACCTAACCATAAACATCAATGCCTTCCTTAAAATCAATACACAGAAGTATATATTTTTAAACCTGCATATTTAGCTAAAAGAAATCCAGGTTAGCAGGCAATATTAACAAGGTGAAATTGTGTCACTTCATTGCGTTCATTGCACGCAGATCAGGGTATATGCAACAGTTTGGGCCGCCTAATTTGCCAGAATTTTACGTAATAATGACATAACATTGAAGGTTGTGCAATGTAACAGGAATATTTAGACTTATAGATACTTAGGGATGCCACCCGTTAGATAAAATACGGAACGGTTCCATATTTCACTGAAAGAATAAACGTCTTGTTTTCGAGATGATAGGTCATTAATATGGTCAAATCCGGAAACTAAGTCTTGTATTTCTGTGTGTTATTATGTAATAACTAAGTCTATGATAGAGCAGTCTGACTGAGCGATGGTAGGCAGCAGCAGGCTCGTAAGCATTCCATCAAACAGCACTTTTGTGCATTTTGCCAGCAGCTCTTCGCTGTGCTTCAAGCATTGAGCTGTTTATGACTTCAGGCCTATCAACTCCCGAGATTAGGCTGGTGTAACCGATGTGAAATGGCTAGCTAGTTAGCGGGGTGCGCGCTAATAGCGTTTCAAACGTCACTCGCTCTGAGACTTAGAGAAGTTATTCCCCTTGCATAGCAAGGGACGCAGCTTTTGTGGAGCAATGGGTAACGATGCTTCGAGGGTGGCGGTTGTCGATGTGTTCCTGGTTCGAGCCCAGGTAGGAGCGAGGAGAGGGACGGATGGTCGGACCCATCTATGTGAAACTAGCCACAATAAGGATTAGCCACAATAGTGGCTTTGCAGTTAGCCTTCAAAATAAAAGTATAGCATAACTATTTGTATTCATTTGCATCAATGTCAATTACATACTTTTATTTTGAAGGCAAACCGCAAATTCCACTATTGTGCCTAATTATTGTGGCTAGCTTCACAACACATAACCCGGTCCGGTTGATCCTCACAAGCCAGATGAAGCTAGCTGGCTGCTTATAATGTTAGATTTGAGCAACAGGGTGAAGTAGCTGGCTAGCTATTTATCTTCATGAACTGAAGTTCAATTTCAATAGGCGAACAACAAGTGGCAACCTAGCTAATACTTACTTACAAGGATTCCTAAATCATTGCTAAGAATAATGAAAATGACTTTATTTCTACTAGTCATTGTTTTCAGGCTGGTTGTATTGGTGCTAGCTAGGTACCAGGCTACAGCTAGCTACCCCAGAAGTTGCGGTCGAACAAAATATGCTTTATTACCAAGGCGATATTGTAAACACATCATTCGTGGTGTTTGCTTGTTTGCAGACTTCTTTTTTACAGCTTTGACAGTTCCACGGTATCTTTTTTGACACCCAAACAGCGTTCCATAGTATCTAGAGTTGAAGTTGGAAGTTTACATACACTTAGGTTGGAGTCATTAAAACTCGTTTTTTCAACCAATTCACAAATTCTTGTTAACAAACTATAGTTTATCAAGTAATTTTCCCAACAATTGTTAACAGACAGATTATTTCACTTATATTTCACCGTATCACAATTTCAGTGGGTCAGAAGTTAACATGCACCAAGTTGACTGCCTTTAAACAGCTTGGAAATTTCCAGAAAATTATGTCATGGCTTTAGAAGCTTCTGATAGGCTAATAATTTGAGTCAATTAGAGGTGTACCTGAGGATGTATTTCAAGTCGTACCTTCAAACTCTTTGCATGACATCATGGGAAAATTATAAGAAATCAGCATAGACCTCCACAAGTCTGGTTCATCCTTGGGAGCAATTTCCAAATGCCTGAAGGTACCACGTTCATCTGTACAAACAATAGTACGCAAGTATAAACGCCATGTGACCACGCAGCTGTCATACCGCTCAGGAAGGAGACGTATTCTTTCTCCTAGAGATGAACGTACTTTGGCGCGAAAAGTGCAAATCAATCCCAGAACAACAGCAAATTACCTTGTGAAGATGCTGGAGTAAACAGGTACAAAAGTATCTATATCCACAGTAAAACGAGTCCTATATCGACATAACCTGAAAGGCCGCTCAGCAAGGAAGAAGCCACTGCTCCAAAACCACCCATAAACGCCAGACTACAGAATGCAACTGCACATGGGGACAAAGATCGGACTTTTTAGAGAAATGTCCTCTGGTCTGATGAAACAAAAATAGAACTGTTTGGCCATGATAACCATCGTTGTGTTTGGAGGAAAAGGGGGGGCTTGCAAGCCGAAGAACACCATCCCAACTGTGAAGCACGGGGGTGGCAGCATCATGTTGTGGGGGTGCTTTGCTGCAGGAGGTACTGCTGCACTTCACAAAATAGATGGCATCACGAGGATGGTAAATTATGTGGCTATATTGAAGCAACATCTCAAGACATCAGTCAGGAAGTTAAAGCTTGGTCGCAAATGGGTCTTCCAAATGGACAATGACCCCAAGCATACTTCCAAAGTTAGGACAACAAAGTCAAGGTATTGGAGTGGCCATCACAAAGCCCTGACCTCCATCCCATTGAACATTTGTGGGCAGAACTGAAAAAGTGTGCGCAAGCAAGGAGACCTACAAACCTGACTCAGTTACCCCAGCTCTGTCAGGAGGAATGGGACAAAATTCACCCAACTTATTGTGGGATGCTTGTGGAAGGCTACCCGAAACGTTTGACCCAAGTTAAACAATTTCAAGGCAATGCTACCGAATACTAATTGAGTGTATGTAAACTTCTGACCCACTGGGAATGTCATGAAATAAATAAAAGCTGAAATAAATAATTATCTCCACTATTATTCTGACATTTCACATTCTTAAAATAAAGTGGTGATACTAACTGACCGAAGACAGGGAATTCTTACTCAAATTAATTGTCAGGAATTGTGAAAAACTGAGTTTAAATGTACTTGGCTAAGGTGTATGTAAACTTCCGACTTCAACTGTATGTCGTGAAGCTAATATCAGTGACGCAATTACTGAGTAACTCCGGTAGGGCAACGTCTGAAAAATAGGGCACTTGGTACCATTTTACATTTCAGGAGAGTCAGCAAAACTAGTGCTCTCTATATGTGCTCTGGATCATCAGACACCATTAGACATGCACTTGTCTGGGAAGTGGACATGACTGTTTATATTTGTAACCGTGTTATGGCCTAATATGTACTGTTGCTATGATTACACATTTTGGGACTTTACCAGAACATGGGTGTCCCTTTCAGAGGAGTTAACAGGATGACAAGTCTGGTTATTTCTGTAAAGTTGCTGTTGCTTTGGTCCCACATTCATGCACCTGTCTTAAGGAGAGTACCTGTCTGTATTTTTAAACTAATCGGTGAGGCTCTACAGTTTACATTCCCTAATATGAAGCCAAACTAAACTCAGTGCAAGGCAATAAGATAACGGTGGCTAAATGCCAGAGGGGATGAGTCATTAAGAGGAGTTACTATGGGTGTGACATAAGGAGGAAAAATGTAGAAGAAGTATGTGCCAAGACTGGAAAGTAGTTTTCATGAACGAGCTCGGCTTTTATTATGTTGTAATAAAAGTCTATTTGAACTCACAGACTCCGGGAATTTGAGAAATATGATTGACTGAATATTTCCAAGATAGTACCGGTGCTTGACCAGTCAGCTAAAGCCAACATCACCCACGACAGAGAACGGTTGATTGTCAAGGGCAATGAATTCCATTACCTTGGCTTTAATGGATTTCACCATTGAGTTGTCTCGCTGAAATGTTCTTACTCTTTCAAATGGCTGCTCGACTTGTTGACTGCTCGATCCACACAGCAGACATTGTGGGCTAAGTCAGGAATGCTGTGTTGCACGTGTAGTGCAACATTTTACGTGGCGTCATTACGTCCAGTACCTACGTTATATAAGTGTGCACGGTAGCTATGACATTGGTTTTTAATATTGGCGTTAAACTTGTGATCAGAATGCCAAACATTTGACAGGATGTTTCACATCAGCACTGCACCAAATGAAAACACAAGTAGAATGTGATGAAACGACTGACTTAATCTATTTTATATTCCGACCTCTATAATATCTCCTGGAACGTAAAGGGTATCAACCGCTCATCATATCCAACTAAAGCAGGCAACATTGGAGCTGGAGTAACATTAGGTCCCACGGACTCCCATAGTAATGTAATCTCTGATGTTTGAAGTCAATCATAATGGAATAGTATCCTTGAGAGGGGGGTGGGGTTATAATAATAATCTGCCTTGCCAATGGAGCATTTACATGTACTCTGAGGGGATGGAATTTAATTTGAGAACATTTTCATAAAAACTAACAGCTACAAAGCACAGGGCTGTAACAAGGTTACCATTGAATCAGAACTGATGAAACAGTCACTCGACTTTGAGCTTAGACCAGCACTTTCTCACTTTATCTTTCAGTGAATGCTACAGTACAACCCAGATGAGGATTTCTTTTATTTTACTTACTATGTTTTAAAGCATACATGTACTATTATGCATCTGAAATGCTGTTGGTTGAATAAAATGTACCACATTGTAAGTGAACTGCGCTGGTCATTCAGAAAGTCGTTTAATACCTTTGACAAATTTGAGATTTCTTTAACTAGGATCCTTAACCTTGCTTACCATAATTACATTTCTTCTTCTCCGATTAAAATAAATCAAAAGGAGGGGTTTCAATTTGCGAAGGAAGCCAATTTGACGGCTCGGGCCCAGACACATCACAACTGACGTCAAACAGATGTTTAAATTGCGCTTAAGAAATTAAATGTCACAGGGGTTCGAAGGGGATACAACAGGCTAATGATGACAGGTAGCCTTGGGAACAGGGTCCTGGATCCTCACATTCTTAATGTGCATTTAGCTTGTTAATTGGTGCCATTATAAAGGTCTCTGCGGCGAGAAAGGGGTCACCACCATCATCACTTAGTGTATTGGAAGCTTCTGGGAGGTGAAAGGAGAGGAACAGAAGGAAAAGATTACTCACCGACCAGACGGATCACGTTGAGGGTTGTGTTGGTCAGGATGGGAGCGTTGGAGCCTTTGTTTAGGCTGTAGTCAGACTTCTTCCTGCTGCGCAGGGTCTCCCTTGACGCACTGATTAGGGAGAGAGGAGAGGCGTGTGGGCGGGACAACAAGGCCAATGCTTGCAGGTCAGGCGGGCCAGACAAGAAACTAAATGATGACACGGTGATGTTCAAGACAGCGGTTCAGTTTCATAACCGAGGCTTGGTGATAACCATGGCTCGGTGCTTGAGCCCAAACACAGACAGTTGTACAGGTTCATAACCCTGTGGTTCAGTGGTTGAGCCCAGACACAGACAGCTGTTCAGGTTCATAACCCTAAAGCTTGTTGCTTGAGCCCAGACATTCATTCATAAAATATTTTTAATTGATCAATTAAGTGGCGTGACACAAGAGAGGGGCCAAAGACAGAGCTAAAACGACACCAGGGTTGGGGGGGGGGGTGAACCGATAAACAGAACCTGCCCTCCGACTAACGATTAAACATCTACCACCATTCATTAGTACATCTCTAATTCCTGGACCTAGATGTCAACTTCCTGCAGCGCTTCAATTAGCCAGTGATTCCCTCTGAAAGATTGGGAAATTAGCGTGTTAGAGGCTTAGCTCAGTACAACATACCGGGGTGAATGCAGACTCTACAGGCACCATGTACAGTATTGTCTTTATTAAGGATCCCCATTAGCTTGTGCAGCATGAAGTTCACCCAAGGCTCTCACCATACAGATGTAGGATCTTAATTTGATCACCCTGTTGCAGGAGAACTTTGGATTTTGAAGTTTGTGATTTCCACTTTGAAATTACAGACTTGATTTTCCATTACAAAAAATCTATCAACCCCCACAAAAATGTATATTAATTATTATCCACATAATTCACATTTCCTGTAGCTGCAGGATTATTCTCCTGCTCCGCTGTAGCAAACTGGCTCAAATTAAGATCCTACATCTGTACAACATGCATGGAAATCAATAAGTGTGTCATGTCTATGTACATTATCAATTCATTACTTCCTACATCCAACATCCGTTCCTAATGAAGAGCTGTTGAATAAGTAAACAATGTGGTTTTTGCACTCTGCTGCACATCTGGCAATATCACACAATCAGCTGCTGTATCGTAGCACGTAGTCCACACACTGATTTACTGCAGAAAGAATCTCCCCTCTACTTCGTTAGCAAGAGAACAATGTGTGTGTGTGTGTGTGTGTGTGTGTGTGTGTGTGTGTGTGTGTGTGTGTGTGTGTGTGTGTGTACAATGAAAGAGGGGCATTATACATTCACAACTCCATGAAACCATGATGAGCGTTGCTAATTGTGATTGTGATTTACGACACACATCACACCAGCTTAGGAAGAGGCCTTAAATAATAACCGCAAAAATGCCGCTACTAAAATGGTGACAATTTGCATAACATAAAACTAAACCGCCCATGAGTAGCTCTTCCAGTGGAAGGTACAGTAATGTATTTTAATGATCTGTTACACAACGGCTTCATCCAAACTCTTGAAATACTATAGATGAAGATTTAAGAACACATTCACATGGGTATAAACTGCCTCCTTCAGTGTGTTAATTCATCCTCATTTCTCCACCAAAGAGGGATAATGATTGCCTGTGTGTTTATCATGGGATTCGAGTGTTAATCAGTGAGGGGAGGGTAAAACAATTGTTCATTATGTAGAAAAGGGACTTCATGCAAAATGTGCCAACATTGATGGGTTATGTAGGAATGAGCAGCTACACATCTGAGGCGGTTATTCTAAATATGTAGCCAATACATTCATTTTAATCGCAGCCGTTTCAACACTACACAGAAAAAAACAATGACAATTGTGTAGTGTTGAAATGGCTGCAATTAAAATGAATGTATTGGCTACATATTTAGAATAACCGCCTCAGAGATATGTGTAGCTGCTCACTCCTACATTATGTAAATAGTGTACGCATCTTTCCAATTATAGTTGTTCATCATACATTAACTACTGGCATAATACTTGAGAACTTGACCAGTGAGGTCACGAGGTATGACATCACGTCGTGACTTTTGAACTGACCTCTTGAGAGGGACGTCTCCGGTCTGCTCGTCCACGTAGTCCTGCTTGAGTTCATCAGGGACGTCACTGTCGCTGTCATAGTCCTGGTACACACACTTCTCCAGCTCATCGGACTCATACTGCAGAGGGGAAGAATAGTAACAATATCCTTCAAATATGGCCATTTAGAAAAAGGTTTATATATAATAAAAATATGATCATTTAGATGTTTTTATCACTGTGGTAGTCCTGGTATACTTCTCCAACTCAGACTCACAAAGTAGAGGGGAAATAACAGTAACAATATGGTCATTCAAAAAAGAGGTATAAATTATGAAAAGTTTATCAGTTTAGATGCTTTTATCCAAAGTGATAGTAACAGTAACACACTTTACCCGAGCTTGAATAAAACCCACAACTGAAAGGGAAGAGTGAACTGCTTAGAATGGGACTAGAGTGACAGGTTTGGGGGCTCCTAGAGACACCCACAATACTCTACCAGTAACAACGCCTTTCCCTTAAACAGTCAAGTTCCCTTAAAACAGTTCAGACAAGTTCCCCTTAATAAACAGTTCAGTCAAGTTCCCCTTAATAAACAGTTCAGACAAGTTCCCCTTAATAAACAGTTCAGACAAGTTCCCCTTAATAAACAGTTCAGTCAAGTTCCCCTTAATAAACAGTTCAGACAAGTTCCCCTTAATAAACAGTTCAGACAAGTTCCCCTTAATAAACAGTTCAGTCAAGTTCCCCTTAATAAACAGTTCAGTCAAGTTCCCCTTAATAAACAGTACAGACAAGTTCCCCTTAATAAACAGTTCAGACAAGTTCCCCTTAATAAACAGTTCAGTCAAGTTCCCCTTAATAAACAGTTCAGACAAGTTCCCCTTAATAAACAGTTCAGACAAGTTCCCCTTAATAAACAGTTCAGTCAAGTTCCCCTTAATAAACAGTTCAGACAAGTTCCCCTTAATAAACAGTTCAGACAAGTTCCCCTTAATAAACAGTTCAGTCAAGTTCCCCTTAATAAACAGTTCAGTCAAGTTCCCCTTAATAAACAGTTCAGACAAGTTCCCCTTAATAAACAGTACAGACAAGTTCCCCTTAATAAACAGTTCAGACAAGTTCCCCTTAATAAACAGTTCAGACAAGTTCCCCTTAATAAACAGTTCAGACAAGTTCCCCTTAATAAACAGTTCAGACAAGTTCCCCTTAATAAACAGTTCAGACAAGTTCCCCTTAATAAACAGTTCAGACAAGTTCCCCTTAATAAACAGTTCAGACAAGTTCCCCTTAATAAACAGTTCAGACAAGTTCCCCTTAATAAACAGTTCAGTCAAGTTCCCCTTAATAAACAGTTCAGACAAGTTCCCCTTAATATGGTGGGAATAATATGGTGGGAATAACATGTTGGCACAATGTTGCTGTTCTCCTGAAGTAGAAAGAGAACAAGTAGAATAGGTGGTGAGGCAGATAGCAGCCTGTGTAAACTCACTTTCTCAATTTGATCCCAATCTAGCAGGAAATAATGCTTCCGATTGAGCTCTTATCAGTTCATATTGAAAACAAGTTTCAGGCTATGAATACGTATTAACAAGAAAATAACCATTTTGGATTTGACTAATCCCTTTTGATAAGATGTTTTTTTCTCCTCAAGGTACATTGGTATTAGAATGAAGACAAAAACAAACAAAGGGTTGATTGTAATGGCAGAACGAAACTAACTGGTAACGGAAACCCAACAGATAATAGCTTTATACAGAGGCGTTGAAATGTAACAACTCCAGTCCACTTGTACGCAAGAACATTACCATAAAAGCTTCTCTTCATAAAAGCTAGCCTATTAGTTCATTAATATCAGTGTGCTACCACTCAAGATAACATAGTTATCCAAACACCCAACGCCCATATAAATGTATCCTTTATTTTTCATTACATCATCAGCTCATATTAAATATCATTAAATGTCAGGCGCACAAAAGCATTAAGCACCACTGTGGCGGGTGTTAATTCAGGCGTGACAGTTAAGGTGACTATAAACCACTTAACGTCCCCAAATGATTATGTGCGACTTAAATCACTGCTATAATGCCTGGTGAGATCAGATGAAATGGCAGCAGGCGTTATGGAGAAGGATCAGTGGATGGTGATAGAACGTTTTGCTGGAGAGACGCAGCAGAACTCTAAAGTACATACTGGACTAGCCATACGGAGTATAATGGACAACGGACAGAGAGAGTTCTGGGGTATGCCACCTTTGATTGAAATAGCCTTAACTTACCCCGATCAACACAACAGCTGGTGCTCACATACTATTACATTCCACATGACAAAAAGTAAACAGAATATGGGTCCAGTGCTTCTCCTGTATTGTGTAATAGTTAACAACCACGAGACTTAGAACTATACAAGTCTCGTATTCATGCATTTTGAGGTTGGTCCGGTTTGATTATAAAAAATAAAAAAAAGGGGGGTTTCAATTTTCATAATTTAAAAAAATATTAAATGCTCTATGCGTTCTATCCCTCAATAGCACATTATTCAGTCTCTTTTACATAGCAGGCGTAAGAGAAGCAGACCAGACAAGGTAGGCGCGCAGTGGATTAAGGTCATTGTAGTTAATTACCACATTTTCTACGATAAACTACGTAGAATATTGGCCTGTTGGAAACTACAACTCCCTACTAGATCGCACAGTTTGGGCTTGATCTAATTTATCTCTTGAGAAACTGCGCAATGTGCGTATTGAGCGCACAGAAAGAAAAAATAATTGAACTGATATAGGTCAATTAGGTTTTTAAAAAACAAAAAAATAACCAAAACTTTGGTAATTTGCTCAGCACTACTTATAATATAGCATATGTACAATATAACACCTCTGTTATGAGCATGTAAAAGTGCACGTGGGTAAGTGTGTAATCCAAAGGCACTGCTTACCCCGTTGGAGGCCGATCACGTGCATCTCATGATCTGAATACGGACGACAGGACTGGTATCTATAAACCTGTAATACATCTGTAACGACCATGTAATATAACGCAAGGCACTGCTTACCCCGTTGGAGGCCAGTACGTCCTCAGTCTCCTCATCTTTGTTGTCGATGTGCCTCTCAAAGGGGTTCCCCTCCTGACTGAAGTGCTGAAACAGAGACAGGACTTCCTGGTCCTTGCTGGACAACACCTGGTCCTGACTGGACAACACCTGTCTACTGGGAGACACTGAAGGGGACCGGCTCTGACCCATGAACTTAAACTCCTGCAGAGAGAGAGCAGAGGGAGAGATACGCTTACAGTGAATAGAGAGACATGCAAAGAGTGAATACAGGGTGAGGCTTAGCTACAATGAGTTACCATTGATCACAAAGAAGGAGTCAATGGAGAAAAAAAATACACCAAGAAATGACTATCGAGCATATTTTTTATATTGTAAAGGTATAATGGAGTTACTGCTCGCGTTGCTATAACAAAAGATCTTGGATACTGTCGAAGAGAACAAATAAAAGACTGGGATATAGGAAAAGACGGAAACCCGAGCATCATCTTTGCCAGCGGCAGAACAGAGGCTTGAACCAGTTGACTGCCTGCCTCTACATAAGTCACACAACAGAGACTCCCCAGACAGCATTATACCTACCACTTCCATATTGTGTTTGTTAGATACCCAAGCCATGAATCTTTCATGAGATGCTAGCGGGGCCCTGGCTGCCCTGAGGGGAACCTGGTAGGAGGCTGGCTAGATGATTCATTCCATGGTAGTCGTGTGATGTTGCTGACAGAAGGATTACATCCTAAACTGCTTGTGAGTGAATAGAAGTGGCATAGACAAACAAACAGTCCCATACGCCTGCTGACGCTGCGTGTTTAAACATGTAGATTACATTATAGAACACGTTTTCTGTACAACTTTCCTCTGTACATAAAAACCCTAAACTGCATTGATTACAGGCTTGACAGAAGTTCCCCATCTATAAGTTCAACCTCTCCAGTTGAAAACACTTGGTAATAACATCTCTAGGGAAAGGTGGTTAGGCTATACGTGAGCTAATACCACTTCTTGGATTCATATCCCACAAGACAGCACAATCACATTGGCTTGCATCCCAAATGGCACACTCATCTCTATATAGTGGACTACTTTTAAGCAGGGCACATAATGCTCTGGTCAAATGTAGTGCACTACATAGGGAATAGGATGCCATTTGGGTCTCAACCATGGTTTAGAGGATCCTGTCACAATACCATTCCCTCTGGCTGGAGTTCCTTTAACAAATCTCTCCTCTCCTTTTCAACAGCGAAACAAAGGCTTAGCCTCAATTACTCTCAAATGACAGTTTAGCATGGGAAGGCCATTACGATGCCTATTCTTCATACGATAATGGAGAGGGAAGTCAAATATGCTAATGCTGGAGGGTACATTGGGAGTATGGTTGTGAGGGAATCTGCTTCCACCACAGGGTGCTAGCCCGGGAGAGATGGCGATATCACAACAGAGGTTGTTTCTTAATGTTTCCTTGATGTCTGCTGGCAATCAAGAAATGTAAGAGTTTCACGTCATCTCTCCATTCTATTCAATAGACATTCCCGTTTTGCAATTCTTTATTCAAGGTTTTCATATTGATGTCATGTTTGACATGTCCAAGGACATTGTACGTACAGCTTTAACTTTTTGTTACACCTCTGTCTTCCCCCCCTGCTGACAGCTAGGACCACTATGATTCATATCCATATGTAAATGCCATACCTACGATGAGTCTACAGCACATCACTTCTCTGAGGCTCCCTGGCTCCTAACTGTCTTACTCACATGGAGCTGAGCGATGTTGAAGTTGGACTTGACAGGACACAGTTCCCACGTCTCATTTTCCAGAAACATCCGCAACTCCTCCAGGCGTGTCCTGGGGGGCATAGAGAAAGAAAGGGATGGAGGAAAAGAAAAGAAACAAGACGAAGAGAAGTCAGCGTTTGCAGAATAACGACCGTTGCCATTTACTTTCAAGCACAAGAGCTCTTGTTCTCCCAGAGTCCCCAATGAAATGTGTGGATACAAACAGAGATATGTCACGGTAGGTATGGAGGGCTGTTTGTTGAGGGAGAAAGGACCGTCCATACACTGCTATGATCATCACCCCCCCGCTTGCGAACCACCACACTCGCCGCCGCTCTTTTGGGGGTCAATATCAATTCATCCACAGGAAATGTCAGTATAAACATCAAACATTACAGAGTCCCGGTCCCTCAGCTTACAGGCTATATACAGGGGGTACCGGTACAGAGTCAATGTGGAGGCTATATACAGGGGGTACCGGTACAGAGTCAATGTGGAGGCTATATACAGGGGGTACCGGTACAGAGTCAATGTGGAGGCTATATACAGGGGATACCGGTACAGAGTCAATGTGGAGGCTATATACAGGGGATACCGGTACAGAGTCAATGTGGAGACTATATACAGGGGGTACCGGTACAGAGTCAATGTGGAGGCTATATACAGGGGGCACCGGTACAGAGCCAATGTGGAGGCTATATACAGGGGGTACCGGTACAGAGTCAACGTGGAGGCTATATACAGGGGGTAATGGTACAGAGTCAATGTGGAGGCTATATACAGGGGGTACCGGTACAGAGTCAATGTGGAGGCTATATACAGGGGGTACCGGTTCAGAGTCAATGTGGAGGCTATATACAGGGGGTACCGGTTCAGAGTCAATGTGGAGGCTATATACAGGGGGTACCGGTACAGAGTTAATGTGGAGGCTCTATACAGGAGGTACCGGTACAGAGTCAATGTGGAGGCTATATACAGGAGGTACCGGTACAGAGTCAATGTGGAGGCTATATACAGGGGGTACCGGTACAGAGTCAACGTGGAGACTATATACAGGGGGTACCGGTACAGAGTCAATGTGGAGACTATATACAGGGGGTACTGGTACAGAGTCAATGTGGAGGCTATATACAGGAGTTACCGGTACAGAGTCAATGTGGAGGCTATATACAAGGGGTACCGGTTCAGAGTCAATGTGGAGGCTATATACAGGGGGTACCGGTACAGAGTTAATGTGGAGACTATATACAGGGGGTACCGGTACAGAGTTAATGTGGAGGCTATATACAGGAGGTACCGGTACAGAGTCAATGTGGAGGCTATATACAGGGGGTACCGGTACAGAGTCAATGTGGAGGCTATATACAGGGGGTACTGGTACAGAGTTAATGTGGAGGCTATATACAGGGGGTACCGGTACAGAGTCAATGTGGAGGCTATATACAGGGGGTACCGGTACAGAGTCAATGTGGAGGCTATATACAGGGGGTACCGGTACAGAGTCAATGTGCGGGGGCACCGGTTAGTCGAGGTAGTATGTACATGTAGGTAGAGTTAAAGTGACTATAAATAGATAAGAAATTAGCAGTGGCGTAAAAGAGGAGGTCAATGCAAATAGTCTGATTAGTTTGATTAGATGTTCAGGAGTCTTATGGCTTGGGGGTACAAGCTGTAGAAGCCTCTTGGACCTAGACTTGGCACTCCGGTACCACTTGCCGTGTGGTAGCAGAGAGAACAGTCTATGACTAGGGTGGCTGGAGTCTTTGACAATATTTAGGGCCTTCCTCTGACACTGCCTGGTATAGAGCTCTTGGATGGCAGGAAGCTTGGCCCCAGTGATGTACTGGTCCGTTCGCACTACCCTCTGTAGCGCCTTGCGGTCGGAGGCCGAGCAGTTGCCATACAAGACAGTGATGCAACCATAATGCTCTCGATGGTGCGGCCGCAAAACCTTTTGAGGATCTGAGGACCCGTGCCAAATCTTTTCAGTCTCCTGAGGGGGAATAGGTTTTTGCCGTGTCCTCTTCACAACTGTAATGGTGTGCTTGGGCCATGTTAGTTTGTTAGTGATGTGGACACTTGAACCTCTCAACCGGCTCCACTGTCAATGAGAATGAGGGTGTGCTCGGTCCTCCTTTTCCTGTAGTCCACAATCATCTCCTTTGTCTTGATCATGTTGAGGGAGAGGTTGTTGTCCTGGTACCACACTCTCTGACCTCCTCCCTATAGGCTGTCTGATCGATGTCGGTGAATAGGCCTATCACTATTGTGTCGTCTGCAAACTTAATGATGGTGTTGGAGTAGTGCCTGGCAGTGCAATCATGAGTGAACAGAGAGTACAGGAGGGGACTGAGCACACACACCTGAGTGGCCCATGTGTTGAGGATCAGCATGGCGGATGTGCTGTTACCTACCCTTACCACCTGGGGACTGCACGTCAGGAAGTCCAGTATCCAGATGCAAAGTGAGGTGTTTAGTCCCAGGTCCTTAGCTTATTGATGAGCTTTGAGGGCACTAGGGTGTTGAACGCTGAGCTGTAGTTAATGAATAACATTCTCACATAGGTGTTCCTTTGTCCAGGTGGGAAAGGCCAGTGTGGAGTGCAATAGAGATTGCATCATCTGTGGATCTGTTAGGGCGGTATGCAAATTGGAGTGGGTCTAGGGTTTCTGTGATAATGGTGTTGATGTGAGGCATGACCAGCCTTTCAAAGCACTTCATGGCGACAGACTTGAGTGCTATGGGTCGATAGTCATTTAGGAAGGTTAACTTAGTGTTCTTGGGGACAGGGACTATGGTGGTCTGCTTAAAACTTGTTGGTATTGCAGACTCGGACAGGGAGAGGTTGAAAATGTCAGTGAAGACACTTGCCAGTTGGCTCGTGCATGCTCGCAGTACACGTCCTGGTAATCCGTCTGGCCCTGCGGCCTTGTGAATGTTGACCTGTTTAAAGGTCTTAAATTGGCTGTGGAGAGCGCGATCACACAGTCGCACTGAACAGCTGGTGCTCTCATGCATGTTTCAGTGTTATTTGCCTGTAGTTCAGCTTGTCTGGTAGGCTCGTGTCACTGGGCAGCTCTTGGCTGTGCTTCTATAATGGTTTGCAAGCCATGCCACATTCAACGAGCGGAATAAGTGATTTGGTATTCAAGCACATACAGAGGAGGAGGAGTGCAGTTGGTGCATGTGACAGAGCAGATATCTGGACATAGTTTCAGTTGAATCATTATAACAGTTCTGTGGTCAACTCAGGGGAGGTAAAAACTAGCTACAATGTAAGTTGCACCTCTAAGCCCAGGGGGCACAATATAAATGTTAAAGTCAAAATGTGTTAATGCAGCCAGTGCGACATAATGAAGGCCCACACAGTTTGCTGATGAGTAATGGCTTAGTGGCTGCATCCTAAGTTGTTGAGTATTCAGACAGAACGTGAAAACGATGCTTAGGGAGCAGAGGGCGAACAGGGGCTTGGTGGTAGAGTGTCTTAGTGTTGCTAACAGGGAAAATGGGATCAAAGCAGAGTTGGCCACTGTCTCTGCCAATGTTGCTCTACTCCTGTGTTGCACCCTCATTCCTCTCTCAGTCTCTCTGTATCTCTCTTTATCTCGTCAGTCTCTCAACCTCTGTCTCACATTCATATTCTCTCTCCACCTACCCCTAATTACATGTTCTTTTTCTCTCTGAGCACTATTTCTGTCAGTATACTGCTACTTATCATCTATAACACCTGACAGGTAAATACACAACTGATCAGTGCAGACATATTCTGATATAACGCATTCATTTATAATTATATCCACTTATATTCATGTTGGGGAGAACAATAATAAATAACTAAATAACTAAATTCAACCTAGCTAATTTCCGATTTATACGAAATTGTTTGACTACAGAGGTAGCAAAACTGTACTTCAACTCTATGATACTCCCCCACTTAACATACTGCTTGACTAGTTGGGCCCAAGCTTGCTGTACAACATTAAAACCTATTCAGTCTGTCTACAAACAGGCTCTCAAAGTGCTTGATAGGAAGCCCAATAGCCATCATCATTGTCACATCCTTAGAAAGCATGAGCTCTTGAGTTGGGAAAATCTTGTGCAATACACCGACGCATGTCTTGTATTCAAGATCCTTAATGGCCTGGCTCCCCCTCCACTCAATATATTTGTTAAACAGAAAACCCAGACATATGGCAGCAGATCCACAAGGTCTGCCATGAGAGGTGACTGTATAGTTCCCCTAAGGAAAAGCACCTTTAGTAAATCTGCATTCTCTGTGAGAGCTTCCCATGTCTGGAATACACTGCCATCAGACACACATAACTGCACCACATATCACACTTTCACAAAATGCTTGAAGACATGGCTAAAGGTCAATCAGATTTGTGAACATGGTCCCTAGCTGTGTATTGCCGCTTTCCATGTTGTCTGTTGTCTGTAGCTTGTGTGGAAACACTTTGTTGCTTTTATGAATTTTGTCTTGCTGCTTTTTGCTCTATGTTGCTCTGTCTGTTAGCTACGTCTTGCTTGTCCTATGTTGCTATGTCTTGCTTGTTCTATGTTGCTATTGTCTATATTGTAATTGTTTTTAATAACCTGCCCAGGGACTGCGGTTGAAAATTAGCCGGCTGGCTAAAACCGGCACTTTTACTGAAACGTTGATTAATGTGCACTGTCCCTGTAAAAATAAAAATAAACTAAACAAACTAAACTAAACAATAATGATGTAAACAGACCATTGTTTTCCTGTGCAGATGGTGCAAACACACGCATCCAACCAGGAAAAAGATCTTCTAACTTGGGTAAACATTCGCTAGCTAGGGCTCGGCAGGGACCTCACCTGTGGTAGTTCTTGAAGTAGTTTACGCTCTGACGTTTGATGGATTCCTGCAGCAACTCTGACTTACTGCCGCAGAACTCCTCCCCCACTTGCATCAGCCTGTGTGTGTGTGTGTGTGTGTGTGTGTGTGTGTGTGTGTGTGTGTGTGTGTGTGTGTGTGTGTGTGTGTGTGTGTGATTTACAGAGACACAGAAACAGAAAGGATGGGGAGAGAAAGGAGGAACAATGCCAAATGAGATCAAAAGAACACAAATGCAAGGGATTTTTTTATTTATTCACCAGTAGTTCAAGTTCCCTAATTAACCCCATAGAGTTACTTCACAGCCATGTGGCCCTGAGACTGATCCCTGAGGATCCCCTATTCTCTCTCCCCACTGACCTGTAAGGACACAGCTGACCCAGAAACCCGATTCCTTAATTGACAAGCTTGTAAAGAGCCTGATTATGACCCTGTTCTGTTGGCAGAACAAGCAGATTCATTGATGCCCACATAACTCCCTCTTCGCTTTGGTGGTTGTTCATTTAAAACAAGGGGTTTCACATGGACTGGGGGACAGAGGGAGAGCTTGAGGTTTCGGTCCCCTGTCGTTCAAACCAATTAGTGCTAATGAGGATGTGGTCGTAGAAATATAATTACTAGAACGGGTATCCCCATTCAATTCTATCAATTATATTTCTATGTAGGCGTCATTACCTGCTGATAACATCCAAGACCACAATGAAGTCGTCATATTTGAAGTTAGACATGTCTGTACCAAGCAGATAGGCTTTCACTTTTAGCTGGACTTCCTGTAGGAAGAGAAGGGGAGGACGATTTGACAATATTAAAGATTAGACTCATCTCCAGAGACTTTATGGTGGGTGAAGAGAAAACTTGTTAGAGAGATGTGGAGGGGCGAGAGAGAGCGAGACGTGAGAGGGGCGAGAGAGAGCGAGACGTGAGAGGGGCGAGAGAGAGCGAGACGTGGGGGGCAAGAGAGAGCGAGACGTGGGGGGGGCGAGAGATAGCGAGACGTGAGAGGGGCGAGAGAGAGCGAGACGTGGGGGGAAGAGAGAGAGCGAGACGTGGGGGGGGGCGAGAGAGAGCGAGACGTGGGGGCGAGAGAGAGCGAGACGTGAGAGGGGCGAGAGAGAGCGAGACGTGGGGGGAAGAGAGAGAGAGCGAGACGTGGGGGCGAAAGAGAGCGAGACGTGGGGGGCGAGAGAGAGCGAGACGTGGGGGGCGAGAGAGAGCGAGACGTAGGGGGCGAGAGAGAGCGAGACGTGGGGGGCGAGAGAGAGCGAGACGTGGGGGCGAAAAAGAGCGAGACGTGGGGGCGAGAAAGAGCGAGACGGGGGGGCGAGAGAGAGCGAGACGTGGGGGTGAGAGAGCGCGAGACGTGGGGGCGAGAGAGAGCGAGACGTGGGGGCGAGAGAGAGCGCGACGTGGGGGGGGCGAGAGAGAGCGAGACGTGGGGGGGGGGCGAGAGAGAGCGAGACGGGGGGGGGGCGAGAGAGAGCGAGACGTGGGGTGGGAGCGAGAGAGAAGAGAGGGAGCGAGAGAGAAGAAAGGGAGCGAGAGAGAAGAGAGGGAGCGAGAGAGGAGAGAGGGGAGGAGAGAGGGGGAGGGAGAGAGGAGAGAGGGGGAGGGAGAGAGGAGAGAGGGGGAGGGAGAGAGAGAGCGAGAGCCAGAGAGAAGAAAGCTTGTGTTCTGACCTGCCAGATTCGAGTGAGTCCATGCTCCAGTTTCTTCTTTACATAGCTGTGGTCAACAACCGCCTCTTCGGTGTCTGCAGCACCCGCTTCATCTGGGGACACAAATCACACATTGATTCATAAATACATCACACCGAAGTACCAGGCCTTATTCTATCATCTGTTGTTGTCTTGTTCGTAGGTGCTCATGATGTCAGTTGCTCATTCAGATGCATCTAGAACTGACTTTGGAACAGATTGGACTGAATTAACTGATTGGGGCAAATGTTGACTGTTTCACCCCCATCTTAATAGTACAAGCAATACCTTTGCTTTTCAACCTTTCGCTTTGTTAGAGTAGCATTAATATTGCAAATAGATTGTGGGTCCTATCAATATAATTGTCTGAATAATTACCAATCCTCCATATATTAAAACAAATATTATTTATTCTAATTGCCATACATTTTTCAACTGCAATGTAATGTTTCACAAAAGTTCTGAACATTTCTACTCTCATAGCTTCTACAGATTGTAAATTAAAGAGGAACATTTTTACTTATTATAATATTGATCAATTGACTATGACGTTTCAAAATCGCGCACCAAATCAAATAAAATGTATTGGTCACATACACACGGTTAGAAGATGTTAATGCGAGTGTAGTAAAATTCTTGTGCTTCTAGTTCCGACCATGACGTAATATCTAACAAGTAATCAAACAATTTCACAACAGTATTTATACATACACAAGTGTAAAGGAATTAATAAGAATATGAGCGATGGCCAAACGGCATAGGCAAGATGCAGTAGATGGTATAGAGTACAGTATAAACATATGAGAAGAGTAGTGTATGTAAACATTATATAAAGTGGCATTGTTTAAAGTGGCATAGTTTAGTGACTAGTGATATAGTCAGAGATTGAGTCAGTATGTTGGTAGCAGCCACTCAATGTTAGTGATGGCTGATTAACAGTCTGATGGCCTTGAGATGGAAGCTGTTTTTCAGTCTCTCGATCCCAGCTTTGATGCACCTGTACTGACCTCTCCTTCTGGATGATAGCGGGGTGAAAAGGCAGTGGCTCGGGTGGTTGTTGTCCTTTATGATCTTTATGGCCTTCCTGTGACATCGGGTGGTGTCGGTGTCCTGGAGAGCAGGTAGTTTACCCCGGTGATGCGTTGTGCAGACCACACTACCCTCTGGAGAGCCTTACGGTTGTGGGCGGAGCAGTTGTCGTACCAGGCGGTGATACAGCCCGACAGGATGCTCTCGATTGTGCATCTGTAAAAGTTTGAGTGATTTTGGTGACAAACCACCGTCTGTGTGGGTGGACCATTTCAGTTTGTCTGTGATGTGTTCGCCTAGGAACTTAAAACTTTTCACCTTCTCCACTGCTGTCCCGTCGATGTGGATAGAGAGATGCTCCCTCTGCTTTTTCCTGAAGTCCACGATCATCTCCCTTGTTTTGTTGACATTGAGTGTGAGGTTATTTTCCTAACACCACACTCCGAGGGCCCTCACCTCCTCCCTGTAGACCATCTCGTCGTTGTTGGTCATCAAGCCCACCACTGTAGTTGCCTCTGCAAACTTGATGATTGAGTTGGAGGCGTGCATGGCCACGCAGTCATGGGTGAACAGGGAGTACAGGAGAGGGATGAGAATGCACCCTTGTGGGGCCCCAGTGTTTAGAATCAGCGGGGTGGAGATGCCGTTTCCTAAACTCACCACCTGGGGACAGACCGTCAGGAAGTTTAGGACCCAGTTGCACAGGGCAGGGTCAAGACCCAGGGTCTCGAACTTAATGACGAGTTTGGAGGGTACTATGGTGTTAAATGCAGAGCTGTAGTCGATGAACAGCATTCTTACATAGGTATTCCTCTTGTGCTTTCTTTTTGTAGTCCGTGATTGACCCTGCCACATGCCTCGTGTCTGAGCTGTTGACTTGCGACTCTACTTTGTCTCTATACTGACGCTTAGCTTGTTTGAATAGCTACACTGTTTGTATTCGGTCATATTTCCGGTCATCTTGCCCTGATTAAAAGCAGTGGTTCGCGCTTTCAGTTTTGCACGAATGCTGCCATCAATCCATGGTTTCTGGTTGGGGGTATTTTTAATAGTTGCTGGGGGACAACATCACCGATGCACTTGCAAATAAACTCGCTCACCAAATAAGCGTATTCATCAATGTTATTATCCAACGCTACATATCCCAGTCCACGTGATCGAAGCAATCTTGAAGCATGGAATCAAATTGGTGGGACCAGCGTTGAACAGACCTGAGCATGGGCCTTTCCTGTTTTAGTTTCTGTCAATAAGCTGGGAGCAAACAAAATGGAGTCGTGGTCATATTTTCCGAAAGGAGGGAGAGGGAGGGCTTTGTGTGCGTCGCGGAAGTTAGCGTAACAATGGTCCAGGATTTTTTTCTGCCCGGGTAGGGCATTTCATATGCTGATAAAGTTTAGGTAGTCTTGTTTTCAGATTCGCCTTGTTAAAATTCCCAGCTACAATGAATGCAGCCACAGGATGTGGTTTCTAGTTTACAGAGTCCAATGAAGTTCATTCAGTGCCGTTGATGTGTCTGCTTGGGGGGAGGGAGGGAGGGGGTGGGATAATACGGCTGTGATTATAATCGAAGAAAATTCTCTTGGTAGATAATGCGGACGACATTTGATTGTGAGGAATTCTAGGTCAGGTGAACAGAATGACTTGAGTTCCTGTATGTTGTTATGATCAAACCAGGTCTCGTTAATCATAAGGCATGCCAGCCTTCTTCTTAGCAGAGAGATGTTTGTTTCTGTCTGCGAGATGCGTGAAGAAACCAGGTGGCTGTACCGACTCCGATAGCGTGTCTCGAGTGAGTCACATTTCCATGAAACAAAGAACATTACAATCTCTGATGTGTCGCTCTGGAAGGCAACCCTTGCTCGGATTTCGTCTACCTTGTCAAGAGACTGGACGTTGGCGAGTAGTAAACTCGGGAGCGGTGCGATGTGCCCATCTATGGAGCCTGACCAGAAGACCACTTCTTCTGCCCCTTCTGAGGCGCCGTTGTTTTGTGTCTCCGACTGGGACCCGATCCATTGTCCTGGGTGGTGGGACAAACAGAGGATCCGCTTTGGGAAAGTCGTATTCCTGGTCGTAATGTTGTTAAGTTGACGTTGCTCTTATATCCAATAGTTCCTCCCGGCTGTTTGTATAATAAAACGTAAGATTTCCTGGGGTAACATCAGTGCTATTGGCAGAGTTCGCTCCAGGTAAATGTTGCAATTCTTCATACAATCCTGAACCTGTGACCAAAAACAAGCTACATATGGGCAGTACCAAAACAAGTGATCTAATGATTCTGTCTCTTCGCAGCAAAATCCGCAAAGCTGGAATGGTTGTATATACAGTGGGGCAAAAAAATATATTTAGTCAGCCACCAATTGTACAAGTTCTCCCACTTAAAAATATGAGAGAGGCCTGTCATTTTCATCATAGGTACACTTCAACTATGACAGACAAAATGAGGAAAAAAAATCCAGAAAATCACATTGTAGGATTTTTAAGGAATTTATTTGCAAATACAATACCAGTCAAAAGTTTGGACAAACCCCCTTTTTGGAAGTTTTCTTTATTTTTACTATTTGACATTGTAGAATAATAGTGAAGACATCAAAAATGCTGAGCAATTATTGGCTGCTTTTCCTTCACTCTGCGGCCCAACTCAACCCAAACCATCTCATTTGGGTTGATTGTGGAGGCCAGGTTATCTGATGAAGCACTCCATCAAATATCAAATAGCCCTTACACAGGCTGGAGGGGTGTTTTGGGTCACTGTCCTGTTGAAAAACAAATGATTGTCTATGCGCAAACAAGATGGGATGGCGTATCGCTACACAATGCTCTGGTAGCCATACTGGCTAAGTGTGCCTTGAACTCTACATAAAGCACAGACAGTGTTACCAGCAAAGCACCCCGACACCACCTCCTCCATGCTTCATGGTGGGAACTATACATGTGAAGGTCATCCGTTCACCTACTCTGCGTCTCACAAAGACACGGCGGTTGGAACCAAAAATCAAAACATTTGAACTCATCAGACCAAACGGACAGATTTCCACTGGTCTAATGTCAATTGCTCGTGTTTCTTGACCCGATCAAGTCTCTACTTATCATTATTGGTGTCCTTTAGTAGTGGTTTCTTTGCAGCAATTTGACCATGAAGGCCTGATTCACGCAGTCTCCTTTGAACAGTTGATGTTGAGATGTGTCTGCTACTTGAACTCTGAGAAGCATTTATTTGGGCTGCAATTTCTGAGGCTGGTAACACTAATGAACTTATCCTCTGCAGTAGAGGTAACTCTGGGTCTTCCTTTCTGTGGCAGTCCTCATGAGGGGCGGCAGGGTAGCCTAGTGGTTAGAGCATTGGACTAGTAACCGAAAGGTTGCAAGTTTGAATCACCGAGCTGACAAGGTACAAATCTGTCGTTCTGCCCCTGAACAGGCAGTTACCCCACTGTTCCTAGGCCGTCATTGAAAATAAGAATTTGTTCTTAACTGACTTGCCTAGTAAAATAAAGGTAAAATAAAAAAAATACAAAATGAGAGCCAGTTTCATCATTGCGCTTGATGGTTTTGCGACTGCACTATTAAGAAAGTTTTTTACATTTTTCAGATTGACTGACCTTCATGTTTATCTTTGCTTATTAGAGCTGTTCTTGCCATAATAAGGACTAGGCATTTTTTCCAAATAGGGCTATCCTCTGTATATCAACCCCTACCTTGGGGTGGCAGCTTTAAATTGAAATGCATTCCAGGTGACTACCTCATGAAGCTGGTTGAGATAATGTCAAGATTTTTTTCCGCAAACACTTTACTGAACTCTGATCATTACACAGGTGCACTTTGTGCTGGGGAAATTAAAGGCCACTCTAAAATGTGCAGTTGTGTCACACAACTCAGTTCCACAAATGTCTCAAGTGGAGAGAGCATGCATTTGGCATACAGACTGCAGGAATGTCCAACTGAGCTGTTGCCAGAGAACTGAATGTTCATTTCTCTACCATGTCTCCAACGTCATTTTAGAGAATTTGTCAGTACATCCAACCGGCTTCAAAACCGCAGACCACATGTAACCACGCCAGCCCAGGAACTCCACATCCAGCTGCTTCACATCCAGCTGCTTAACATCTCCCACCCCCATCCTCGTAGCACTAACAGTGTCATCTTTCCTTCTCCACCCCATTATACTTTCTGTAATTTACAACGCCAATAGTAATGTTGGCAGCCGTCCACATTAGCCATCGTGCTACTGATAAGCCCCATTTCCATACCCTCCTCATTTGGCTCAGTGTTTCCTCCGTAGATGATGTGATGACAGGAACAGAACCGCGAGAAAGAGACATACGTTACAGCCATTGTCATGTAATTCAGACAGACACCTAAGAGGTCACAGCACCTTCTCTGCCAGCCAGCCAGCCAGCCTCGCCAGGCATCACATCAGAGAGAGAAGAAGAGCAGGAGAGAGGAGGAATACTGGCTTAGACCTGAAGACTTCCTGTATATGAGCTTAGGGGAATGTTGCCTACCCTCTGCAGTCAATAACAAATAGCTGTAATTTATACGATTGAGAAGATTCCATTGAAGTAATACAATTCTTCTCAGTGACACCCGGGCGAAGTTCTCTCCATTTCATCATTCCCTCCATATGAAAATGACAGAGCCCAACAGTTCTGAGACAAGAAGTAACACATTGAGGAAACTCTGGATGAGAGAGCAGAGATCAGTCTCAGGACTATCCCCCACACAGACGGAAAAGCAACTCATTACTCTATTTTACACAACGTGTTGATGGCGACCCCCTGTTTGCATCCAAACAGTCCCAGGCTGCCGTCAGTCAACCCTGTATCAAATCAAATTGTATTTGACACATGCGCCGAATACAACAGGTACAGTGAACACAACCTTACAGTGAATTGCTTACTTACAAGCCTTTAACCAAGCCCTTAACCAACAATTATCAAGGAACCTACCAGGTACAACCCTAAATCTGTAATCATGGGCACCCTCTTAGATATCATCCTGACCAACTTGCCCTCTAAATACAGCTCTGCTGTCTTCAACCAGGATCTCAGTGATCACTGCCTCATTGCCTGCATGCGTAATGGGTCCGCGGTCAAACGACCACCCCTCATCACTGTCAAACGCTCCCTAAAACACTTCAGTGAGCAGGCCTTTCTAATCAACCGGGTATCCTGGAAGGATATTGACCTCGTCCCGTCAGTAGAGGATGCCTGGTTGCTCTTCAAAAGTACTTTCCTTTCAAACTTAATTAAGCATGCCACATTCAAAAAAAATTTAGAACTAAGAACAGATATAGCCCTTGGTTCACCCAAGACTTGACTGCCCTTGACCAGCACAAAAACATCCTGTGGCATTCAGCATTAGCATCGAATAGCACACGCAATATGCAACTTTTCAGGGAAGTCAGGAACCAATATACTCAATCAGTTAGGAAAGCTAAGGCTTTTTCAAACAGACATTATCTTCCTGTGGGAACTAATTCCAAAATGTTCTGGTACACTAAAGTCGCAGAGAATAAGAGCACCTCCTCCCAGCTGCCAACTGCACTGAGGATAGGAAACACTGTCACCACCGATAAACCTACGATAATCGATCATTTCAATAAGCATTTTCTACGGCTTGCCATGCTTTCAACCTGGCTACCCCAACCCCTGCCAACATCTCCGCACCCTCTGTAGCAACTGACAGCTGATGTTCTGAAAGAACTGCAAAATCTGGATCCCTACAAATCAGCTGGGCTAGAAAATCTGGACACTCTTTAAAATGATCCGCCGAAATTGTTGCAACCCCTATTACTAGCCTATTCAACCTCTACAGATGTCTGATGTCTGCGTGTCTAACATGATGTGTATTGATGTCTGCGTGTCTAACATGATATGTATTGATGTCTGGTTGTCTAACATGATGTGTATTGATGTCTGGTTGTCTAACATGATGTGTATTGATGTCTGCGTGTCTAACATGATGTGTATTGATGTCTGTATGTTTAATAGGGTGTGTATTGATGTCTGCGTGTCTAACATGATGTGTGTTGATGTCTGCGTGTCTAACATGATGTGTATTGATGTCTGTATGTTTAATAGGGTGTGTATTGATGTCTGCGTGTCTAACATGATGTATATTGATGTCTGCGTGTCTAACATGATGTGTATTGATGTCTGTGTGTCTAACATGATGTGTATTGATGTCTGAATGTCTAACATGATGTGTATTGATGTCTGGTTGTCTAACATGATGTGTATTGATGTCTGGTTGTCTAACATGATGTGTATTGATGGCTGGTTGTCTAACATGATGTGTATTGATGTCTGGTTGTCTAACATGATGTGTATTGATGTCTGCGTGTCTAACATGATGTGTATTGATGTCTGTGTGTTTAATATGGTGTGTATTGATGTCTGTATGTTTAATAGGGTGTGTATTGATGTCTGTATGTTTAATAGGGTATTGTGTATTGATGTGAGTGCACATTAAGCAGTGAAGGTTGTAGAAATCACTGGCTGGCTACAGTACATCTCAAGGGGAACCATAAAACATGGGGTATTTGGAGAATAAACATTGAATTCCACTGAAAGAAAGCGGTTGAGCTTGAGGTGACCTTCAAACTTTGTTGGGGCCTGAGAGAGGTCATTCCTAAACCCTACAGCTCTGAAGGGCAATTTCGTCACAGAACCGCCGCAGTGGAAAAGCGCACCCAGACACACACACCATAACAGACACAGACATCAATACACACCATATCAGACACAAACATCAAATCAAACACAACAAGCCGGGACAAATGAAGGAGAAAAAGACCTTGCCGGCATGAAGTTAATATCAACCTGAGCCTAGGTAACTCTTATGTGGCTAAACTACACTTGTCTTTCTTTGTACAAGCCACATAAGATGTGAACGCTCAACCACTACCATCCTCTGAGAGCACTTGCATTAACCTCAATCAAAAAGAGAAGAAAAACTCATGTGACCTAGATGATGACCAGTGGTGGTTTGTGCCATTTAAGATTAGGGAGGATGATTATTTTGATTCAGTGTGGCATTATATTTCTATGACAGCATATTTGATGACTGTCATTCATATTCCATTCACCCAGCTCAATGTAACATCAGTAGGCTTAGGCTACTGCATGAAACTTGAATTTCCCCTGTACAAATCATGAGGTGCATGAGGTTGCTGCCTATTTCTCAGACCCAGAAGCTAGAATATGCATATAATTGTAAGATTAGGATAGAAAACTCTAAAGTATCCAAAACTGTCAAAATATTGTCTGCGAGTATAACAGAACTGCTATTGCAGGCGAAAACCTGAGGAAAATCCAACCCGGAAGTGCTGTTTTTCCTGAAAGCTCTCTGTTCCATTGCCTGCCTTCGCTCCAATTCAAGGGATATCAACCAGATTCCTTTTCCTATGGCTTCCCCATGGTGTGAACAGTCTTTAGACATAGTTTCAGGCTTTTATTTTGAAAAATGAGCGAGATCGATCACATCGCGTCAGTGGATGGCTGTGGGCCGGCTGGGTGCCAGCAGCGTTTTGCATGCGCAACAGCTTGGAGCAGACATTTCTCTCTCTATCTCTCCTATTGAAGAAGCTACAGTCTCGGTTAAAATATTATCGATTATATATTGTAAAAACAACCTGAGGATTGATTATAAAAAACATGACATGTTTCTACGAACTTGTCGTAGATGTCAAGTTTCTACGAACTTGTCGTAGATGCAATGTCGTGACCCCTCGAGCCTGTGGATTTCTGAACATAACGCGCCAAACAAATGGAGGTATTTTGGATATAAAATAAAATTATCTTTATGGAACAAAAGGAACATTTATTGTGTAACTGGGAGTCTTGTGAGTGCAAATATCCGAAGACAAAGGTAAGCGATTGAATTGCTTTTCTGACTTTCGTGACCAATCTACTTGGCTGCTAGCTGTTTGTAATATTTTGTCTACTGAGAGAGATGTCCTTACATAAACGCTTGGTATGCTTTCGCCGAAAAGCTTTATTGACATTGACACGCCAGGTGGATTAACAACAAGCTAAATTGTGTTTTGCTATATTGCACTTGTGATTTCATGAAAAATAAATATTTTTTCGTAATTTAATTTGAATTTGGCGCTCTGCAATTCAGTGGATGTCCCGCTAACGGGATGGGTGCCTCAAGAAGCTAGCTAACATAACATAGCATCCCTCTCTGTTTGAGCTGGGTGTTGAGTAGGCAAAACTGTCTGACTGCATTTTCTATCTAAGTGAAAGTTAAAAAATACATATATAGCTCTCACCGAATATAGCTCTCGCTCTTCCTTCTCCTTAATTTTGGAAGAATTTAATTTGTTCAAAACTGTTCAACTATTGGCTTTCTCTCTTTGAATCAACTACTCACCACATTTCATGCACTGCAGTGCTAGCTAGCTGTAGCTTTCGGTATGATATTCATTATCTGATCTTTTGATTGGGTGGACAACATGTCAGTTTATGCTGCAAGAGCTCTGACAGGTTGGAGGACATCCTCCGGAAGTTGTCATAATTACTGTGTACATCTATGGAAGCAGGTAACAACCATGAGTCTCCTAGGTTTTGTATTGAAGTCAATGTACCCAGAGGAGGACAGAAACTAGCTGAGACGGCTGTTGAGGCTACTGTAGACCATAGCAAAACATTGTGTTTAAATAAATTATTTGGTGATGAATATGTTTAGTATAGTTTCATCTAAAAATTGTACCTTTATTAATGTTACATTTTTTTTACATGAAATTTACTGGAGAGGACGGTCCTCCCCTTCCTCCTCTGTGGAGCCTCCACTGATGAAGACAGCAGTTGAAACTATACTAAACATATAGGCTCGGTCTTTTGGAGTGACATCCCTACCTATTGAAACCTCTAGTTATAGAAAGTGGTAAATATTCAGGGATGTTACAGTTACGGAATATAATCCAGGGATTATGATAGAGAACAATATGACATCACAGAAAAAATAAACAAGCTACTGGAGAACTCAGGTACTATAAAACGGGTGCCCATTCGTGACTAGTGTCACCTTGTGAGGGCTTTTGGCTCCACTTGATATTTTCCCACAAAACATTGCTATTTTTATCCATCTTTGTGCAGACTGGAGCTTCATCCAGAGGACTTGGACTACTAGTCTTTTGACATGAACTGCTGTCAGAGTGTGGACAGAAGATGACATCTGCACTGACCCATTCCAACTGGGAAGTTTAAAAAAGGGTGACTTCATTTGAAAATAATTCATTTGAAACTCTCCTTTTAATACCCTTGATATATATTATATCAATAGTAATACTTTAATTATTTCAATCAAATACACAATATTAACTATATTGTAGACCTGTTTAATACGATATGCGCTACGCATTTAACTATTATTTTGCAGTCACAACACTGAAGAGCGAGAGGCCTCCAATTTTCTAGGTGAACTGGATGTTTATATCAAACCTCCTCTCCACAGATCCTATTGACTGATTGTTAATGGAAAACTGTGCAGCATCAACATTGCAGGCATACTGACAGAAGTTCTGGAAGTGTCAAACTCAGAGGTGACAGTGAGTCAGACAGCCAAATGACACAAAAGACTATACAGATACTATCCCCCAAGATGTCGTTAACATTTTACACCCACATTCCACCCACCCATTCAGGTCAACCAAAATGGTGTCCAAAGCTCTGACAAAATTAGAGGAGCATGGAGAAAGTAATTAGAACAGAGCCTAACAGAGCAAAACAGAGCCCGACAGACACAGGAAAGTTTCTTTGGACAGTGTTCATAATTCAGATGAGATGTTCGAGCTGTTCTTTAGATTTTACAGATATACTAATGACCATATTTATCTCAAATCAAAATGTATTGGTCACATACGAGTGTTTAGTAGATGTTATTAATTTCACAACAATACACACAAATCTAAGTAAAGGAATGGAATTAAGAATATATAAATATTTGGACGAGCAACGTCAGAGCGGCATAGAGTAATATACAGTAGAATAGAATACAGCATATACATATGAGATGAGTAGTGCATAGACTAAGATACAGTAAAATAGAATACAGTATATACATATGAGATGAGTAGTGCATAGACTAAGATACAGTAGAATAGAATATAGCATATACATATGAGATGAGTAGTGCATAGACTAAGATACAGTAAAATAGAATACAGTATATACATATGAGATGAGTAGTGCATAGACTAAGATACAGTAGAATAGAATACAGCATATACATATGAGATGAGTAGTGCATAGACTAAGATACAGTAAAATAGAATACAGCATATACATATGAGATGAGTAGTGCATAGACTAAGATACAGTAGAATAGAATACAGTATATACATATGAGATGAGTAGTGCATAGACTAAGATACAGTAGAATAGAATACAGCATATACATATGAGATGAGTAGTGCATAGACTAAGATACAGTAGAATAGAATACAGTATATACATATGAGATGAGTAGTGCATAGACTAAGATACAGTAGAATAGAATACAGTATATACATATGAGATGAGTAGTGCATAGACTAAGATACAGTAGAATAGAATACAGTATATACATATGAGATGAGTAGTGCATAGACTAAGATACAGTAAAATAGAATACAGTATATACATATGAGATGAGTAGTGCATAGACTAAGATACAGTAAAATAGAATACAGCATATACATATGAGATGAGTAGTGCATAGACTAAAATACAGTAAAATAGAATACAGCATATACATATGAGATGAGTAGTGCATAGACTAAGATACAGTAGAATAGAATACAGCATATACATATGAGATGAGTAGTGCATAGACTAAGATACAGTAGAATAGAATACAGTATATACATATGAGATGAGTAGTGCATAGACTAAGATACAGTAGAATAGAATATAGCATATACATATGAGATGAGTAGTGCATAGACTAAGATACAGTAAAATAGAATACAGTATATACATATGAGATGAGTAGTGCATAGACTAAGATACAGTAGAATAGAATACAGCATATACATATGAGATGAGTAGTGCATAGACTAAGATACAGTAAAATAGAATACAGTATATACATTTACATTTACATTTAAGTCATTTAGCAGACGCTCTTATCCAGAGCGACTTACAAATTGGTGAATTCACCTTCTGACATCCAGTGGAACAGCCACTTTATATACATATGAGATGAGTAGTGCATAGACTAAGATACAGTAGAATAGAATACAGTATATACATATGAGATGAGTAGTGCATAGACTAAGATACAGTAGAATAGAATACAGTATATACATATGAGATGAGTAGTGCATAGACTAAGATACAGTAAAATAGAATACAGTATATACATATGAGATGAGTAGTGCATAGACTAAGATACAGTAAAATAGAATACAGCATATACATATGAGATGAGTAGTGCATAGACTAAGATACAGTAGAATAGAATACAGTATATACATATGAGATGAGTAGTGCATAGACTAAGATACAGTAGAATAGAATACAGCATATACATATGAGATGAGTAGTGCATAGACTAAGATACAGTAGAATAGAATACAGCATATACATATGAGATGAGTAGTGCATAGACTAAGATACAGTAGAATAGAATACAGCATATACATATGAGATGAGTAGTGCATAGACTAAGATACAGTAGAATAGAATACAGTATATACATATGAGATGAGTAGTGCATAGACTAAGATACAGTAGAATAGAATACAGCATATACATATGAGATGAGTAGTGCATAGACTAAGATACAGTAAAATAGAATACAGTATATACATATGAGATGAGTAGTGCATAGACTAAGATACAGTAGAATAGAATACAGCATATACATATGAGATGAGTAGTGCATAGACTAAGATACAGTAGAATAGAATACAGTATATACATATGAGATGAGTAGTGCATAGACTAAGATACAGTAGAATAGAATACAGCATATACATATGAGATGAGTAGTGCAAAATAGGTCAACATTAAAGTCTATGTATATAGGGCAGCAGCCTCATGAGCTAGTGATGGTTAACAGTCTGATGGCCTTGAGATAGAATCTGTTTTTCAGTCTCTTGGTCCCAACTTAGATGCACCTGTGCTGACCTCGCCTTCTGGATGATAGCGGGGTGAACAGGCAGTGGCTCGGGTGGTTGTTGTCCTAGAGGGCAGGTAGTTTGCCCAGGTGATGCGTTGGGCAGAACGCACCATCCCTGGAGAGCCCTCTCAATTAGAATACTAACATTTGGGGGGTACTTATGTTTGTCCTAATTCAGACATGTACAAGTGTGTATTGATACGCATGTGTGAATTAGAAACGTGTTTTGGCATATCCCAACTCCCCGAGACACACTTGGAGGGTGTGATTTGTCACAGCTCTGCTGAGAGTGAATTTTGCTATTGTTATTATCATAATGCATTTCCAGCACTGGGTGATGAAAGTAGGCAATTCTCTAACTGATCATGAATACAGATAGACACAATCAGTGTAAAGAGCATGTGATGTCAGACATATGACAGCTCATCATAGCTACTCATTTTAAATAATGCATTTCCTGATTTGTAAGGTGAATCTCATAATTTGTCACATCTTGGTTTGCCTGATTGGAATTGTCACTTTGAATGGCCCGACAGTGTTCGAAATCTATTACACCCCCTCCCCCCCCCTCCCCGACAACTGCATGTTAGTCACTAAGGATATACAATATGGGGCCTCCTGAGTGGCGCGGCAGTCTAAGGCACTGCATCACAGTGTTAGAGGCACCACTAACTCAAGTCACACTGCATTATTTCTCCCTCGTGCAACAATTCATGTTGTTAATCCAACGACCAGATAAAGTTAAGTTAATATTCCTCAATATTAAAAAAAAAAAGAAGCTTGAGTTGTTATTATTAGCGGCTTATCGGAACACTTTGCTGTAGTCATTCATTGCAGCTGCAGTGCATTTCATGGCTTATAAAAGTGTTTACCAAAGTGTTGACAGTGCTGAATAACAACTTAAACATGAACTTACACATAAAAACAGCAGCTCTTTGTTGTATTCATTGAGTCCCTCTAGTAATGGTTTTACAAGTTCCGGTGATGTAAAACACCTGGCCGGCTAAGGATGACCTGTCGGTGCATCCTAACCATATCACAGAGAGGTGAACAAATTGCACTGTTATTTCTCCTGACTGGGCCAAGAACGACTGCATGAGTCACTGCCTGAGAGACAGAATGGAAGAAAAGAAAGAATAGGAAATCCCAGGCCCACTGACATCACACAGGAAATAGAGGAAAGTGTTATTTAACAAAGGAGTAAGAAGGGAGATTAGCTGTAATCTAACAATTCCACAACAACTACCTAATACACACAAATCTAAGTAAAGGAATAAGAATATATACATATAAATGGATGGATGAGCAATGACAGCGCAGCATAGGCAAGATGCAATATATGGTATAAAATACAGTATATACATATGAGATGAGTTATGCAAGATATGGAAGCATTATTAAAGTGACCAGCGATCCATTTATTAAAAGAGATTGAATTAAATCGATGAAATCTGTTCACAATGTAATGTAGTGTGCTCGGTGCATCTCCTCTCTCAGCCAGGCAGAAATAGTGCACATTACGCATAAAAGGTTCTAGGCCTTGCTATGTACCACCCAGGTCAACTGAATATCCCTGGAAAGCTTATCTCATTGGTTACAAGGCTATCAAGGTGCCATAGTAGCCAATCCCATCTGTAATGGATGCCTAGAACGCGTAACCAGGCAACGTCATATTCTTGATGCGCAAAGATAGACATTCAATGTTGCCATTAGGTCATACATCATCAGATATCTAGCCTTTTGCCAGTGTTATGTTCCATCCAACCTAAGTGTTAAGTTGACACCCCTCATGTTTCTATAGCTCAAACACTGACCAAATCAAACCTTACCTCGTAAGATGTTTGCCGTTTGGTGAAAACGTTGTGTAAAATAAACATTTAGACTCTCTGGGCTGGTGATCAATAACGGTAGGTCACATGCAGACAAATAAAACATCCTTATGATCTGTGGAGTTCCGGCTTTCGGTGTCTATCAATGTATTCCATGTTTATTTCGTTTATGCTTCACAACGCTAACCGGAATGTAGAAAGCATCCATCTTGAAATGAGGTCATCTGCTCGGCCTGCCCTTATAGGTTCGTATACCCATATGGTAGTAAATCACACCAAAGATTTTAAGGCACCAATCAACAGCCAAGATAGTAAGCTTTCAGCAGACACCCTGCTTTTGCAGATAAGGGCTACCGTTCTTATACCAGACTGAATTGAATAAAAAAAAAAAAATTGGGTCCCCAATTTACATTACATTTAAGAGGGGAAAAATGGAAGGAAAGAAAGAATAGGAAAGCCCAGGCCCACTGTGACATCACAGAGGAAATAGAGGAGGAAAGTGTTCTTTAACAAAGGAGTGAGAAGGGAGATTAGCTCATCTGACTGGCTTGGAGAGGAGATTAGAGGGGAGGGGAGAAGAGGTCAGTCTGCTAAAGAAAGAGGGAGCTGAACACGGACTGTTAATGCTACTAATGGGAACAAGGGATGGGGGAAAGAGGAGCCTGAGGAGGAGGATGATATAAAAGGACAAAGACTTAAATGGTGCAATAGAGTATTTCTAGGTTACTTTGTATCAAGACTGGGTCTCAGTTTAACACCAGCAAAATGTGAATTGAACGAGTAATTGAACTCATTCTAATGTTCTTCCGAAAATACCAGAAAGCAGTTTAACTTGAACAAGGCAAGCCACAGACAGGAAATAATCTGCGGAGTGAGGTGTGATGAAGCATCACTGTGTTAACAGATATCCTTCCTCTGACGACGAAAAGGAAGGATGCCAGAACACAGCCGGCCAACGCCTCAAAACCTACATCACATAGCTCCAAGACGAAGCAATAGAAAGAGACAAGATTTTGACAAGGAGCCTTGAGAAACTCGGACGGTCTCCATTCAAATTCTAGCCGGCCAAACAGTTATCTAAACACCAATGTGAAAGTAATGAATGTACGTCATTTCCTCTTTTGACCCGGCAATCGCATTTCTGCACCATCTTTGCGAGTGAAGATGATGTTGGAGTGTGAAAACACAAATCCAAGCTGGTCACAGGCCAGGGAAAGCAATTTACCTGCTGACAGGCCTGGCAAATGAAGGAGAGAGAAGCTGCCTTAACAAAGATGGAGGTAAGTAGCAGAGGCAATGGAAGGCGGAATTGTCAATTTCCGCAAGGGGATTGCAGCGTTATTCAATGTCCCAGACACACAAAATTAGCCAAGCAACAATGTGCAGTTGAAGTCGGAAGTTTACATACACTTAGGTTGGAGTCATTAAAACTTGTTTTTCAACCACTCCTGGCTTTAGAAGCTTCTGATGGGCTAATTGACATCTTTTGAGTCAATTGGAGGTGTACCTGTGGATGTATTTCAAGGCCTACTTTCAAACTCAGTGCCTCTATGCTTAACATCATGTGAAAATCAAAAGAACTCAGCCAAGACCTTAGAAAAAGAATTGTAGCTCCACAAGTCTGGTTCATCCTTGGGAGCAATTTCAAAACGCCTGAAGGTACCACGTTCATCTGTACAAACAATAGTATGCAAACACCATGGGACCACGCAGCTGTCATACCTCTCAGGAAGGAGACGCATTCTTTGCAGAAAGTGCAAATCAATCCCAGAACAACAACAAAGGACCTTGTGAAGATGCTGGAGGAAACAGGTACAAAAGTATCTATATCCACAGTAAAACGAGTCCTATATTGACATGACCTGAAAAGCCGCTCAGCACGGAAGCCACCATAAAAAAAGCCAGACTACGTTTTGCAACTGCAAATGGGGACAAAGATGGTACCTTTTGGAGAAATGTCTGATGAAACAAAAATAGAACTGTTTGGCCATAATTACAATCGTTACGTTTGAAGGAAAAAGGGGGAGGCTTGCATGCTGAAGAACACCATCCCAACCGTGAAGCACGGGGGTGGCAGCATCATGTTGTGGGGGTGCTTTGCAGCAGGAGGGACTGGTGCACTTCACAAAATAGATGGCATCATGAAAATTAAGTGGATATATTGAAGCAACATCTCAAGACATCAGTCAGGAAGTTAAAGCTTGGTCCCAAATGGGTCTTCCAAATGGACAATGACCCCAAGCATACTTCCAAAGTTGTGGCAAAATGGCTTAAGGACAACAAAGTCCTCTGGGAATGTGATGAAAGAAAGAAAATGCTGAAATAAATCACTCTACTATTATTCTGACATTTCACATTCATCAAATAAAGTGGTGATCCTAACTGACGTAAAACAGGGATTTTTTTTGATGTAAAACAGGGGCTTAAATGTCAGGAATTGTGAAAAAGTGTATTTGGCTAAGATGTATGTAAACTTCTGACTTCAACTGTCGATGAAAATGCCTAAATGATCAGAAGGAACTGGTGTGGCTACATATGAATGATGTCATGTTAAGCTAACTATTGAGTGTCCATTTCTCTTGGACTGAATCAAGAAAGGCAGTAGTCCAAGTTAGACTGTAGTATATCATATTGGCACACCCAAGACATTACACTAAATAACAGGAGATGTTAAGAGAAATATCATGCTCTTATGAGATAATAAGTAAATCAAAACCATTGTGAAAAATCTCAACTTATTCTCAAACATCAAACGAACGTTACTACTTCATCCATCTTGAGGCGAAGCTGTACACGTGGGAAGGCAAATATCAAGGCCAACATCTTCCCCCCTCCGTCCTGGATTGGTTGTATGTTTAATGTGGCAGTTCCAAAGCTAACAGTCAATACGAGGGGCTCCAGTCCATGCTGTGAGCTTGAAACCGATCCACCGACCACGGCCATTTATCCTCTCACCACCGAGGACCTGTCCCAGCTGATTGAACATCACAGTGGGTGAGCTACATGTATGGCTGATAATTCAACTTGGAAAGGTGGGAGGGAACCCGTTGCCCGTATTCATTCCAGAAACAACTTCCCTTTATTGAGTGGTGACATTACTTACTGATACATCATGGTGACGGGTACACTACATCAGCTGTGGTGGCCCTCAGTAGGTGTTTCACTCTGCATCCCAAATAGCACCCTATTCCCTATATAGTGCAGTACTTTGTTTTGACCAGGGTCCTGGTAGTGCACACTATATAGGGGATAGGGTGCCATTTGGGATGCATATGCAGTGTTGTAGCAGGCAGCCATGGACCGTTTCGTTTTTTTCCAATGACAGAGAGGAGCCTGGCGGTCATGTGGGGCACCGGGTAGAACGTGTGGGGTCCCAGGACACAACGCCAGTCTGACAAATGAAGATCAGCATGTAAATCTCTCCTTTTAAGGCTTTGGTATACGCACACACAGAGATGCACACCCACCTACAGTGCCTTGCGAAAGTATTCGTCCCCCTTGAACTTTGCGACCTTTTGCCACATTTCAGGCTTCAAACAAAGATATAAAACTGTATTTTTTTGTGAAGAATCAACAACAAGTGGGACACAATCATGAAGTGGAACGACATTTATTGGATATTTCAAACTTTAACAAATCAAAAACTGAAAAATTGGGCATGCAAAATTATTCAGCCCCTTTACTTTCAGTGCAGCACACTCTCTCCAGAAGTTCAGTGAGGATCTCTGAATGATCCAATGTTGACCTAAATGACTAATGATGATAAATACAATCCACCTGTGTGTAATCAAGTCTATATAAATGCACCTGCACTGTGATAGTCTCAGAGGTCCGTTAAAAGCGCAGAGAGCATCATGAAGAACAAGGAACACACCAGGCAGGTCCGAGATACTGTTGTGAAGAAGTTTAAAGCCGGATTTGGATACAAAAAGATTTCCCAAGCTTTAAACATCCCAAGGAGCACTGTGCAAGCGATAATATTGAAATGGAAGGAGTATCAGACCACTGCAAATCTACCAAGACCTGGCAGTCCCTCTAAACTTTCAGCTCATACAAGGAGAAGACTGATCAGAGATGCAGCCAAGAGGCCCATGATCACTCTGGATGAACTGCAGAGATCTACAGCTGAGGTGGGAGACTCTGTCCATAGGACAACAATCAGTCATATATTGCACAAATCTGGCCTTTATGGAAGTGGCAAGAAGAAAGCCATTTCTTAAAGATATCCATGAAGATGAAACCAAAATTGAACTTTTTGGCAACAATGCAAAACGTTATGTTTGGCGTAAAAGCAACACAGCTCATCACGCTGAACACACCATCCCCACTGTCAAACATGGTGGTGGCAGCATCATGGTTTGGGCCTGCTTTTCTTCAGCAGGGACAGGGAAGATGGTTAAAATTGATGGGAAGATGGATGGAGCCAAATACAGGACCATTCTGGAAGAAAACCTGATGGAGTCTGCAAAAGACCTGAGACTGGGACGGAGATTTGTCTTCCAACAAGACAATGATCCAAAACATAAAGCAAAATCTACAATGGAATGGTTCAAAAATAAACATATCCAGGTGTTAGAATGGCCAAGTCAAAGTCCAGACCTGAATCCAATCAAGAATCTGTGGAAAGAACTGAAAACTGCTGTTCACAAATGCTCTCCATCCAACCTCACTGAGCTCGAGCTGTTTTGCAAGGAGGAATGGGAAAAAATGTCAGTCTCTCGATGTGCAAAACTGATAGAGACATACCCCAAGCGACTTACAGCTGTAATCGCAGCAAAAGGTGGCGCTACAAAGTATTAACTTAAGGGGGCTGAATAATTTTGCACGCCCAATTTTTCAGTTTTTGATTTGTTAAAAAAGTTTGAAATATCCAATAAATGTCGTTCCACTTCATGATTGTGTCCCACTTGTTGTTGATTCTTACCAAAAAAATACAGTTTTATATCTTTATGTTTGAAGCCTGAAATGTGGCAAAAGGTCGCAAAGTTCAAGGGGGCCGAATACTTTCGCAAGGCACTGTAATAACCACACCGAACACACACACACAAGCTCTCTCTCACTCACACTCACCAAGCACACAGACTAAACACGCTCACCCTTTACATCATATAAAAAGGTAAAGCTGGTGCAGAGTGAGGTCACCTTCACTTAGAGGGCAGTACAGTAGATGAAAGCCAATCACACCCACTCTTGATGTGATGGCCCTGCCCCCCTTACAACTAAATGGAATATGTCCTTTCACCTCGCAGAACAGCGGGATATGCTAATCTTCAGTTTGGAAGCTGGAAGGGTACGTCTCTAATGGTACCATATTCCCAATATATTGCACAACTTTTGACCACATAGTGCACTATACAGGAAATAGCGTGTCATTTGTGACTGTCGTCAACGATTTAGGGGATAAGGGCATCACTGTGGTCCTACTCGCCATCGTCCATTTCGTTAATCAAGCTAATGTACTGAAGGGGGAAATTGAACCCCCTTCCCACTGAGAAATAACAAATTCTGGATTTGATCCAAAGCTACTGTTTAGTCTTTGAAAAGTTAAACTAATACAATTCACCAAATGAAAACGACTCCAGTGAGCTACCTTGAAACCAACACTCCCCTGGAAGAGATTAACTCTACGTGAAACTTGAAACTTTATCGCTATGGAAACAGAGCCACCAGTTGTGTTTACTAAGCTTGGATAACTAAGGAATGTGACATGAGTGATGACACAAGCTGGAGTTGTCTTGATAATCCTAACATAAACCCGTCTTGGACTGCCTCTGTGGTTTCAAATTATCTAGCTACATGCTCTCTTTGGCTTATAGTTACAGTTGAAGTCGGAAGTTTACATAAACCTTAGTCAAATACATTTAAACTCAGCATTTCACAATTCCCTGTCTTAGGTCAGATAGCATCACCACTTTATTTTAAGAATGTGAAATGTCCGAATAATAGTAGAGAATTATTTCTTTCAGCTATTATTTCTTTCATCACATTCCCAGTGGGTCAGAAGTTTACATACACTCAATTAATATCCAGTAGCATTGCCTTTAAATTATTTAACTTGGGTCAAACGTCTCGGGTAGCCTTCCACAAGCTTCCCACAATAATTTGGGTGAATTTTGGCCCATTCCTCCTGACAGAGCTGGTGTAACTGAGTCAGGTTTGTAGGTCTCCTTGCTCACACACGCTTTTTCAGTTCCACCAACACATTTTCTATGGGATTGAGGTCAGGGCTTTGTGATGGCCACTCCAATACCTTGACTTTGTTGTCCTTAACCTCTTGAAACTCTAGGGGCGCTATATCATTTTTGGATAAAAAGACGTTCCCGTTTTAAGCGCAATATTTTGTCACAAAAATATGCTCGACTATGCATATAATTGGTAGCTTTGGAAAGAAAGCACTGACGTTTCCAGAACTGCAAAGATATTTTCTGTGCGTGCCCTAGAACGTGAGCTACAGGCAAAACCAAGATGAAACGGCATCCAGGAAATGAGCAGGATTTTTGAGGTTCCGTTTTCCATTGTCTCGTTATATGGCTGTGAATGCGAGAGGAATGAGTCTGCCCTTTCTGTCGTTTCCCCAAGGTGTCTGCAGCATTGTGACGTATTTGTAGGCATATCATTGGAAGATTGACCATAAGAGACCACATTTACCAGGTGTCCGCCCGGTGTCCTGCGCCGAAATTGGTGCGCAAACCTCAGCTGCAAGTAATTTTCCATGGAATTCAGAGAAGAAAGCAGGCTTCCACGAACGATATATCAATGAAGAGATATGTGAAAAAACACCTTGAGGATTGATTCCAAACAACGTTTGCCATGTTTCGGTCGATATTATGGAGTTAATTCGGAAAAAGTTTGACGTTGTTGGTGACTGAATTTTCGGTTCGTTTCGGTAGCCAAATGTGATGTACAAAACGGAGCGATTTCTCCTACACAAAGATGCTTTCAGGAAAAACTGAACATTTGCTATGTAACTGAGAGTCTCCTCATTGAAAACATCCGAAGCTCTTCAAAGGTAAATGATTTTATTTATTTGGTTATCTGGTTTTTGTGAAAATGTTGCGTGCTAAATGCTACTCAAAATGCTAAGCTAGCTTAGCATACTCTTACACAAATTAGTGAATAGCGATGGTTCAAAAGCATATTTTGAAAATCTGAGATGACAGTGTTGTTAAGAAAAGGCTAAGCTTTAGAGCAGGCGCATTATTTTCATTTTATTTGCGATTTTCAGAAATCGTTAAAGTTACATTATGCTAATGAGCTTGAGGCTATAACTGTATACAGGTTTTTTTCATAGCCAAACGTGAACAAAACGGAGCGATTTGTCCTACACAAATATTTTTTTGAAAAACTGAACATTTGCTATCTAACTGAGAGTCTCCTCATTGAAAACATCTGAAGTTCTTCAAAGGTAAATGATTTTATTTGAATTATTTTCTTGTTTTTGTGAAAATGTTGCTGGCTGAATTCTAGGTTTATAGCTATGTTAGCAATCAATACTCTTACACAAATGCTTGTTTAGCTATGGTTGAAAAGCATATTTTGAAAATCTGAGATGACAGTGTTGTTAACAAAAGTCTAAGCTTGAGAGCAAATATATTTATTTCATTTCATTTGCGATTTTCATGAATAGTTAACGTTGCGTTATGCTAATGAGCTTGAGGGTATAAATAGAATCCCGGATCCGGGATTGCGCGACGCAACAGGTTAAGCCATTATGCCAGAACTTTGGAAGTCTGCTTGGGGTCATTGTCCATTTGGAAGACCCATTTGCGACCAAGCTTTAACTTCCTGACTGATGTCTTGAGATGTTGCTTCAATATATCCACATAACACATAATCCAATATTTTTCCTTCCTCATGTGGCCATCTATTTTGTGAAGTGCACCATTCCCTCCTGCAGCAAAGCACCTCCACAACATGATGATGCCACCCCAATGCTATTTTTGTTTCATCAGACCAGAGGACATTTCTCCAAAAAGTATGATCTTTGTCCCCATGTGCAGTTGCAAACCGTACTCTAGCTTTTTGGGGGCGGTTTTGGAGCAGTGGCTTCTTCCTTGCTGAGCGGCCTTTCAGGTTATGTCGACATAGGACTCGTTTTACTGTGGATATAGATAATTTTGTACCCGTTTCCTCCAACATGGTGACAAGGTCCTTTGCTGTTGTTCTTGGATTAATTTGCACTTTTCGCACCAAAGTACGTTCATCTCTAGGAGACAGAACGCATCTCCTTCCTGAGTGGTATGATGGCTACGTGGTCCCATGGTGTTTATACTTGCGTACTTTTGTTTGTACAGATGACCGTAGTACCTTCAGGCATTTGGAAATTGCTCCCAAGGATGAACCAGACTTCTGGACCTCTACAGTTTTTTTCTGAAGTCTTGGCTGATTTCTTTTGATTTTCCCATGATTTTCCCATTAAGTGTATACCAACTTCCGACTTCAACTGTATATAGAGTCAGGGCTGAAAGTAGATTGAATTTGTTTTTACATATAGAATCCCTATTAATTCAATACCATCTCTGTGAGCATGGTCATAAAGAATTGTCATTTAACTGCAAAAATGTTTTAACTTTTATTGCGGCATAAACACAACCAGTCATGATGTTTGAAACAGTCTGATTGTCAAACAGGCTCCGTTACGCGGCTACCCGTTACGCGGCCACCCGTTACGCGGCCACCCGTTACGCGGCCACCCGTTACAAGGCTACCCATTACAAGGCTACCCATGCACATTCATCCACAACATCCTACCAGCCTCCAAACAGTGGTGACAGTACTTTGGGCCCTGTATAGAATAGTACTGTTGCTCCAGCAGATCAACCAGTAGCTTAGCTACCTCCTCATAACAGCTCTATCTGCCTGTGAGAATTACTGTGGCCTGTTTTGGAGAGTGTTGCACTTGGTAACCTTGTTTAAATTGTGACGGTGGAAATAAGAGGTTCCCAGGAAAGCAGATCAACACTACATTTGATACAATCTGATTATCACGTAAGCAATGTGTCATCCCTCTTGGCTGTAAGGAAACATCCTAAATACAAGAAATAAGTTCTGACAGAGAGGTGGGACACTGAGGGACATGAGGGTGTCTACATGGAATTAGGACAAAGGAATCAGTAATTTCCTATTGAAGGACAATCAACAAACATCAATCAAAACGGTGCTTATAAGGAAATGAACATGATCATGGAATGGAAATGAATACTCAGTGTTAAATATCAGTTTTTCTCCATCGCTTACCTTGTGGATTATTTTAAATTACTCAACTAATCATTAGAATGAATCATTAGATTCTAATGTTTGGAAATTAAGTCTTTGGAGAAGACTCAGTGACGTGCTTTCAGGCCTGGTCGGCTCAATGATATTCCACATGGACAGCCTGAGAGAGGGAGAGCCACTGAAGTAACACTAGAAAATAAATTCCACTCTACTATCAACAGTGGCGATCTACCTCAATTACACATACTATCAAGCCAATGTGGGCTGTGCAAATGTGGGGCTGTGCATTCACAACCACTTCTGTTATATGGGCGGGGTAGACAACGGGGCAGTAGCTCACCTCTATTAAGTGCAAATGCAATACTTAGAAATCCACCAATCTCTGGGTTTAAGTCTGTGAGGTCTCAATGAAAGTCAACCCCCCCCCCCCCTTTGTTTTTGCTGAATCAGCTTAAATTGATTTAGGGGCAGCTGATTAAAAGAGCCAGGAGCATGGAGGGAACACTACTGCAGCCCTACCGCTGGTTTCTAAGAACTCCAAGAGGACGAGTAAACGCCTGGAGAAATACAAGGTGGATGTTCAAGGGGCTTTAGGTGTATTAAGCATAAGGGAATCAGGGCTATAAAAGTTAGAGCAGGTAGAGGGTGGTAAATAAGGGTTTTAATGGTCGCTTGCCTGAATGAAAGGGGAGGGGACAGTGCTATGCTGCATTGAAGGGGAGGGAGTATTGGTGGGGCATGCTTACAGTACCTGTAGCAGCCTCCTCCACTTCTGCTTTAGGTGTAGGGTATAGGAATCAGGGCTTTAGAAATAAGAGAGGTTACCTTGGAGGACCGATGATGAATAAGGGCTTGAGTGGTCACTTGTCTTTATTAAAAGGGGAGGGACAGTGCTTTGGGGTGCTGAATTAAAAGGAAGAGCAGTGGTGTAAAGTACTGAATTAAAAATACTTGAAAGTACTACTTAAGTCGCTTTTGGAGGTATCTATACTTTATTATTTATACATTCCTAAAGAAAATAATGTACTTTCTATTCCATACATTTTCCCTGACACCCAAAAGTACTCGTTACATTTTGAATGCTTAGCAGGACAGTAAAATGGTCTAATTCACACACTTCTAAAGAGAACATCCCTGGTCATCCCTACTGCCTCTGATCTGTTGGACTCACTAAACAGAGAACATCCCTGGTAATCCCTGCTGCCTCTGATCTGTTGGACTCACTAAACACATGCTTCGTTTCTAAATGATGTGTTGGAGTGCCCCTTGCTATCTATAAAGAAAGAAAGAAAATGGTGCCATCTGGTTTGCTTAAAATAAGGAATTTGAAATGATTTATACTTTTACTTTTGATACTTAAGTATATTTGAGCAATTTGATTTACTTTTGATTCTTAAGTATATTTAAGACCAAATACTTTCACTTTTACTCAAGTAGGATTTTACTAGGTGACTTTCATTTGAGTCATTTGCTATCAAGGCATCTTTACTCAAGTATGACAAGTGGGAACTTTTTCCACCACTGAGGCAGGACATATTGAGGGGACAGATTTTGGTGTGACAGGCATACCTGTGGTGGGTGGGGGATCCTCCTTGTCTTGCTCCTCATGCCACTGCATGGTCCGGTGGTAGCTGAGCATCACCTCCCACAATGCCTTGCACAGGTCGCTCAGGCAGGGGACGTAGCTGTCTTGAGTGATGTGCTGTGGACCAGACGGGAGAGACACATTTTAAAAAAGAGAGCGAGACAGCAAGATAGAGAGACGGACAGAGGGACAGACAGGGGTACGGCTGATGCAAGCAAGACAGACGCTGATCTTCAAACGGTCAGAGACAAAACAGTGTGTGTGCGTGACTGACCCACAGACACCGACAGTTCAGAAATGAGCCTGAAACCATTCCATTGACCACAATGTCTAACACCAATGAATTCCCTGTGGCTGACTGACTGAACGTAAACAAGAAGGACATTTCCATAAATGTATGTCTATTGCACACAGACCTTTATTAGGCCCTTGAAAACACTACCCGCCTTTTGTGGGACATTTTCGGGCACAACGCAATGTTGTAATGCTTGACACATTGGCCTATGTAAATGATGGAGGGATGAAGAGACTGCAGTTCTAATGACCCATATCAAAATATTGTCGATTATATACACTACCAGTCAAAAGTTTGGACACACCTACTCATTCAAGGGTTTTTCTTTATTTTTATGAATTTCTACATTGTAGAACAATAGTGAAGACATCAAAACTATGAAATAACACATATGGAATCATGTAGTAACCAAAAAAGTGATAAACTAAATCTATTTTATATTTGAGATTCTTCAAAGTAGCCACCCTTTGCCTTGATGACAGCTTTGCACACTCTTGGCATTCTCTCAACCAGCTTCATGAGGTAGTCACCTGGAATGTTAACAGGTGTGCCTTGTTAAAAGTACATTTGAGGAATTTCTTTCCTTCTTTATGCGTTTGAGCCCCCAAAAATATATATTTTTTTCAACTAGACAAGTCAGTTAAGAATAAATTCTTATTTACAATGACGGCCTAGGAACAGTGGGTAAACTACCTTGTTCAGGGGCAGAACGACAGATTTTTACCTTGTCAGCTCAGGGATTCGATCTAGCAACCTTTTGATTATTGGCCCAACACTCTAACCACTAGGCTGCCTGCCACCCCGCCAATCAGTTGTGTTGTGACAAGGTAGGGGTGGTATACAGAAGACAACCCTATTTGGTAAAAGACCAAGTCCATATTATTGCAAGAACAGTTCAAATAAGCAAAGAGAAACGACAGTCCATCATTACTTTAAGACATGAAGGTCGGGCAATCCAGAAAATGTCAAGAACTTTGAAAGTTTCTTCATGCAAAAACCATCAAGTGCTATGATGAAACTGGCTATCATGAGGACCGCCACAGGAAAGGAAGACCCAGAGTTACCTCTGCAGCAGAGGAAAAGTTCATTAGAGTTACCAGGCTCAGAAATTGCAGCCCAAATAAATGCTTCACAAAGTTCAAGTAACAGACACACATCAACATCAATTGTTCAGAGACTGTGTGAATCAGGCCTTCATTATTGAATGTCTGCAAAGAAACCACTACTAAAGGACACCAATAAGAAGAAGAGACTTGGGCCAAGAAACACGAGCAATGGTCTGAGTCCAAATAGTAAAGATAAAGAAAACCCCCTGAATGAGTAGGTGCGTCCAAACTGTTGACTGGTACTGTATATATTATACAGAAGTCATGATGAGAGTTGGAGCATTTTTTGAGTTTCTCAACTTAAGTAAAAATTAAAAACAGCACTCTATGGAAAGGGCAAATGAGTGGAGTTAGGATTTGGCCAACCACCACATAGACTCTAGCATCGTTTAACTCTCTACGGCTGGCGTTCAAGGCATGCCCCGTCAAACCCAGTGGTGCACAGGACTCTGAGGCTACATACCTCATGGCCTGAGACAGACGTGGTTTTCAACACCATCAGAGACTAAAGATTCATCATTGCATTCTAAAAAGGTTCTGGAGACAGCAGAGCTTGTTCTCACCGGAAGCCCCGATGCCATTTGTTTTAAACATAGCACGTGTAAGTGCCCATGCGTGTGTGTGTGTGTGTGTGTATGTGAGAACTGTTCCCTCTGCCAAGCAGGTGTAAATTACCGACAGTGAGCCACGCACACCGGGGTTTCTGCGGGGGAAACGGTGCATAGCAACACGGACCCTGGCTGTGGAACAGCTAACAGGAGCGAAGGGTTCCAGAGCAATTTATTCATCACAGCCGTCTCTCTTTCCCCTCTCAGAGTTAACCGCTAACCTGTAAATTAGACAACGCCAGGGTTCAGGCTGCCAGACCCCCTCGGCTGCCAGAGACCTTTCAGGAGAAAATTCATGATCACAAATAGCGAGTCGAGTGAACGATATCATTCAGTGACCTCCCGTCTCTAAAATAGCATGACATTGCATCACTAGTGTTGCATAGCTCCAATGCTAATGGTTAACAAGGATCGCTATTGCCCAAACTAGAGTTAGAGTTACATTACATTACATTTAAGTCATTTAGCAGACGCTCTTTGTAGTGGTTTTGATTAACATTGGCCAGTTCATGTGTATGACTGTTTATGTTTGTATTACACAAACATCACAATAAAGGAGCAACTTTCTTTCCCATGTGGTGTTCTTTATTTTGCAATATCCACATGGTGCAAATTAAACGTTGCCATGTCATAGAGCCCACGGCAACCAACATAAAAGACTTACAGGAAAGAGGTTGGTTAAATGTGAAACATTTACAGAGAGCCTGAGGGGAACGTTATAGGAACATTCCAGAATAATAATAGAACCTTCGATTGTTTTAGTACCTTTTGCTGGGTGTGGTAGAAATGAATCATCAAGCTCAGTCTGGAGAGAGAACACTAGCACTTAGCGAGTCAAAAGTACTCTATAGAGCAGAGGTTCCCAACTCCAGTCCTCCCAACAGCACACATTTGTGTTATACCCCTGGACAGACTCACCTGATTCAACTTGTCAAGGGCTTGATGATTAGATGACAAGTAGAATCAGGTGTGCTTGTCCGGGGCCACAACAAAAATATGTATTGTAGCATTTCCACAGCCATAGGTAATAGGGTGGTATTTAGGATGCACTACTACAGTACTTCCCTAACGTCAGGATACTCATCAGCCATGACTTACTCAGTTGGTAAAACACCTCACATTGACATTCAACAACAGTCACTGGAATAATTAGCGTAGTTTAGCAGCCTTGTCTGAATGTGCTTAACTGTAGTCCTCCTGAACACACCTAAAAAATGTTTTGCCCTGAATCTCCTCAAATAACACCTGAAATTCTTCAGATTGGAAAATGATTTTCGGTTTGACACAGACACTGGTTTCATGGGGAAAACGGTCACATAACTATGTCTCACACATTGACTTTAAAAGTCACCTATACAGTATAAAACAACCCCTGGCCTGGTTTCCTCTACCCATATAACCCATGGTGTACTAATTTGCGCAAACTGTAGGGAAACGTTTTTCATTGAAAACAAGCATTTTTTTATTGGACTGGTTTAATTAAGTTCGCTCCAAACCGTTTCCGTCTACAAGCCCAGTATGGCATCATAGGAAGCAACCAGTCAGTGTTATCGCCGTCTGTCCCCTCGGGAGTCTAATAGAGGAACAGGATCCTGAAACCATCACGCATTCTCTCCTCTCTCTCTCTCACACACACACACACACACACACACACACACAGCTGATTGCAAGATCCATTTCATCTCAGCCCCTCCCACGTATTTCCAATACCACCGTAACAAGTCACTAATGCATCAAGCATTCCCTTAGTGTGGGATGTTATGAGAATGTTGCTATTATTGAGGAGTATCATGGGTAAATGCAAGGACAATGCAATATTCCAGTGTAAATGGCCTCCCTTTCCCATCCAAACCCAGTGGCTACCTATGAACAGTGTTAAATTAGGGATCCACATCCAAGCGGACAACCAATGGTCCAGCCCTGCCATTTGATGGTAATGCTATCCTGCTACGGTAGGAAATATCACACCACGTTGCCAGGCAACTGGGACTAATTGTCAGGAGAAAGGGGCCGCAGGGGCTCTGTGATCTATAGTTGGTCTGATAAGAAGAAATCACCTCCTTGGCTTCTTCAGGGGGCACTGCCTGACCCCTTCCAAGCCCCCCCTCAGGGGGACACACGGACAGGGACACACACAGACTCTACCCCTGCTCAGGGTAAGGTCACAGCTGGGTGTTTTCTCTCTGATCAAAGTGGCTCCTCAACACCTCCATAGGGCATGTTGGATCTCAGACTTCAGAGGGTTTGATGTATGGAGAAACATCCCAGATCACTCCATATGATACATAGTGGATCTATTTTAAGAGGACGGGTGCAGTGTATGCCTACGCTCAGCAGCATAGGGACTTGTGCATAGGGATAGTGAGCTGCGTAGGGAGGGGGGGGGCATGGTTTTTAGCCAATACACTTCCACTTCCATTTCAGATGTAATCCTAGTGCTTTTCCCAAATCTGCAGGTGATTAAAAAAACAGCGCCCTGCCTCCTAGTCAGCAATCTGCAGATCTGCCGAGCCAGAAAAGCACAACATGGTGTCCTCCTCCTCCATCAAAGTGCAGCTAGACTCCTCAAGCATTGGTGACACTGGCAAGCCACTACAACTTCCCACACCTTGGGCAAGGTACCATGATGGTTCACTCCGAAATAAAACTTTGTCAGAAGTTTTCAGACCTGGACTGTGGACTAATGTTGAGATGATTTCACGTCCCAATACTGTGCGTGGCTTCAGGAAAAGTCTCAACATCCTTAAGTGGCCCAGCCAGAGCCCGGACTTGATCCCGATCGAACATCTATGGAGAGACCTGAAAATAGCAGTGCAGCGACGCTCCCCATCCAACCTGACAGCGCTTAAGAAGATCTGAAGAGAAGACTGGGAGAAACTCCCCAAATACAGGTGTGCCAAGCTTGAAGCATCATACCCAAGAAGACGAGGCTGTGATCGATCACTGCCAAAGGGGCTTCAACAAAGTACTGAGTAAAGGGTCTGAATACCTATGTAAATGTGATATCAGTTTCTTATTTTTAATACATTTGCAAACATTTCTAAAAACCTGTTTTTTCTTTGTCATTATGGGGTATTGTATGTAGATTGATGAGGGGGAAAAACTATTTAATCAATTTTAGAATAAGGCTGTAATGTAACAAAATGTGGAAAAAGTTAAGTGGTCTGAATACTTTCTGAATGCACAGTATAAGTGTCCGAGCTGAATGTTATTTGATTATGCAGACAATCTGGAATTCTGAAGTTATGCTTCTGATAAAAACTACAAAACGAATAGGTCGTCAACCCTCAACCAGGAAAGACCCGCATGCATGTTGATGTTAGTTCTGTATGTGCATATAAGGGCAAGGCGTGCTGCTCTGCTCTGATACCTTCAAACTCTGTGCCTCTTTGGTTGACATCATGGGAAAATCAAAAAAAAAATCTGCCAAGACCTCAGAAAAACAATTGTAGACCTCCACAAGTCTGGTTCATCCTTGGGAGTAATTTCCAAACGCCTGAAGGTACCACGTTCATCTGTACAAACAATAGTACGCAAGTACAAACACCATGGGACCACGCAGCCGTCATACCGCTCAGGAAGGAGACGTGTCTCCTAGAGATGAATGTACTTTGGTGCGAACACTGCAAATCAATCCCAGAACAACAGCAAATGACCTTGTTAAGATGCTGGAGGAAACAGGTACAAAAGTATCAATATCCACAGTAAAACAAGTCCTATACTGACATAACCTGAAAGGCCGCTCAGTACGGAAGAAGCCACTGCCCTAAAGCCTCCATAACAAAGCCAGACAACGGTTTGCAACTGCACATGGGGAAAAATATTGTACTTTTCGGAGAAATGCCCTCTCTTCTGATGAAACAAAAATAGAACTGTTTGGCCATAATGACAATCTTTATGTTTAGCGGAAAAAGAGACGCTTGCAAGCTGAAGAACATCATCCCAACCGTGAAGCACAGGGGTGGGATGGGGGGGGGGGTTGCTGCAGGAGGGACTGGTGCACTTCACAAAATAGATGGCTTCATGAGGAAGGAAAATTGTGGATATACTGAGGCAACATCTCAGGACATCCGTCAGGTAGTTAAAGCTTGGTGACAAATGGGTCTTCCAAATGGACAATGACCCCAAGCATACTTCCAAAGTTGTGGCAAAATGGCTTAAGGACAACAAAGTCAAGGTATTGGAGTGGCCATCACAAAGCCCTGACCTCAATCGTATAGAACATTTGTGGGCAGAACTGAAAAAGCCTGTGTGGGCAAAGAGGCCTACAAACCTGACTCCGTTACAGCAGCTCTGTCAGGAGGAATGGGCCAACATTCACCCAACTTATTGTGGTAAGCTTGTGGAAGGCTACCTGAAACGTTTGACCCAAGTTAAACAATTTAAACGCAATGCTACCAAATACTAATTGAGTGTATGTAAACATCTGACCCACTGGGAATGTGATGAAAGAAATAAAACCTGAAATAAATCATTCACTCTACTATTATTCGGACATTTTGCATTCTTAAAATAAAGTGGTGATCATAACTGACCTAAGACAGGGAATCTTTACTAGGATTAAATGTCAGGAATTGAGAAAATCTGAGTTTAAATGTATTTGGCTAAGGTGTATGTAAACTCCCGACTTCAACTGTATGTACTGAGCTTGTCTGATGTTTAAGCATGCTGTTTGATAAAAAAAAATTAAGACAAATGACTCAAGAGGGAGCCAGAAAACCAGATAACCGAACCAGAAGGGAAAAATACTGTTCCCGGCCCCCCTCCTCCCGCTGCTGCTTCTAATGTCTTCACAGATTCTGTCATTACGCTCCTCAAGTTGCTTGTAATAGGTTACTCCAGGGGTCGGCACATTTTTTCATTTGTAGTGCAAATTTGTTACCATTTACACCAATCTGAGTGTCAGTTGTGATTTTCATGGAACAGTTTCATTTAACTGATTTATAGTCTTTGTATCTCCAAATCACTGTCATGAGGTTAATCTAAATTATATCTAAAAGAAAGTGATAGAAATCTAAAAGTAACTTATATTGCAAACTGTGTAAAAAATATCCTACCTAAAGCCAACAAATAAAAATGTGGCAGCCTTCAGGTAGAAAATATACTGAGAAAAATACTGTAATTATCCTATTAACCTTTTGTGACTAGGGGGCAGTATTTTAATTTTTGGGGAAAAAAGGGATATTTTGTCATGACAAGATGCTAGAATATGCATATAATTGACAGCTTAGGATAGAAAACACTCTAAAACTGTACAAATATTGTCTGTGAGTATAACAGAACTGATGTTGCAGGCGAAAGCCTGAGAAAAATCCAATCCGGAAGTGCCTCATGTTTTGAAAGCGCTGCGTTCCAATGTGTCCCTATTGAGCAGTGAATGGGCTATCAACCAGATTACTCTTTCTCCGTATTCCTGAAGGTGTCTACAGCATTGTGACGTAGTTTTACGCATTTATGTTGAAGAATACCCGTAGGCGGCTACATTGCGCAAGTGGTCACCTGATGCTCCCAGAGAGATTCTCGCGTAAAATACAGGAGGTAGCCATTACTCCAATCGGTCCTACTGAAAAACGAATTGTCCCGATGGATATATTATCGAATAGATATTGGAAAAACAACTTGAGGATTGATTATAAACAACGTTTGCCATGTTTCTGTCGATATTATGGAGCTAATTTAGAATATTCATTGCCATTTTCGTGACTGCAATTTCCGGGCGATTTCTCAGCCAAACGTGAAGAACAAACGGAGCTATTTCGACTACAAAAATAATATTTTTGGAAAAAAGGAACATTTGCTATCTAACTGGGAGTCTTGTGAGTGAAAACATCCAAAGCTCACCAAAGGTAAACGATTTAATTTGATTGCTTTTCTGATATCCTTGACCAAGTTACCTGCTGCTACCTGGACAAAATGCTATGCTAGGCTATCGATAAACTTACACAAATGCTTGTCTAGCTTTGGCTGTAAAGCATATTTTTAAAATCTGAGATGACAGGGTGATTAACAAAATGCTAAGCTTTGTCTCAATATATTTGACTTCTGATTTTCATGAATAGGAATATTTTCTAGTAATAGTTATGTCCGTTGCGTTATGCTAATTTAGCGTCAGATGATGACAACGGTCCCGTTCACGGGATGGGGTGTCACTAGAGGTTAATCACATGGAAGACAGGCCGGCTTTGCGTAGCCAATGAACTTGAAACATTGTCTCAACTATAACCTATGTCGGGACTGAAGCTAGCACTAGAAAAGTTGCAAGCTCGGGACAGACACAGCTATAGGTGCAAGGGATAGGAAGTAATCAGGGATTTTATGATGTTTCCACTGGATCAGAGCATTACATTTTTCGAGTGGTTACCAAAAGGGATAGAGCTGGAAATATATTGAGGAACTATTGTCATTCTTAATGGATTCTAAAAACACACTTTGTTTACTTGCTGTTTGAAGTGAAGAAACAAATACTTTGAGAAACTCCACAGCTCATTAGTGGTGGTGAGTTAAGATAGTATTTCTAATATCAGACATCTCCAATTGGACAGACCTACATTTGCACAAAGGCCAAGTAGCCTAGGTCAACTTCTATATGAGTAGGCGGGATCAGATGCAAGTCCTTACTCAACATTGACAGGAGCACTCCAAACAAAATGTATAAATTACCAAAACTCGAAAATGGAAAGAAATAAACTCAAATGTATTTCTTACAAGTGTAGCATAAATTGTGAGCTCTGCAAACAACGACAATAAGAACACTAAATAACAATAATATCAATAATAAATTGAATGCATTAACAGAAATTACCATAACCAAACAAACACTGTAGATTAAAAATTATGGGAATTAATGGTAAATATAGGTTACTACTGTATGTAGTGGGGAATTGATAGACACTAACAATCAAAAGGCAAACAATTCACACAATGAAGTTATGAAACTATGAATGTGCACAAAATTGCAAGAGAGAGCGCATATTCTGGAGAGAGACGTGTCTTGTGCATTTCAGCCACGCTTCTTTTTTTAGGACCGTGACATCCCAACCGCCTCCTAAATGGATGAGCCCACTGAGACGCCCACTGAGACGCGCGTGAATCAGACAAGTATATACATATTTGAGACGGCTCGACCAACAGCCTATCGACCAAACAATCAATCAACCAGTTGACGAAATGGGGTCAGCCCTAACACACTCCTTTAGGATTTGGTTAAAGATACAGCAAATAGGTGGCAATACAGTCTGCTACCATTCTCAGTAGTTTCCCAACAAGGTTGTCTAAACCTGGTGGTAATACAGTCTGCTACCATTCTCAGTAGTTTCCCAACAAGGTTGTCTAAACCTGGTGGTAATACAGTCTGCTACCATTCTCAGTAGTTTCCCAACAAGGTTGTCTAAACCTGGTGGTAATACAGTTTGCTACCATTCTCAGTAGTTTCCAAACAAGGTTGTCTATACCTGGTGGTAATACAGTCTGCTACCATTCTCAGTAGTTTCCCCAACAAGGTTTTCTATACCTGGTGGTAATACAGTCTGCTACCATTCTCAGTAGTTTCCCCAACAAGGTTGTCTATACCTGGTGTTAATACAGTCTGCTACCATTCTCAGTAGTTTCCCCAACAAGGTTGTCTATACCTGGTGGTAATACAGTCTGCTACCATTCTCAGTAGTTTCCCCAACAAGGTTCTCTGAACCTGGTGGTAATACAGTCTGCTACCATTCTCAGTAGTTTCCCAACAAGGTTGTCTGAACCTGGTGGTAATACAGTCTGCTACCATTCTCAGTAGTTTCCCCAACAAGGTTTTCTATACCTGGTGGTAATACAGTCTGCTACCATTCTCAGTAGTTTCCCCAACAAGGTTGTCTATACCTGGTGGTAATACAGTCTGCTACCATTCTCAGTAGTTTCCCCAACAAGGTTCTCTGAACCTGGTGGTAATACAGTCTGCTACCATTCTCAGTAGTTTCCCAACAAGGTTGTCTGAACCTGGTGGTAATACAGTCTGCTACCATTCTCAGTAGTTTCCCCAACAAGGTTTTCTATACCTGGTGGTAATACAGTCTGCTACCATTCTCAGTAGTTTCCCCAACAAGGTTTTCTATACCTGGTGGTAATTCAGGCTGCTACCATTCTCAGTAGTTTCCCCAACAAGGTTTTCTATACCTGGTAGTAATACAGTCTGCTACCATTCTCAGTAGTTTTCCCAACAAGGTTTTCTATACCTGGTAGTAATACAGTCTGCTACCATTCTCAGTAGTTTCCCCAACAAGGTTGTCTATACCTGGTGGTAATACAGTCTGCTACCATTCTCAGTAGTTTCCCCAACAAGGTTGTCTATACCTGGTGGTAATACAGTCTGCTACCATTCTCAGTAGTTTCCCCAACAAGGTTTTCTAAACCTGGTGGTAATACAGTCTGCTACCATTCTCAGTAGTTTCCCAACAAGGTTTTCTATACCAGCTGGCTCATCATTATGGATGGATAACAATAGTTTTTCCACCACTCCCACACTAACTTGACCAAACTCCAAACAACGATCATTCACTTTCAATATTACATTTTTTACACTAAAATATGATGTCTCAATGTTCAATATTGTCATTTCACTTCCACTTAACTTGTGAAATAGTCATTGAAATTATTGGTAATCCTTCACTTTCAATATTGGAGCTTTTATTCTGAAATATGATGGCTCACTGTTGTTATAAATCACCCATCAACTTCAATAAATGATGGAGATGAACTGGGTTTTCCAAAGTCTTTTTCCATTGTGTTTTATGTCATTTATCATAGTTTAGTAATTACATTTCTAGTTTTTTATGTTAAGTTTAGGTCACAACATTTCTCCATTGACAGTATGTCAACCAATCAACTGAGCTTGACATGTTAACCACCTCTTTTGCATCATTTCTTTGAAACATACAATTTTTCAATGAATCATCAATCCAGAGGCCTCAGTTCTCCCAGTTAGTTAATTAACAGGATTGTCAACAACTGACATGAATACTTTTACAAATACTTCCAGTGCTGCGTCCTAGTGTCACCTCATACACATTAGACCAACATTTAAAAAAATGTACAAGTGTGTACAAAAACACATTGTATTATCTCTTATAAACAACTTTAGGACCAATCGTTGGCACCTTGGTTTTCCTTGTTATTGCCACAATGTTATGGTCACTACAGCCAATGGGAACTGATATTACTTTGGAGCAAAGCTCTGCAGCATTAGTGAAGATATGATCAATACCAGTGGATGGCACCAATCCAACACTATTGGACAACACTAGTTGGTTCAGTGATAACCTGGGACATATTACAGGCATTAGTCACAGTAAGAAGCTTCCTCTTGAGAGGACAGCTAGTTGCTAACCAGTCCATGTTCAGGTCACCCAGTAAAATAAAACTCTTAACATCACACACACGATCAAGCATTGCACATTATCCAAATGCTAACAGTTAGCAGCACCTCAAAGGAAGAGGCTTCAGATGAGGCAGGTGAACTTGCAACCACAACACAGCAACAATATTTGCCATGAGACCCTCTCTAAGATTTACAGGAATATGGTGCTGAACATATACTGCAACACCTCCCCTATAGGCATGATGAAATGTGTACTCCTATTTGCCTTTGGAGCAGCAGAGTAAAGTTAGGACTGGAGCAACACGTTACACTTGACCGGGTTTCTCTGGTGGCTGTCAGATCAAATTGTGAACGCACGGTTGTCTGGCAGAATGCTAAAGAACTAAACCATATATTCTGGAATAAGCCCTGAGGTGGGAAGCCCCCAAACCAGGCTAAAGCACTGCAATAAATAACAGGATAGGTTGTTGAGAAAGCGATGTCGCTCTTAAACGCAAGTAAAACTAAATGCATGCTATTCAAATCGATCACTGCCCGCACCTGCTCGCCCGTCCAGCATCACTACTCTGGACGGGTCTGACATAGAATATGTGGACAACTACTAATACCTGGGTGTCTGGTTAGACTGTAAACTCTCCTTCCAGACTCACATTAAGCATCTCCAATCCAAAATTAAATCTAGAATCGGCATCATATAATCGCAACAAAGCATCCTTCACTCATGCTGCTGCCAAACATACCCTCGTAAAACTGACCATCCTACCGATCCTCGACTTCGGTGATGTCATCTATAAAATAGCCTCCAACACTCTACTCAACAAACTGGATGCAGTCTAGCACAGTGACATCCGTTTTGTCACCAAAGCCCCATACACTACCCACCATTGCGACCTGTATGCTCTCGTTGGTTGGCCCTCGCTTCATACTCGTCGCCAAACCCACTGGCTACAGGTTATCTACAAGTCTCTGCTAGGTAAAGCCCCGCCTTATCTCAACTCACTGGTCACCATAGCAGCACCCACTCGTAGCACGCGCGCTCCAGCAGTATTTCTCACTGGTCACCCCCAAAGCCAATTCCTCCTTTGGTCGTCTTTCCTTCCAGTTCTCTGCTGCCCATGACTGGAACGAATTGCAAAAATCTCTGAAGCTGGAGACTCACATCTCCCTCACTAGCTTTAAGCACCAGCTGTCAGAGCAACTTACAGATCACTGCACCTGTACATAGCCCATCTGTAAACAGCTCATCTATCTACCTACCTCATCCCCATACTGGTATTTATTTATTTATTTTGCTCCTTTGCATCCCAGTATCTCTACCTGCACATTCATCTTCTGCACATCTACCATTCCTGTGTTTAATTGCTATATTGTAATTACTTCGCCACCATGGCCTATTTATTTCCTTAACTTACCTCATTTGCACTCACTGTATATATACTTTTTGTTTTCTTTTGAATTCACCAATTTGTAAGTCGCTCTGGATAAGAGCGTCTGCTAAATGACTTAAATGTAATGTAAATGTTATTGACTGCATGTTTTGTTTATTCCATGTGTAACTCTGTGTTGTTGTGTGTCGAATTGCTATGCTTTATCTTGGCCAGGTCACAATTGCAAATGAGAACTTGTTCTCAACTAGCCTACCTAGTTAAATAAAGGTGAAATAAAATAAATAAATAAATAAAATAAGACAGAAATACTTGCTGTGTCATTTACCAAAACAACTCATCTGGATACAAAAATGTATGGTACTTCATTCTCAAACACCTCAAACCATCAGCTAAATGTGACCTTCCTAAGCTGTCCTGGGACTGTCAAGGAGGGTACACTATTGAACATTATAGGGAGACCTTATATTATGCGCAGCGTGGGTGACCATATGTGGCAGCGTGGCACAGCAGTAATGTCCAGTGTACCAAGCATGTCCAGCAGGGACACAAGCATGTCATCCCAGCCCCTTTATCACCGTCAGCCACCATGCTCTCATAGACGGCTACATGCAGAGTGAGCAACTGTCTTTTCATTGCTCTCCTTCACACTACAGTAAGTGTTAATGAGCATTGCCACTCTCTCTTCCTCTGTCATGAGGAATTAAAAGTTCCCTCCAGTGACGTATAGGGAAATGTTCCGAGGACCTCATAAGCCTACCTATCAAAGCACAATGTCAACTCACCTGGTGTTACCACGGTGATGAGTAGTGCAGACCTACTGTATCTGGCACATTTAAAAAATAGATTAACTATTGAAAGTCTGGCTAACACTATTGTGGCGAGACCTACTTGGCAAACAGAGGTTGAAATGTGGAAGTTATGAGCTGGAATGGGTGCGCTAACATACCATGCCAGAAGAAATCATCATCATATTAACTTAATGCCAAGGACGGTTTGGGAGACACACAGTACAGTCGGTTTCATCTGAGATTCATTCATTACTATTAACCGCAAAGAAATGATTTGAATGTCTTTATTTTAATTCAGAGGGAAAATCGACCTTTGATTCAGTTTTAGCACGTAAATATATACTCAAGAGTTCTATAGAAACTCTAGAAATGAAAGGAAGTATATGAAACTTCCAGAAGTGACGAGAGGAAGCAAGAAATAAATCTAGACTTTGAGCATCCAAGCCTGGAACTCTGGGATCATTGATGCAAATGAAAGCAGACGTCACAACAAACAGAGTTGTTTATTGATGCTGTTACACAAGAAGATAGACGTTATCTATCACAGCTGGAGGGAGACGAGGGGTTCTGTGTGTTCTCAGGAAGGATCACTTTCACTAAATAAAAGAAGAAAACACAAAACGCAGGGGGGAGAGAGAGACTCAGCATAGTTCTTATACTTCAGTGGTGCCTCATATGAAAGCTGATATGAACGCTGAAAGGCCATGAAAGGTTCACCTCCACTATGGGTCTCACTAAAGAGCCAGTACTTCACATGAACAATAGACCATGTAAATAACTCACAGTGTCCAGTCAAAAAGATCATATTACACAATCAAGATACTGATGGTTATCAGTGAGTGAATCCTGGGGAGATAAAAATGGTGATGTACTTGATGATGTCATAAACAAGAGATTCTCCTTATGTGGCCTAACTGGTTTAGAGGTAATGAAGGTATAGGTCTGAATCCGGCCTACTACCCTTTCATACAACCTCTGTCTTTCCCCACTGTCACCCCCTCTCAATATCTGTCCAAGAAAAATCATACAACCGAAGAGTGAGTACCTTTCAGCTCTGCTGTGGCTCTGAAGGTTGCTGTGGTACTGAGGGTCATTTGATAGTAGGGTGTTGTTTTAGAGTGTGTTAGTGCTGTAATCTTCATCTATTAGAGTCATAACAGTGAGTCGGGGACAGGGTTTGCATCCCCAATAAACACCCTATTCCCTTTATAGTGCCCTACTTTTGATCAAATAGACCTAAAATAAAGTTTTTATGTGGTGCAATTTGGGACTCGGCTATGGAGTCCAGGTCAGAGAGAGCGAGAGAGACAGACAGCGAGAGAGAGACAGACAGCGAGAGAGAGACAGACAGCGAGAGAGAGACAGACAGCAAGAGAGAGACAGACAGCGAGAGAGAGACAGACAGCGAGAGAGAGACAGACAGCGAGAGAGAGACAGACAGCGAGAGAGAGACAGACAGCGAGAGAGAGACAGACAGCGAGAGAGAGACAGACAGCGAGAGAGAGACAGACGTCGAGAGAGAGACAGACAGCGAGAGAGAGACAGACAGCGAGAGAGAGACAGAGAAGGTACTTTTCCAAAAAACAAAAATCATGATTTCCCCCCCCAAAAAAACAGATGTCAGAAGCACAAATATAAATTCACCCTGAACAACACCATAATTGAACACAAACCTACCTTGGTCTGACCATATCTGCATCAGAAAACTTTAATATGGCAGTGAATGGACTCAAAGAAAAAGCCCGCAGAGCATCGTATGTAATAAAAATGAAATGATTCAAAATCAACATCCAATTAAAATTTGGACCAAAATATTTGACAGTGTAATACTACCAATAGCTCTTTACGGAAGTGAGGTTTGGGGGCCACTCATTAAACTGGACTTTAAAATGTGGGACAAACATCCAATTGAAGCCCTACCTGCAGAATTCTGTCGGAGACAGTCCAGAGAAATACACCAACTAATGCATGTAGGGCAGAATTGGGCAGCTTTCCAGATGTAATGAAAATACAGAAAAGATCATACAACTTTTGGCTACATCTAAATTCAAGTCTGCAATTTAAAGCACTTCAAACCCAAGACCTGAGCACAGGAACAAGCCCTCTCAGTCAGCTGGTGTTGGACCTCACCAACCAAGCTGACACCAGCACTGCTTCAAAAGAAAGAATTACAATAAACAAAATCATGAACAAAACAAAAGGACTCATATTTACAACATTGGAAAAACAAAACAAAATCCCAAAGCCGACTAAATTGCTATCTGACCCTAAACAGAGAATATGAATTGGCTGATTATCTCTCCTCTGTCAGAGATACGAAGCAGAGACAGATCCTTACCAAGTACAGGCTGAGTGACCACCGATTGGCAATAGAAACCGGCAGACATAAAAAGACATGGCTACCCAAAGAGGAGCGTGAATGTGGTCACTGCACAACAGGTAGAAACAGAGATGCACTTGGGTTGGTTGTTTCAGGCCCTCTCCCTGGAGCTTTACTGTGATACATATTCCTCACCAAGAGATTCATTATTCACAGAAATGACTGCATTTATTCCAAATTTTAACTTATTAAACCCAGAAGAAAAAAAGAAAAAATAATCATGGGTGAAGGAGCAATGGCTCCTCTTGCAGCCCAATATGTATTTGCCTGCCATAGCCTTTTTATTTATTTATATATTTTTTATTTCACCTTTATTTAACCAGGTAAGCAGGTTGAGAACAAGTTCTCATTTGCAACTGCGACCTGGCCAAGATAAAGCATAGCAGTGTGAACAGACAACAACAGAGTTACACATGGAATAAACCATAAACAAGTCAATAACATGGTAGAAAAAAAAGAATCTATATACATTGTGTGCAAAAGGCATGAGGTGGTAGGCAATAAATAGGCCATAGGAGAGAATAATTACAATTTAGCAGATTAACACTGGAGTGATAAATGATCAGATGAACATGTGCAGGTAGAGATACTGGTGTGCAAAAGAGCAGAAAAGTAAATAAAATAAAAACAGTATGGGGATGAGGTAGGTAAAAATGGGTGGGCTATATACCGATGGACTATGTACAGCTGCAGTGATTGGTTAGCTGCTCAGATAGCAGATGTTTAAAGTTGGTGAGGGAGATAAAAGTCTCCAACTTCAGAGATTTTTGCAATTCGTTCCAGTCGCAGGCAGCAGAGAACTGGAAGGAAAGGCGGCCAAATTAGGTTTTGGCTTTAGGGATGATCAGTGAGATACACCTGCTGGAGCGCGTGCTACGGGTGGGTGTTGCCATCGTGACCAGTGAACATGAGATAAGGCGGAGCTTTACCAAGCATAGACTTGTAGATGACCTGGAGCCAGTGGGTCTGGCGACGAACATGTAGCGAGGGCCAGCCGACTAGAGCATACAGGTCGCAGTGGTGGTGGTATAAGGTGCTTTAGTAACAAAACAGATGGCACTGTGATAAACTGCATCCAGTTTGCTGAGTAGAGTATTGGAAGCTATTTTGTAGATGACATCGCCGAAGTCGAGGATCGGTAGGATAGTCAGTTTTACTAGGGTAAGTTTTGCGGCGTGATTGAAGGAGGCTTTGTTTTGCGAAATAGAAAGCCGACTCTAGATTTGATTTTGGATTGGAGATGTTTGATATGAGTCTGGAAGGAGAGTTTACAGTCTAGCCAGACACCTAGGTACTTATAGATGTCCACATATTCTAGGTCGGAACCATCCAGAGTGGTGATGCTAGTCGGGCGTGCGGGTGCAGGCAGCGAACGATTGAAAAGCATGCATTTGGTTTTACTAGCATTTAAGAGCAGTTGGAGGCCACTGCGTTGTATGGCATTGAAGCTTGTTTGGAGGTTAGATAGCACAGTGTCCAAGGAAGGGACAGAAGTATACAGAATGGTGTCGTCTGCGTAGAGGTAGATCAGGGAATCTCCCACAGCAAGAGCAACATCATTAATATATACAGAGAAAAGAGTCGGCCCAAGAATTGAACCCTGTGGTACCCCCATAGAGACTGCCAGAGTACCGGACAACATGCCCTCCGATTTGACACACTGAACTCTGTCTGCAAAGTAGTTGGTGAACCAGGCAAGGCAGTCATTAGAAAAACCGAGGCTACTGAGTCTGCCAATAAGAATATGGTCATTGACAGAGTTGAAAGCCTTTGCAGCCGTCTTCATCGACCTGGCCAAGTACTGTCTTTTATCAATGGCGGTTATGATATCGTTTAGTACCTTGAGTGTGGCTGAGCGTGGCTGAGGTGCAGCCTGAGAGACACTGAATAATAACATCTGCAAAGTAAATAGTAACTTAGTATTATTGTTATTACTATTATTATTGTTGTTTATCATTCCAAATAGTAGTGGTATGGGTAGTAGGGTGATGGTAATAATAGCAGTTTAATGATGGTGGAGGTAGTAGTACTGGTAATGATGATGGTAGTTGTAGTACTGATGTAATGGTAGTAGTAGTGGTAATGATGATGGTAGTTGTAGTAATGATGTAATGATGGTAGTAGTAGTAGTTGTAGAAGAAGTAGTAATGATGATGGTAGTTGTAGTAATGATGGTAGTAGTAATAGTAGCAATGATGATGGTAGTTGTAGTTATGATGTAATGATGGTAGTAGTAGTACTAATGATGATGGTAGTTGTAGTACTGATGTAATGGTAGTATTAGTAGTAATGATGATGATGGTAGTTGTAGTACTGATGTAATGGTAGAAATAGTAGTGGTAATGATGATGGTAGTTGTAGTACTGATGTAATGATGGTAGTAGTAGTAGTAGTAGTAGTAGTAGTAGTAGTAGTAGTAGTAGTAGTAGTAATGATGATGGTAGTTGTAGAAATGATGTAATGATGGTAGTAGTAGTAGTAATGATGATGGTAGTTGTAGTAGTAATGATGATGGTAGTTGTAGTACTGATGTAATGGTAGCATTAGTAGTAGTGGTAATGATGATGGTAGTTGTAGTACTGATGTAATGGTAGCATTAGTAGTAGTGGTAATGATGATGGTAGTTGTAGTACTGATGTAATGGTAGTAGTAGTGGTAATGATGATGGTAGTTGCAGTACTGATGTAATGGTAGTAGTAGTGGTAATGATGATGGTAGTTGCAGTAATGATGTAATGATGGTAGTAGTAGTAGTAGTAGTAGTAATGATGATGGTAGTTGTAGTACTGATGTAATGATGGTAGTAGTAGTAGTAATGATGATGGTAGTAATGATGTAATGATGGTGGTGGTAGTAGTAGTAGTAGCAGTACTAGTAGTGATGATGATGGTAGTAGTAGTAATGATGATGGTAGTTGAAGTACTGATGTAATGGTCGTAGTAGTGGTAGTAGTAGTGGTAATGATGGTGGTAGTAGTAGTGGTAAGGATGGTAGTTGTAGTAATGATGTAATGATGGTAGTAGTAGTAATGATGATGGTAGTTGTAGTAATGATGTAATGATGGTAGTAGTAGTAGTAATGATTATGGTAGTTGTAGTAATGATGTAATGGTAGTAGTAGTGGTAGTAGTAGTGGTAATGATGGAAGTAGTGGTAGTAGTGGTGGTAAGGATGGTAGTTGTAGTAATGATGTAATGATGGTAGTAGTCGTAGTAATGAGGATGGTAGTTGCAGTACTGATGTAATGGTAGTAGTAGTGGTAGTAGTGGCGGTAATGATGGTAGTAGTGGTAGTAGTAGTAGTAAGGATGGTAGTTGTAGTAATGATGTAATGATAGTAGTAGTAGTAGTAGTAGTAATGATGATGGTAGTTGTAGTACTGATGTAATGATGGTTGTAGTAGTAATGATGATGGTAGTTGTAGTACTGATGTAATGATGGTAGTAGAAGTAATGATGATGGTAGTTGTAGTACTGATGTAATGATGGTAGTAGAAGTAGTAGTAGTAGAAATGATGATGGTAGTTGTTGCAATGATGGTGGTAGTAGTAGTAGTACTGATGTAATGATGGTGATGGTCGTAGTGGTAGTAATGATGGTAGTTGTCTTACTGATGTAATGATGGTAGTAGTAGTAGTAGTAGTAGTAGTAGTAGTAGTAGTAGTAGTAGTAGTAATGATGACAGTAGTAGTGGTGGTATTAGTAGTAGTAATGATGATGGTGGTAGTAGTAGTAGTAGTACTGATGATGGTTGGAGTAGTAGTAGTAGTAGTAGTAGTAGTAGTAGTACTGATGTAATGATGGTGGTAGTAGTAATGATGGTAGTTGTCTTACTGATGTAATGATGGTAGTAGTAGTAGTAGTAGTAGTAGTAGTAATGATGACAGTAGTAGTGGTGGTAGTGGTGGTAGTAGTAGTAATGATGATGGTAGTTGTAGTACTGATGTAATGGTGGTAGTAATGATGATGGTAGTTGTAGTACTGATGTAATGGTAGTAGTAATGATGATGGTAGTTGTAGTACTGATGTAATGGTAGTAGTAATGATGATGGTAGTTGTAGTACTGATGTAATGGTAGTAGTAATGATGATGGTAGTTGCCGTAATGATGGTAGTAGTAGTAGTAATGGTAATGATGATGGTAGTTCTTACTGATGTAATGATGGTGGTTGTAGTACTAGTAATGATGATGGTTGTAGTAGTAATGATGATGGTAGTTGTAGTACTGATGTAATGGTAGTAGTAATGATGATGGTAGTTGCCGTAATGATGGTAGTAGTAGTAGTAATGGTAATGATGATGGTAGTTCTTACTGATGTAATGATGATGGTAGTAGTAGTAGTAGTAGTAATGATGATGGTTGTAGTAGTAATGATGATGGTAGTTGTAGTACTGATGTAATGATGGTAGTAGTAGTAGTAGTAGTAATGATGATGGTAGTTGTAGTACTGATGTAATGGTAGTAGTAATGATGATGGTAGTTGTAGTACTGATGTAATGGTAGTAGTAATTATGACGGTAGTTGTAGTACTGATGTAATGGTAGTAGTAATGATGATGGTAGTTGTAGTACTGATGTAATGGTAGTAGTAATGATGATGGTAGTTGTAGTACTGATGTAATGGTAGTAGTAATTATGATGGTAGTTGTAGTACTGATGTAATGGTAGTAGTAATTATGATGGTAGTTGTAGTAATGATGTAATGGTAGTAGTAATGATGATGATGGTAGTTGTAGTACTGATGTAATGGTAGTAGTAATGATGATGGTAGTTGTAGTACTGATGTAATGGTAGTAGTAATGATGATGGTAGTTGCCGTAATGATGGTAGTAGTAGTAGTAATGATGATGGTAGTAGTAGTAGTAATGATGGTAGTAGTAGTGGTATTAGTAGTAGTAATGATGATGGTAGTAGTAGTAGTAATACTGATGATGGTGGTAGTAGTAGTAGTAGTAGTAGTAGTAGCAGTAGTAGTAGTAATGATGATGTCATAATGATGTAATGATGGTGGTAGTAGGAGTGGTAATGATGCAATGACGGTAGTAGTAGTAGTAATGATGGTAGTTGTAGTACTGATGTAATGGTAGTAGTAGTGGTAATGATGATGGTAGTTGTAGTACTGATGTAATGATGGTAGTAGTAGTAGTAGTAGTAGTAGTAGTAATGATGATGGTAGTTGTAGTACTGATGTAATGGTAGTAGTAATGATGATGGTAGTTGTAGTACTGATGTAATGGTAGTAGTAGTAATGGTAATGATGATGGTAGTTCTTACTGATGTAATGATTTGTAAGTCGCTCTGGATAAGAGCGTCTGCTAAATGACTTAAATGTAAATGTAAATGTAATGATGGTAGTAGTAGTAGTAATGATGATGGTAGTTGCCGTAATGATGGTAGTAGTAGTAGTAATGATGATGGTAGTAGTAGTAGTAATGATGATGGTAGTAGTAGTGGTATTAGTAGTAGTAATGATGATGGTAGTAGTAGTAGTAGTAGTAGTAATGATGATGGTAGTAGTAGTAGTAGTAGTAGTAGTAGTAGTAGTAATGATGGTAGTAGTAGTAGTAATGATGATGGTAGTAGTAGTAGTAGTAGTAATGATGATGGTAGTAGTAGCAGTAGTAGTAGTGATGGTAGTAGTAGTAGTAATGATGATGGTAGTAGTAGTAGTAGTAGTAATGATGATGGTAGTAGTAGTAGTAGTAGTAGTGATGGTAGTAGTAGTAGTAATGATGATGGTAGTAGTAGTAGTAGTAATGATGATGGTAGTAGTAGCAGTAGTAGTAATGATGATGGTATTTGTAGTACTGATGTAATACATCTCAACACAGCCAGCATGCTTCCTCCAATCAGTCTACATTAGAGGGAGCATCAAGGAGTTTGCTGGCAACAGCACCACTGCACCAAGCCCTGTCCCTTCTGCTCCTGCCACAAGTGTTCATCTGCCCAAATATATTTGTGCAGGCATGGATGTGCCTAAGGGCCAAAAGGGCACAGCATGGAGGCGTTGCTGTGTTTGCAAGATGAAGTCTCCCATCACATGCACCACATGCTCAGTGACCCTCTGCTTTACATCAGAAAGAGACTGCTATGGCATCTGGCATCAGCAGCAGAATATTGTCTAGAGTTATGGCAAAGTTGGTGGGGTTATATGGCAAAGTGGGTGGGGGCTAGGGTCAGTATGTTATATCTGGAGTACTTTTCCTGTCTTATCCGGTGTCTTGTGTGAATTTAAGTCTGCTCTCTCTTTCTCTCCTTCTTTCTCTCGGAGGACCTGAGCCCTTGGACCATGCTTCAGGACTACCTGCCATGATGACTCCTTGCTGTCCCCAGTCCACCCGGCCTTGCTGCTGTTCCAGTTTCAACTGTTCTGCAGTTTCAACTGTTCTGCCTGCGGCTATGGAACCCTAAACTGTTCATTTTTACTCTTGAGGTGCTGTCCTGTTGCACCCTCTACAACCACTGTGATCTCCACCCGGCACAGCCAGAAGAGGACTGGCCACCCCTCATAGCCTGGTTCCTCTCTAGGTTTCTTCTTAGGTTTTTTCCTTTCTAGGGAGTTTTTCGTAGCCACCGTGCTTCTACAGCTGCATTGCTTGCTATTTGGGGTTTTAGGCTGGGGCTATATAAATTGATTTGATCTGATAGAGGACTGAGGGTCTTCCAAATCATACCATCATATTGAAAGTGTGTAAATAGTTACCCATGTTATTTTGTAAATGTTTATATATATATATATATTTTTTGTTTATCAATAATTATTTTTTCCCCCTATTTTTTTGCATTTATTTCTCTCAATTTTTTTGGGGGGGGGGTGTTAGAATACCATTTTGGTATTTTGTATGTAGTTATTTGTTTCAAAATGCCTCCCCCTTTTTCCTTCAAACATAAATAATGGTCATTATGGCCAAACAGTTCAATTTTTGTTTCATCAGACCAGAGGACATTTCTGGCTTTTTTTAATGGTGGTTTTGACAGCTACGTGGTCCCATGGTGTTTATACTTGCGTACAATTGTTTGTAAAGATGAACGTGGTACCTTCAGGTACCTTCATTCACCTTCAGGCATTTGGAAATTTCTCCCAAGGATGAACCAGACTTGTGGAGGTCTACAATTGTTTGTCCCCATGATGTCAAGCCCTTGAAATAAATCCACAGGTTCACCTCCAATTGACTCAAATGATGTCAATTAGCCTATCAGAAGCTTCTAAAGCCATGACATAATCTTCTGGAATTTTCCAAGCTGTTTAAAGGCAGTCAGCTTTGTGTATGTAAACCTCTGACCCACCGGAATTGTGATAGTGAATTATAATTGAAATAATCTGTCTGTAAACAATTGTTGGAAAAATTACTTGTGTCATGCACAAAGTAGATGTCCTAACCGACTAGCCAAAAATATAGTTTGTTAACAAGAAATTGTGGAGTGGTTGAAAAAACAAGTTAATGACTACAACCTAAGTGTATACAAACTTCAGATTTCAACTGTATCTACTACTTCTACTTCAACTGTATCTACTTCGGACAGTCTTTTTCCATTTTCTTTTAAAGCAGTGGAACTGCTGCCAAAGTTAAACAAAGATTATATCTTCCTTAAAACCTGTTTCCAGTCACTGAATGTGGAGCGATGGAGAGAGTGAAAACACCCTATCTGGCTTCATGTGTCAGAGGCACAGCCTGTCTGCGAGCTTCATCTTCATCAGGTTTGAGATTCAGTGATAAACATACGCGAGGCTAGCTTGCGCACACTGTTCCTCTCCATCCAATCCATCACGCAGCCAAATGCTAACATGACACATCCCATCAATCCAAAGTTGGGGAGGACGAGTCGGCGCGTCTGAGAAATCGCCCATAATCAGCATACTGTGCTACTCTGTGCATCAAACTTCAGACTAAACTGGCGAGTCACTGCTAGACAGGCAAATTGGGGACATAGAGTGACATTTATAGGTGAGAGGCATGGCCCTTTCTGGTTCTTTCATATCTTATGGTTCATAAGAGCATTGGAGACATGACAATGCCAATGAACACTATGTGAAACATACACGTCTTGCTGTCAAAACACCTCAGCTCAATGCCTCAGCAGCCTGTTCCAAGGTTGTGACTTGGACTCCGTTAATGAATCCCTACTCCCTCCCTACCGCGTCTCCTCCTCTCCCTTCCTACCCCGACTCCCCCTCTCCCTTCCTACCGCGTCTCCTCCTCTCCCTTCCTACCCCGACTCCCCCTCTCCCTTCCTACCGCGTCTCCCCCTCTCCCTTCCTACCCCGACTCCCCCTCTCCCTTCCTACCGCGTCTCCCCTCTCCCTTCCTACCGCGTCTCCCCTCTCCCCTTCCTACCGCGTCTCCCCCTCTCCCTTCCTACCGCGTCTCCCCCTCTCCCTTCCTACCGCGTCTCCTCCTCTCCCTTCCTACCGCGGCTCCCCCTCTCCCTTCCATCCCAGGCTCCCCCTCTCCCTTCCATCCCAGGCTCCCCCTCTCCCTTCCATCCCAGGCTCCCCCTCTCCCTTCCTTCCCAGGCTCCCCCTCTCCCTTCCTTCCCAGGCTCCCCCTCTCCCTTCCATCCCAGGCTCCCCCTCTCCCTTCCTTCCCAGGCTCCCCCTCTCCCTTCCTTCCCAGGCTCCCCCTCTCCCTTCCTTCCCAGGCTCCCCCTCTCCCTTCCTTCCCAGGCTCCCCCTCTCCCTTCCTTCCCAGGCTCCCCCTCTCCCTTCCATCCCAGGCTCCCCCTCTCCCTTCCATCCCAGGCTCCCCCTCTCCCTTCCATCCCAGGCTCCCCCTCTCCCTTCCTTCCCAGGCTCCCCCTCTCCCTTCCTTCCCAGGCTCCCCCTCTCCCTTCCTTCCCAGGCTCCCCCTCTCCCTTCCTTCCCAGGCTCCCCCTCTCCCTTCCTTCCCAGGCTCCCCCTCTCCCTTTCATCCCAGGCTCCCCCTCTCCCTTCCTTCCCCGACTCCCCCTCTCCCTTCCTACCGCGTCTCCTCCTCTCCCTTCCTACCCCGACTCCCCCTCTCCCTTCCTACCGTCTCCCCCTCTCCCTTCCTACCGCGTCTCCCCCTCTCCCTTCCTACCGCGTCTCCTCCTCTCCCTTCCTACCGCGTCTCCTCCTCTCCCTTCCTACCGCGGCTCCCCCTCTCCCTTCCTTCCCAGGCTCCCCCTCTCCCTTCCTTCCCAGGCTCCCCCTCCCTTCCCAGGCTCCCCCTCTCCCTTCCATCCCAGGCTCCCCCTCCCCCTCCCTTCCCAGGCTCCCCCTCTCCCTTCCTTCCCAGACTCCCCCTTCCTTCCCCGACTCCCCCTCCCTTCCGACTCCCCCTCCCTTCCATCCCAGGCTCCCCCTCTCCCTTCCTTCCCAGGCTCCCCCTCTCCCTTCCTTCCCAGGCTCCCCCTCTCCCTTCCATCCCAGGCTCCCCCTCCCCCTCCCTTCCCAGGCTCCCCCTCTCCCTTCCTTCCCAGACTCCCCCTCCCTTCCGACTCCCCCTCCCTTCCGACTCCCCCTCTCCCTTCCATCCCAGGCTCCCCCTCTCCCTTCCTTCCCAGGCTCCCCCTCTCCCTTCCTTCCCAGGCTCCCCCTCTCCCTTCCTTCCCAGGCTCCCCCTCCCTTCCCAGGCTCCCCCTCTCCCTTCCTTCCCAGGCTCCCCCTCTCCCTTCCTTCCCAGGCTCCCCCTCCCTTCCCAGGCTCCCCCTCTCCCTTCCTTCCCAGGCTCCCCCTCCCTTCCCAGGCTCCCCCTCTCCCTTCCTTCCCAGACTCCCCCTCCCTTCCGACTCCCCCTCCCTTCCGACTCCCCCTCCCCCTTCCGACTCCCCCTCTCCCTTCCGACTCCCCCTCTCCCTTCCGACTCCCCTCTCCCTTCCGACTCCCCCTCTCCCTTCCGACTCCCCCTCTCCCTTCCGACTCCCCCTCTCCCTTCCCCGACTCCCCCTCTCCCTTCCCCGACTCCCCCTCTCCGACTCCCCCTCTCCCTTCCTACCCAGAATCCTTCTCTCCCTTCCTAGACCGAATTGCTAAACATTACAGATCCCACAGGGCATAACAGTTTACCAAATCATTCTGCTAAGTCATTAAGAACCCAGGAGGAGGAAAACTTATTTCTACTTAGGAGACTCATCTAGAAGATTTGTTTCCATACTTGTCTTAGTGAGAAAAACTTAAACTATGCAGTGTAATTTGTACTCCTTGTAGATTAGAAGATAGTTTTAAAGAACATTGAACCAGAAGGAGGTTTCTGGCACGGGAGGGAATGATATTTAGATATTTTTTTCCTCAGAAACACCATTAATAAATGCCCTAGGCCTCCAACCCACATTTATGGTGCTTCTCCCCATAGGAGTCCCAGTTCTCATACAAACCACAGCTGCTTCTATGCCATCTAGTGGCCAAGGTATTTAAAAAAACGACAGTGGGAAGTGACAGCGTCAGCTTCCATTGAGGGCAGCGTCAGCTTCCGTTTCCATTGAGGAGAGTGACAGCGTCAGCTTCCATTGAGGGGAGCGACAGCGTCAGCTTCCATTGAGGGGAGCGTCAGCTTCCGTTTCCATTGAGGGGAGCGACAGCGTCAGCTTCCATTGAGGGGAGCGACAACGTCAGCTTCCATTGAGGGGAGCGACAACGTCAGCTTCCATTGAGGGGAGTGACAGCGTCAGCTTCCATTGAGGGGAGTGACAGCATCAGCTTCCATTGAGGGGAGTGACAGCATCAGCTTCCATTGAGGGGAGTGACAGCGTCAGCTTCCATTGAGGGGAGTGACATCATTAGCTTCCATTGAGGGGAGTGACAGCATCAGCTTCCATTGAGCACATCTTCTCTTCTGTTTGATTCCCCCACGCAAATGTGTCAGCAGCCAGGTCATAAAAGGCTCAGGAAGAGAAGACAACTCACTGTAGGATTGTGATGCATGGCCCTGCTGATTGCATGCGCTTCATATTAGCATGCAAATGTGATTTGCGGGGTCTGGATACGACCGAGGCTCTGGGTCTGGGCAGAGAGAGCGAGGGAGCGTTTGGCCCAAAAAAAAGCACCACCGCCACTCAGGAGCTACTTTTCAAAAGAGCCCATTCGTCGTCCACTTAAATAAGATGAATTATCTCATAGAAAAATGTCTACGCTTGAAAATGCCTTTTCCCGGACTGAGAAAATGAAAGTCTCATTCTCTTCATCTCTCTCTCCATCTCATTCAGGAGGATAGAGTGATAAGTGCCATCTCTCATGAAGACAGAAGGGCATTTTCTGCTTGGCGAGAGAACAATATGAGCGTTCAGGGAGTCGTGTGTCTGTCTGAGTGTTTATCAAGTTAACGGAGTAGCAGGGATTTCTACCGGTGTGGCCTAATCCTTTAAGCACTTTAATAAACAACTAAATATATAGTCATTCCTCAGTGGGCATCGAGCCAAGCTTATAAGATCTTCTCCAAGTCTGTACTCTCCCACAGATTAAAGCCGTCTTTTTTAACTTTACCAGACAGATGGCTCATTAAAGATACAGTATTAATGGTCACCTACATAATAGAGACAGACGTTTTATTCCTGATCCCCTGATCATCAAACAAGGATATCCTTTCTTTGTGTTAATGGGACAAGACCCGGACAAACGCTGGCCCCAATCATAGGCTGGCCAGGTAGACAAATGGTGATCAAAAACTCCTGGCCCTACACAAAACATAACACTTAAACCCTAGGTTGGCCATGCTAAGAATCTAGAAGAAAAAGAACTGCACACCTATTAGGCGAGGTGCTGGCTACCGGAGTGGAACATTTGAAAATGAAAGGAGAGTCGCACACTCTAGGAGCTCAGATGCAAAAATGTAATGTCGAACGTTTCGACAGCCAACCTCATTTATATAGTGTCAAATGACACAGGTGTCTGTAATCATGGCCAAGTGTGGCCTAATATCATTGGTTAATTATCAAATATTAAAATGGCATACAAAGAACAGCATACAAACAACAAAATGTTTATTTTACCTTTATTTAACTAGGCAAGTCAGTTAAGAACAAATTCTTATTTTCAATGACGGCCAAGGAACAGTGGGTTAACTGCATGTTCAGGGGCAGAATGACAGAATTGTACCTTGTCAGCTTGGGGGTTTGAACTTGCAACCTTCCGGTTACTAGTCCAATGCTCTAACCACTAGGCTACCCTGCCGCCCCATTTAGCAATGCCCCAAATGGATAGCATACGATCATAAATTCCTTTTAGACTACACAAGCTTTAAAACAATTACAATGGCAAAGTCACAATAATCTTGTGACCTGTGTCATTTGACACTATATAAATGAGTCATCCCACAGTGTTTGATTATATCCTGATGAAGACAGCTTGGCTGTCGAAACGTTGGACATTACATTTTTGCATATGAGCTCCTAGAGTGTGCGGCTCTCCTTTATGGCCATGCTAAGAAGACACAAACCCTAGATAAGGTCACGGATGGCCTTGCTAAGAAGACACAAACCCTAGGTAAGGTCACGGTAGGCCTTGCTAAGCAGACACAGAAGGTAGCTCGCTAGCATCCTTACCGTGCAGAGGTCCTTGTACTGCATCTTCTGAAACTTGGTGTCGGCGTTGCCGGCACAGAGCTCCACGTATCCCAGAACCACCTGGAACACAGTGTTGTGGATGGCCTGGGTGAAGTGCATGTGGAGCTGGTCCATGGCCGTCTATAGAGAGAGGAGACACAGGGGCCCAAATTATTACGCGGGACGGATAGCGTCGTAAGACCTGTTTGAAGTGCAGTCGGAGATGTCATTGGCCGTCTATAAAGAAAGGAGACACAGCGAAACATTATTATGTTGGGCGGATAGCGTCATGACATGGCGATGTTACGGATGGTCTAGGTGTAGTGCATGTGGAGCTGGTCCATGGCCTAACAAAATTCAATCATTAACATTAAGAATAGATCCCTCTACAAAATTCAAACCACAGTGCAGTGACCACAAAACTACCACTAACAGGTTCCAATAATTGTCATAAACTGATAGCAATGCTATCATAAACAGCAACAATGCTGTTACGTTAGTAAGTGGGAATATGCATCTTTCAAATGATTTCTGATGGATATAAAGTGCGCCGCACGATATCAACAGTTGGGGAAAACATCTCTGATTACAGAAATTGCAGTTGATATGCAGCCATTGCCAATGGCCTACTTGAGCTACTAATAACAGGTCTTTCAAATGAAATGTCACATGCGCCAAAGTGTAGGTAGAGGTAGACCAGGTGTAGGTAGACTTTACAGTGAAATGCTTACTTACAAGCCCTTAACCAACAATGCAGTTAAGAAAATACCCCCCAAAAAATAAGAGATAAGAATAACAAATAATTAAAGAGCAGCAGTAAATAACAATAGCGAGGCAAAATACATGGGACACCAGTGTCGAGGTAATTGAGGTAATATGTACATGCTACCGCTTGCTGTGCGTTAGCAGAGAGAACAGATTTTGACAATTCGAGCAAGGGTTGCCTTCCAGTGAGACATCATAGATTGAAACAGAGAATGTTACCCAGAAACATGGCTCTCTCGAGATAAATTGTCGGGATTGGTTCAGCCACCGGGCTTCTCCATGCATCGCACCGACAGAGATAAACACCTCGCTGGGAAGAGGAAGGGCGGAGGTGTATGCTTCATGATTAACGACTTATGGTGTAATCATAACAACAGACAGTAACTCAAGGTCCCCCAACCTAGAATTCCTTACAATCAAATGCAGGCCATTTTACCTACCAAGAGAATTCTCGTTATAGTCACAGATGTGTACATTCCCCCTCAAGCAGACACCAAGACGACCACCAAGGAACGTCACTGGACTATATGCAAACTGGAAACAATATATCCTGAGGCTGCATTTACTGTAGCTGGGGATTTTAACAAAGCAAATTTGAGAACAAGGCTACCTAAATTCTATCAGCATATTGATTGCGCTATGCGCAATACCCTTGACCACTGCAACTCTAACTTCCGCGATGCATACAAAGCCCTCCCCGCCCTCCCTTCAGCAAATCCAACCACGACGCCATCTTGCTCCTTCCGTCTTATAGGCAGAAACTCAAACAGGATGTACCAGTGACGAGAACCATTCAACGCTGGTCCGACCAATCGGAAGCCACGCTTCAAGATTGTTTTGATCACGCAGACTTAATATGTTCCGGTCAGCCTCAGAACAACATCGACCTATAGCTGACTCGGTGAGTGCGTTTATAAAGAATTGCATTGGAGATGTTGTACCCACTGTGCCTATTAAAACCTACACTAACCAGAAACTGTGGATGGATGGCGGCATTCGTGCAAAAATGAAAGTGCGATCCAACAGATTTAGCCATGGAAAGAGGTCTGGGAATAAGACTGAATATAAATAGTGTCGTTATTCCCTTCGCAGGGCAATCAGACAAGCGAAATGCGAGTACCGGGACAAGGTGGGGCCACAATTCAACAGCTCAGACATGAGACATATGTGGCAGCGTCTACAGGAAATCACAGACTACAAAAAGAAAACCAGCCACATCACGCTTCCAGACAAACGAAAACACCTTTTTTGCCTGCTTTGAGGATAATACAGTGCCACCGTCGCAGCCCGCTAACAAGAACCACACCCCCCACACCCCCTCTCTAAGGCTAACGTGAGTAAATCATTTAAATGCGTTAACCCTCACAAGGCAGCTGGCCCAGATGGTATCACTCAGAGCATGCACAGACCAGCTGGATGGTGTGTTTACAGACATATTCAATCTCTCCCTATCCCAGTCTGCTGTCCCCACATGCTTCAAGATGGCTACCATTGTTACAGGAACAAAGGCAAAGATAACTGATAGAAATGACTACCGCTCCGTAGCACTCACGTCTGTCATCATGAAGTGCTTTGAGGGACTAGTCAAGGATCATATCACCTCCAACTTACCGGACACCCTAGACCCATTTTAGTTTGAATACCCCCATCAGGTCCACAAACAACTCAATCGCCATCACACTGCACAATCCCATTGGGACAAAAGGAATACCTATGTAAGAATGCTGTTCATTGACTACAGCTCAGCATTCAACAACATAGTGCCATCCAAGCTCATCATCAAGCTGGAGATCCTAGGTCTCAACCCCGCCCTGTGCAATTGGGTCCTGGACTTTGCGACGGGCCGCCCCCAGGTGGTGAAGGTAGGAAACAACATCACTTCGCTGACCCTCTGCACTGGGGACCCACAAGGGTGCATGCTCAGCCCCCTCCTGTACTCCCTGTTCACCCACGACTGCGTGGCCATGCACGCCGCCAACTCAATCATCAAGTTTGCAGACAACACTACAGTGGTAGGCCTGATTACCAACAACGACTAGACAGCCTACAGGGAGGAGGTGAGGGCATTCGGAGTGTGGTGTCAGGAAAACAAACTCTCACTCAACGTCAACAAAACAAAGGAGATTATCGTGGACTTCAGGAAACAGCAGAGGGAGCACCCCCTTATCCACATCGAAGGGACAGCAGTGGAGAAGGTGGAAGGTTTTAAATTCCTCTGCGTACACATCACAGACAAACTGAATTGGTCCACCCACACAGACAGTGTGGTGAAGGCGGCGCAACAGCGCCTCTTCAACCTCAGGAGGCTGACAAAAATGTGGCTTGTCACCCAAAACCTTGACAAACCTTTACAGATGCACAATCGAGAGCATCCTGTCGGGCTGTATCACAGCCTGGCACGGCAACTGCACAGCCCTCAACCCCAAGGCTCTCCAGAGGGTGGTGCGGTCTGCACAACACATCACCTGGGGCAAACTACCTGCCCTCCATGACACATACAGTCAGTCGATGTCACAGGAAGGCCAAAAAGATCATCAAGGACAACAACCAACCAAGCCACTGCCTGTTCACACCGCTACCATCCAGAAGGCGAAGTCAGCACAGGTGTGTCAAAGCTGGGACCAAGAGACTGAAAAACAGCTTCTATCTCAAGGCCAACAGACTGTTAAACAGCAGTTACTAACTCAGAGAGGCTGCTGCCTACATTGAGACCCAATCACTGGCCACTAATAAATGGATGACTAGTCACTTTATGCAATGCCACTCTAAATAATGCCACTTTAATAATGTTTACACATCCTACATTACTCATATTACACTGTATTATATACCATCTATTGCACCTTGCCTATGCCGCTCGGCCATCGCTCATCCATATACTTACATGTACATATTCTCATTCACCCCTTTACATTTGTTTGCATTAGGTAGTTGTTGGGGAATTGTTAGATTACTTGTTAGATATTACTACACAGTCGAACTAGAAGCACAAGCATTTCACTACACTCGCATTAACATCTACTAACCATGTGTACGTGACAAATCAAATTTGATAGGATTTGATTTGTAGTGCACTACTCTTGACCAGAGCCCTATACTTTAGACCAGGGCCTGAAGGTCAGCAATCTGCTGTGTACATGGATACAGTGAACATAGTGAGCGTAGTGTGTGTGTGTCACGCGCCCCAACAAAGAGCGAAAGGGCTCTGAGCCAGTCAACAATAGGTATTTGAGTTTGAGAGCATATGCACTACACTCACTACTCCCCTGCTGGCTTTTATCATTGTGGAGAACACAACCATTGTGATTGTGGATAGCCTACTCCAAAAAGCTCCTGATCTGCTGATGACGCAATCTCCGGAGCCAAGAGCCACTCTCGTCTCATGGCTGATGGTGTCAATCAAATAGATACGCTAATCATCACGTCAGCATGTTTTCGTTTCCTACACGAGTAGCTACGTCAATAGGAGAAATGTACAGGTCATGTTATGGGCATAAGAGTTATTTGCCTGTTTGTCTACCAGGTAAACGAATGACTTGTTACAAGACAAGCTCTATAGCTGTGTTAGAATACTCATTCGAACTATACTATTTGTGACGTAAATTGAGTATGTAGTACGCTTATTGGTCATAGTATGGATATAGTTAGTATGCCAAAAGTTCCCAGATGTCGTACTACATTCGTCAAACTACGAAGTATACAAGCAGTGGACAATATTTCTGTGCTTTTAAGGCCCATAATGCATATATTCCAAAAATGGGCGTGGCTTCATAACATTTTCCGATTTGAAGAAAATGGCGGAAAATATGCAGCCGGAGTCTGACGAACGTGGATACAAAATGTTAGTACAATTAATTGTACCAACTATGACAAATTTAAGAACATGTTGAGCAATGTAATAAAAAAAGTAATGACTTTTCAAATAAGGTATGTTACATGTTATGTTGGCTGACAATACAGCAGTTGCTTGTATGTACCGATATGTTAGCTAGCTACCTAACATTGACAGTATTGCCAGTATATTAACTAGCTATATTTTATCTAACTACCCAACGTTTAATGACTTGATCATTTATGTCATTCTTAGAATCGTTGTGCGTTCTCAGTGGACATTGTTAAGGAAGTTGTAAGATGTCTAAACTTGTCATTTGTTATGCTAACAAGCTAGCAAGAAGTTGCATAACAGCATCAACTTCCGGTACGCGCTAGTACACTCAACTGAAAGGACACCGTTCGTTTACAGTATACTAAAATTAACTAATAATGCATACTAACATACTGTATACCACATACTTGATGAGTAAGGGTATTCAAACAAAGCTTATGTCTTCTCTAACACCTATAATTTACCACGACACTAAAAGTGCACTGTGCTGAAAAGTTGAGACATTTGCATAACATTTTAGTAATTTAGCAGATGCTCTTACCAAGAGCGACTTACAGGAGCAATTGGGGTTAAGTGTCTTGCTCAAGAGCACATCAACAGATGTTTCACCTAGTCGGCTTGCGGATTTGAACCAGCGACCTTTAGGTTACTGGCCCAACACTCAACCACTAGGCTACCTGCCTAGACATAGATTTGTTCGACAAACCAGATACTTTGCCAGAGTTTCAGGCAGGAATACTCAGAGAGATCTGCAGTGCTTGTCTTCACTCACACAGACACACATCTCTGTGAGCCTCACCCTTAGTGAGTAAAAGTGATGAATTTCCCTGAAGGAAGTGGTGGAAGCTTTTCTGGTGATGTCTGGCTCATTTTCGTGGTGAAGTGGGGTGTGAGTGTGTGTGCAAGAGACTGACAGTTGATAACAGCTGACTCATCTCAGCCCTCACACACCATCCATCTCAGTACAGAGTTACACTGACACACACGTGTAAAAATACAGACACCCACTCTTTAATGAGAGTTCACACACACGAGGGCACGCACACAACACAGAAAAACAAGCATCCACAAAAAAACACAGATACACAAAGCTCGCCCTCTCTCTCTCTCTCTCACTCTCCAGCGACAGATGGACACGGAGGCCGACAGACATCATTTGACACCACAATACACTGCCATATCTCCAGGGTTGTTTTTTGGTGGCAGTTCTTACCCCTGACAGTCCCCTGAACAAAGCAATACAATCAATCTTTGTGATGGTGACAGCTTGTCGCAAACTGTCTACGCAATTGTGTGCTTCCGTCATCCCAAAATCAATCCCATGGAAAAGGGGGATGTTTCCCCATCTCGTGTGTGTGGTGGAAAAGCTTTACCAGTGACAGATCTGTGATTTGCAGGAAGTATTGGGGGGAGAAGACGGTGTAAAAAAACACAAGCCCGGTATGAATCATCACCTCTGATCAACACCATGGGGAGAGAGAAGGAGAGAGATGGAGGGAGAAACAGGGAGCACAACAGAGGGAAGGGGGAGGAAAGGGGGATACCAAAACGGGCGTCAACCCAGGAATGAATCATCTCACCACATCAGAGGGAGAGACGTTAAGGTCACACAGGTAGGTAGAGAGAAAGAGAGATCGAGAACAATACAGAAGGAAGAGGGAGAAAAGGATGACAAAAGGATCAGGGAGGAAGCCGACAGAGCAGAGATCTGTTGCTAGAGGTCTCTCACCTGGGTCTTTTCCAGGAGGGTGTACGCCAGCTGAACTCTGGTGTAGTGGGAGACATCAAAGTGCTTGCAGGTTTTAGACAAGGCCACATCCAGCTGCTCCTGTTTGGTGGGTAGAGGGGAATGAGGGGATGGAGGAGAGATACAGTCATGAATCAACTCCTTGGGCCAAGAGAATTAGCAACAGCTTCCATAATGGAGGGCTGAGGCTGCTGTCTTTAAAGTCTGAGTGCCAAATGGCACACTATTCAATATTTAGTGGACTACTATATAGGGCTCTGGCCAAAAGTAGTGCACTCCGTAGGGAATTGGGTTCCATTTGGGACACAGACTACATGTCAGTCAGAGAGAGCAAGGGAGAGCCAGGTTGCTGGAGGGGACGAGAGATACACACTCAGCCTCCCCAAGGTCAAAGGAGCGCCCTATTAACATTAAACAGAGCTGCTGCGTGAGAGAAATACAGTGGCAGTGGGCCTCCCGAGTGACGCAGCCTAAGGGACTGCGTCGCAGTGCTAGCTGTGCCACTAGAGATTCTGGGTTTGAGTCCAGGCTCTGTCGCAACCAGGAGACCCATGGAGCGGTACACAAATGGCCCAGCGTCGTCCGGGTTAGGGGACGGTTTGGCCAGCAGGGATGTCCTTGTCCTATTGCGCACTAGCGACTCCTGTGGCGGGCCCGGGCGCAGTGCACGCTGACACGGTCGCCAGGTGTACTGTGTTTCCAATGTTTCCTCCGACACATTGGTGCGGCTGATTTACGGATTAAGTGGGCATTGTGTCAAGAAGCAGTGCGGCTTGGTTGGGTTGTGTTTCAGCGGACACACGGCTCTTGACCTTCGCCTCTCCTGAGTCCGTATGGGAGTTGCAGCGATGAGACAATTGGATACCACGAAATTGGGGAGAGAGAAAAAAAAGAGTTGTTTTTCTTTTTTAAAAAGGGTGGCAGGGACGGTGTCGAATTAGACAACATTTTGTTTACAGCAGAAGATGGAGATACTGTAGTTCCGGCTAAGAATGGAAAGCAGAGAAATTGTGCTTCGAAGTTATCACACTATGGCAATTTTATTTGAGACAGCAAAGCACAGTACATTCTACAACTGTTATGAATTTTATATGAAAATACTGTAGATTTTATCATTTCTTTCCTACCAAATACTTCAATTATGAATGTGTATGCAAACGAACATACAAATTGCTTCATTCAGATTTCTGCATTGCATTTCCATAGACACCTGCACTTTTTGGTAGAGAAAGCAGGATTAAAGAGCATGATGAGAAAACGTGTTGCAGATTCACCGAAGCTAGCAGGAAGGGCTTCACGCCAGACTGGCTACCTCCCAATTACATCTCTCCAGCAACACCCGCCATCCACCATTCGACCACCAGAGCCACACAGCGGATCAGTTTTGAGACCAAGACACCGCTTTCTGTGGTGGTGGTGGTGGTGTCACACATTCACATGGCATCCAGGTAATGAACCTCCCTAAGCGTGGATGTGGGAATGGCTTTTTAAATATGTTAATATGTAGCAGGAAAAACAGAAAACTGCCAATGTCAAGATAAAACACTAAGTCTCTCGTTTAACTGTAGGCATTTAAACAATTACAGGGAAGGTGATGTTCATATTTAATATGTTCAGTATCAAACAACCTTTGAGATGTATGATAAATCGCAGTGTTCTTAACCAATAGAAATAGTTAGTAAACCTATGTGCGGCTACCGTGCACCGGAGACCATGGTTCAATCCCCGTCTCGAGCCATGCTCCTGTCTCCATATCTCTGTATCCCCATCTGGTTCTCAATGGGCTTAATGAAAGCGGAACACTAAAAGGTGGAGTGGATTTCCTCTCTTTTTAAAAGAAAAAGAAGAAACAAGGGAAAAAAGCTCCTCCGTACCTCTATTTGCTCCAGAGTGTCTTGTAGCTTGGAATTCAACTCACTGTGAATGAAAGGACATTGTTAGGTCAGTTCCCTGCTGATCACCTAGACACGAGACAAGGTTTCACTTGGCCTCCATCAGGGACCTCAAACTCTAAGGTATCCCTCATCCTGACCTGCAGAAACACGTCGTCAGCATAGTCTAACACACAGAGACAGGAAAAAAAGCCATTGTCCGTTTTGTACAAAGCAACATGGTATTTCACAAATGGCGTATCCTAACCCATTATCATTTCCCTAGTGAAAGGCAACACCTTGAACAACTGCGTGTGGCTGTACTCAAAGTGTTTAACTTTCTCAGTTTGATTTGCCATTTCTGATACAAAGAACATTTTGCTGAATGCTGGATCTAGTCTTTATAGGTTGCTGTCTTGCAGTTGTTTCAAAGTCTTAGTTGATTAGAGGACGGTGTTGGCAACATCAAAGAACAAACTGAATCTACTGCACACTGAGTGTACAAAACATTATGAACACCCGCTCTTTCTATGACAAAGACTGACCAGGTGAATCCAGGTGAAAGCTATGGTCACTTATTGATGTCACCTGTTAAATCCACTTCAATCAAATCAAATGTTAATTGTCACACGCGCCAAATACAACAAGTGCAGACTTTACAGTGAACTGCTTACTTACGAGCACTTTCCCAACCATGCAGTTAAAAGTATGAAAATTAACAAAAAGAAACAAATAAAATAGTAACACAATAAAACAGCAAGGCTATATACAGGCTATATACAAGGACTACTGGTAGGACTACGAGTACCGAGTCAGTGTACTGGGGTGATTGATTGAGGTATGTACAAGTACATTTGAAGTTTGAAGGTTGGAGTCATGAAAACTTGTTTTTCAACCACTCCACAAATTTCATGTTAACAAACTATAGTTTTGGAAAAAGAGGGAGGCTTGCAAGCCGGAGAACACCATCCCAACCGTGAAGCACGGGGGTGGCAGCATCATGTTGTGGGGGTGCTTTGATGCAAGTGGGACTGGTGCACTTCACAAAATAGATGGCATCACAAAGAGGGAAAATGATGTGGCTACATTGAAGCAACATCTCAAGACATCAGTCAGGAAGTTAAATCTTGGTCACAAATGGGTCTTCCAAATTCCAAATACTTCCAAAGTTGTGGCAAAATGGCTTAAGGACAACAAAGTCAAGGTATTGGACTGGCCATCACAAAGCCCTGACCTCAGTCCCATAGAAAATTTGTGGGCAGAACTGAAAAAGCGTGTGCAAGAAAGGAGGCCTGCAAACCTGACTCAGTTACACCAGCTCTGTCAGGAGGAATGGGCCAAAATACACCCAACTTACTGTGGGAAGATTGTGGAAGGCTACACGAAATGTTTGACCTAAGTTAAACCATTTAAAGGCAATGCTATCAAATACTAATTGAGTGTATGTAAACGTGTGACCCACTAGGAATGTGATGAAAGAAATAAAAGCTGAAATAAATCATTCTCTAATATTATTCTGACATTTAACATTGTTAAAATAAACTGGTGATCCTAACTGACCTAAGACAGGGAATTTTTACTTGGATTAAATGTCAGGAATTGTGAAAAACTGAGTTTAAATGTATTTTGCTAAGGTGTATGTAAACTTCTGACTTCAACTGTAGGTAGGTGGTGAAAAGCAGAAAGTCCGGGTAGCCATTTAATTAACTGTTCAGCGTCTTATGGCTTTGCTGTAGAAGCTGTTCAGGAGCCTTTTGGTCCCGGACTTGGCGCTCCGTGTGGATGAAGGGGAGGAGACGGGTTAAAGAAGGGTTTTCAAGCCTTGAAGACACAGATTGTGTATGTGTGCAAGACAAAATATTTAAGTGCCTTTGAACAGGGTACAGTCGAGACTGCAGCCTGGCAGAGACTTCAGCCACGGTAGTGTCAGAGACAGGGCAGGCAGAGACTTCAGCCACGGTAGTGTCAGAGACAGGGCAGGCAGAGACTTCAGCCACGGTAGTGTCAGAGACAGGGCAGGCAAAGACTTCAGCCACGGTAGTGTCAGAGACAGGGCAGGCAGAGACTTCAGCCACGGTAGTGTCCGAGACAGGGCAGGCAGAGACTTCAGCCACGGTAGTGTCCGAGACAGGGCAGGCAGAGACTTCAGCCACAGTAGTGTCAGAGACAGGGCAGGCAGAGACTTCAGCCACGGTAGTGTCCGAGACAGGGCAGGCAGAGACTTCAGCCACGGTAGTGTCCGAGACAGGGCAGGCAGAGACTTCAGCCACAGTAGTGTCAGAGACAGGGCAGGCAGAGACTTCAGCCACGGTAGTGTCCGAGACAGGGCAGGCAGAGACTTCAGCCACGGTAGTGTCAGAGACAGGGCAGGCAGAGACTTCAGCCACAGTAGTGTCCGAGACAGGGCAGGCAGAGACTTCAGCCACAGTAGTGTCCGAGACAGGGCAGGCAGAGACTTCAGCCACGGTAGTGTCCGAGACAGGGCAGGCAGAGACTTCAGCCACGGTAGTGTCAGAGACAGGGCAGGCAGAGACTTCAGCCACGGTAGTGTCCGAGACAGGGCAGGCAGAGACTTCAGCCACGGTAGTGTCAGAGACAGGGCAGGCAGAGACTTCAGCCACGGTAGTGTCCGAGACAGGGCAGGCAGAGACTTCAGCCACGGTAGTGTCAGAGACAGGGCAGGCAGAGACTTCAGCCACGGTAGTGTCAGAGACAGGGCAGACAGAGACTTCAGCCACAGTAGTGTCCGAGACAGGGCAGGCAGAGACTTCAGCCACGGTAGTGTCCGAGACAGGGCAGGCAGAGACTTCAGCCACGGTAGTGTCCGAGACAGGGCAGGCAGAGACTTCAGCCACGGTAGTGTCAGAGACAGGGCAGGCAGAGACTTCAGCCACAGTAGTGTCCGAGACAGGGCAGGCAAAGGCTTCAGCCACGGTAGTGTCAGAGACAGGGCAGGCAGAGACTTCAGCCACGGTAGTGTCCGAGACAGGGCAGGCAGAGACTTCAGCCACGGTAGTGTCAGAGACAGGGCAGGCAAAGGCTTCAGCCACGGTAGTGTCAGAGACAGGGCAGGCAGAGACTTCAGCCACAGTAGTGTCCGAGACAGGGCAGGCAGAGACTTCAGCCACAGTAGTGTCCGAGACAGGGCAGGCAGAGACTTCAGCCACGGTAGTGTCCGAGACAGGGCAGGCAGAGACTTCAGCCACGGTAGTGTCAGAGACAGGGCAGGCAGAGACTTCAGCCACAGTAGTGTCAGAGGCAGGGCAGGCAGAGACTTCAGCCACGGTAGTGTCAGAGACAGGGCAGACAGAGACTTCAGCCACGGTAGTGTCAGAGACAGGGCAGGCAAAGACTTCAGCCATGGTAGTGGCAGAGACAGGGCAGGCAGAGGAGACACTGTACAGCTGTTTTCATCATAGAATTAGAAATGACTAGAATGGACAATCCAATTCAAGTCAATGTTTAGTCCATTCTAGTATTTCTGTTCCTATGGTTTTATCCAGTCTCTCACATGTTCTCTCTCACTGAAAGGGCTAATTAACATGGAGTGTACTGCTTCTCTCTCTGAGTAAACCTCTACTGACAGGGGGGAGTAAGGACTAGGGAGGAACGCACCAACCCCCTGCTGTGTGCTGCCCCACTTTAATGATCAGACAGAATGCATTAAAAAGGAGAAGAAAGAAACTCAACTAAATCCCTCTACCTCGTCAGGCGCTGTGGGCATGAAAGGGGGAGGGGCCCTTTTTCAATTAACATTGGTAATACGTTGGAGAGGAGCTGTGGGAAAAGCGTAACAGAAGGGGACACAGGCAGGCTGTTGGCGCCTATGGTGGGTTGGAAGGACCCACAGAAGGCAAGGATGTCAGTGGGAATACTGTAATTGAAGAGTATCTTAACATGGAGCGCGAAGCAAAAGGGAGGCAGGCAGGGAGGGAGGGGGAGAGAGAGAAAGACTCAGGGGTGTTTTTAATTCTCCTCATATGCATAATGAACTCATTGACAAGATGAGAGACTCCGTTCCCCAATGCCACTAACACATCAACCACATAACTCTCCCTTCCCAAATAACAGTCCAACAATGCTATTAGGAGAGCAGAGTGAAACAGTCTGAACTGGCAGTCCTTTTGTCTGTCTAGTTTAACTGTCCAGGCTTAAGCCACTAGAATGGAACTAGACCATAAACCTGTGACTGTTGTCTTTTTTTGTTTGTCTACCCAAACTAGGGTATCCAGCACCTCAGTGGTCCATTGTGTCCGGATCTTAAGAATCTGAATGGAGGGATTCATCCCCATCTGACATTAGAAGATGAAAAATAGAGAAAGCAATTACCCAGATATACATATCTGGATGTGTAGGTTTTATATTCTCTGACCTTTCTCAGAACAAGGGACTATTTGACATGGGAAAGCATGGTAGTTCAGACAGCTATACTATGGACAGCATAGAAGATGACAAGCATTCAAATGGAGGCAATGTCAATATGTTGTCTGTGTTCTGGCATCTGCAGCCTTCCTGTTAACTTCCTTGGAACGCTGCTTAGGATATGAACTAAATCAGGTGTATTCAACTCTGACCCTCTGATCTGGAGCCTGCTGGTATTCTGTTCTACTTGCACCCACCTGGTGTCCCAGGTCTAAATCAGTCCCTGATTAGAGGGGAACAATGACAAAAAAAAGCAGTGGAACTGGCTTCGAGGTCCAGAGGAACAAAATAATATATTCTAGCTCTGAAATGTGCCTGTTGAATCTGACAAATGGAGATGTCTGTGTCACGGCTGCAAATGGCAGAACACAGATGACTGTCTGCTGGAGAAGTGTCATGTTATGTTCCATTACATGACAAGGTCATGGTGATGCGTTTGCGTGAAACAGCTTTGAAACGTCATGTGTCAACTCAATCATTGTATGTTGACGACGCGACAGCGGTCGGCCAACAATGAGTCAGCCTACAGGGAGGAGGTTAGAGCCCAGGCAGAGTGGTGCCAGGAAAATAACCTCTCCCTCAACATCCCAAAAACTAAGGAGCAGATCGTAGACTGCAGCAGACAGAAGAGGGAGCATGCCCCCATCCAATCAACTGGGCCGCAATAGCGAGGGTCAAAAGATTAAAGTTTGTTTAGATGGTGGGCCGAAGCCAAAAAGAGTAAAGTTGACCGATCCCCGTCGAGGAAGGAGATCATTTTTTGTACATGACATGGTGAAGTGTGATTCATCACGCCAAAGAACGTGTTCCACTGTTCCAGAGTCCAATGTTGGTGAGCTTTACACCACTCCAGCCGACTCTTGGCATTGCGCATGGTGATCTTAGGCTTGTGTGCGGCTGCTCAGCCACAGAAACCCATTTCATGAAGCTCCCGACAAACAGTTCTTGTGCTGACGTTGCTTCCAGAGGCATTTTGGAACTTGGTAGTGAGTGTTGCAAACAAGGACAGAGAATGTTTACGTGCTACTCGTTTCGACACCTGGCGGTCCCGTTCTGTGAGCTTGTGTGGCCTACCAGTTTGCGGCTGAGCCGTTGTTGCTCCTTGATGTTTCCACTTCACAATAACAGCACTTACAGTTGACCGGGGCTGCTCTAGGCAGGGCAAAAATTTGACGAACTGACTTGTTGGAAAGGTGGCATCCTATGGGGGTGCCACATTGAAAGTCACTGTGCTCTTCAGTACGGGCCATTCTACTGCCAATGTTTATCTATGGAGATTGCATTGCTGTGTGCTCCATTGTATACACCTGTCAGCAACGGGTGTGGCTGAAATAGCCAAATCCTCTAATTTGAAGGGGTGTCGACATACTTTTGTATATATATAGTGTAGTAGGAGAGGTCAGGGTTGGTTCAGGAAGGACTCTCAGGGATCAAAGGTCAGAGAGTCTGTCCCTGTGACCTCAAAGCCTTGGGATGTCCTTTAATTAAATTGATTCTACAGTTGAACGGACTGAACGACCGGGGCAAGGAGATAGGGGTAAGGTGGTTGACACTGCAGATTGCCAGCTCATCAACGTCCATCCCCCCTAATGCTTCGTCCTCAACTCTGGAAAATGAAACATTTAAATCAGTTGGTACCAGCCTTGGGAGGAAGTCAGGAAAAAGGTGAAATTAGACTTTCATGAACAGTATAATTTTTCAGAAGCTCATTTAAATGGGAACTCTTAGATTCTCTCCAGAGAGCTGTGGCTAAGAGAGGGGTGGAGGGAGAATCTGCAGTGGTGTTTTGAGCTGGCAGCCATCCAAACCCCGAAACATTTGCGCTCATTAGGCGGCGGCGCAGGCAGGAAGACAGAACCCCCGTGGGGGGAGTGGAGGAGAGCAGCTCTCCTGAGCATCTCTAATCTCTATTGCTCCCTGCTGCACTCCTGATCTCCAGGCCCTAACCTGTAGTACACCAAAATAAGTGTCCCCAGAAACAAATACATCCCCAGGGAAAGCTGGGATCGAGCTGGTCAGGAGTAGAGTTGATAGGATGTATCCCAAATAGACACCCATTATCTTTATAGTGCACAACGTTTCACCAGGGCTGATAGCAAATAACATTACAACTCTTCAGAGTGCCCAGGTTAAAAGTAGTGCACTATATAGGGAACAGAGTGTCATTTGGGACACAGATTAGACGACTTTACTGTCCAGGCAGTCGCACACAGGCTTTCCATTTCGTGGTCTTCTGCAGGTCAGGGGATGATGGGAAAATGCCATCTGACGTGGATGGCTATAATCAATAAACAAAAGGGGGAGCTGCTCCCTCTCTCTCTCACCCCTACAACATGTTAGAGTACCGCTAACCCTCTGACCCCTACAACATGTTAGAGTACTGCTACCCTCTCACCCCCTACAACATGTTAGAGTACCGCTAACCCTCTGACCCCTACAACATGTTAGAGTACCGCTAACCCTCTGACCCCTACAACATGCTAGAGTACCGACAACCCTCTGACCCCTACAACATGTTAGAGTACCGCTAACCCTCTGACCCCTACAACATGTTAGAGTACCGCTAACCCTCTCACCCCTACAACATGTTAGAGTACCGCTAACCCTCTCACCGCCTACAACATGTTAGAGTACTGCTAACCCTCTCACCCTTACAACATGTTAGAGTACTGCTACCCTCTCACCCCCTACAACATGTTAGAGTACTGCTACCCTCTCACCCCCTACAACATGTTAGAGTACTGCTACCCTCTCACCCCCTACAACATGTTAGAGTACTGCTACCCTCTCACCCCCTACAACATGTTAGAGTACCGCTAACCCTCTGACCCCTACAACATGTTAGAGTACTGCTACCCTCTCACCCCCTACAACATGTTAGAGTACCGCTAACCCTCTCACCCCTACAACATGTTAGAGTACTGCTAACCCTCTCACCCCTACAACATGTTAGAGTACTGCTACCCTCTCACCCCCTACAAAATGTTAGAGTACTGCTACCCTCTCACCCCCTACAACATGTTAGAGTACCGCTAACCCTCTCACCCCTACAACATGTTAGAGTACTGCTAACCCTCTCACCCCTACAACATGTTAGAGTACTGCTACCCTCTCACCCCCTACAACATGTTAGAGTACCGCTAACCCTCTCACCCCTACAACATGTTAGAGTACTGCTAACCCTCTCACCCCTACAACATGTTAGAGTACTGCTACCCTCTCACCCCCTACAAAATGTTAGAGTACTGCTACCCTCTCACCCCCTACAAAATGTTAGAGTACTGCTAACCCTCTGATCCCTACAACATGCTAGAGTACCGATAACCCTCTGACCCCTACAACATGTTAGAGTACCGATAACCCTCTCACCCCTACAACATGTAGACGGTAGTATGAGGAACTCTGTTATATACCATGTCATATGCCCTCACTATAGCATCTTAGAAATACATGCAGTGACAACAGTGACCCCGCCACTCCCTCAGAGTATGTAGATGTCTGAACCTCTCGCTCTCGTTCTGTTGTCCTTCGGGATATCAGTTGTGTTTCAAGATTGGCAGTGGGGGGGGGTCGGTCAGTGAGATGAAGACTCTCCTATGGACAGCCTTAGAAGGGGTCAGAGAGGGAAGAGAAAGGTTGGTTCCCTGACCCCTTACTTTCTGACACTCAAATCCCCTCAGCTCTAGCCTGGATAAATCCTGCTCGCACATCCAGGGGCTTCTCTCAAACATATCCCTCCACTGAGGGGTGAAAAGGAAGGAGGGGAAGGAGGGAGGAAATTGCTCTTAAAACTACTTAAGAAGAGGAGAGGCAACTCTCCAGTCTGAGCCTGCCCACCAAATCAGGACGACTGTGTGAACTGAAGGGGCTCTGCATTTCAAATAAATACCTCCCGAACACAAACACACACCACACCGGGGTTTCCGTTAGCCGGTAATTGCCAGCTTTTGGCCGATTAAATAAATGAAATGCTGACAAATTAAATTGTGGCCTGCCAAATCTTCTGGGGCTACATATCACACATCCTGATTTTGTGCTTCAGAACCACTAACTCCTTGCGCGCTGCCTTATGTGAATGCTGCAGCGGAGAGAGAGTCCTTGGGCTACTGTTGATTGCAAAAATGGAGACCTTTTTCCATTGAAGTAAAAATAAAGTTAAAGTATGCCTACGGTGAAAAGCTTACAACAGGAATGTCCTGCTAATGGACAAGCTTTAATATTATACTGGGCAAAGGTGATAATGTTGGCACTGCCAAATGTGACTTGTTTCATAATACTAGGAGTATGTCATGCGTCACTACAGGAGAGGCATTTGAACATATTCATTTCAATCAAAATTAGGTTTTTGGCAGAAATGCCTTCGGGAACATGTGAACTTCCATGTGCCTTAATAACAAACTTGTATGCCATTTACAAGCCTAGTTGGTTATTCCACAGAAAAAGACAGGAACCTTCCTGTTTGCCATGATTGGCTGAGATAATGGATGGACTGGACATGCCAAGAGATGCCTTTCTTTTTTTTTAAGATATCACAAAGAATTGCAAAAGTATTGCTAATGCTCTCCACTTTCTGGAGGACCGAGTTTTGAAATCTGTGGCATGCCCGGTGGAAGCAGAGTATGATAGCTAAGGAGAAGGAGAAAATTCAGGTGTTTGATTGCAAATATGCAGTGTCGAAATGAGAACAAACAGCTGTTGTATAAAACACCTGTTTCCGGATGACAATTTCAAACTAAGGGCAACAGAGAGGGAGAAGCCTTCATCCATGTATACGGGTAAAATATTCTAGCTAGCTCGATTCAGATATTATACATGTCTAATCTTGTTATCAAGCCATTTTCATTGCAAGTTAAAGCGTACTGTCAGCTAGCTAGCTAAAGTTAGCTGGATGGCTCGCTAGCTAACATTACGTGTATGATTTCTTTAGTAATATTATTCGTATCTCAGAGCCATTTGCCTTGCTAGTTATAGCCTAATGTTAGCTACCTAGCTAACATTGAACCTCGTTGGTTAGCCTTAGCTACCTGCAGATTAATACAGGATAGCAATGTTATGAGTTGGAATTATGGTTCATTGTTTAACTAGCTAGCTACATGTCTAAACAAGACTCCACTACGCAAGTAACCATTTCACTGTACAGTTTACACCTTGTGACAAATAAACTTTCATCTTATTTGATATAGTGTGTGTTTACTAGAGACGGTAATGTGAAGAACCTGCACCAAAGTCAAATTAGGATAACGTTAGGCCAACGAGAATGTCCTGCTTTTATTTCGTCACACTCACAACCATAAGTTACTTTATGTAATTAGCTTGCATTAACTTGTAAATAATAATTTTGTTGTGAGTTTATTTTCCTGTAATAATGAAAACAAATTAGCTAAAGACGTTGTCAGCTATATGACATGGTCATTATTTGAACTGGCTAGCCAGCTAACGAGCAAGAAATAAACCAAAACATTGTTGAGAAAGTAGCTTTTAGTTGCCTGGTTTGCGAGATTGACATATACTAAATACATGTTTAAACGGATGGGTTTATTGGTGTTAAAATACACCAGTTATGCTATTTTGGACCACCAGGCTACTGATGTCATGCAGCCTGTCGTTTTTGTGTTTATACTTTTTCTTAAAGACATGTGAATCCTTAAAGAGATGGGTGGGGTTAAGGCTTAAGAGGGTGTGAACGATGCTGAATGAGTGTAGACAAAGAAGAGCTCTCCAGTAGGTGTACCAAAACATTCAAGGGACATTTTCAAAAAAATGGGTTTACAAGTTTATCAAATTTCAAAGCAGAATTACTTTCCCCATTGTTCCTCAACTGTTGTGTATGATATACAATTTTCTGTTTTTATCCAATGTAAAAATAAAAAAAACAGTTTCAAATTTTGCTACACAAGACCGAATCGAGCCGGTTGGTCACAAATTTAGGCTACTCTGCAAGCTAACATTACGTGTGATTTCCCCTCCTGTAGATCTATATTGCAGACACAGTAGCCTGTCTGAAAGAGAAGCATGTTGGGGTTGTAGCATGATGCTTTTTCCTTTAGACGTATTTTCAAATAACATCATACAGTGGACTCTTAAGCCTATAGGCCCATGCATTCAACGCCCTGATGCATTTAGTGCTCAATTCCGCAACAGCTGAACCATGGACAAGTATTGTTTCAGGAAAGTAAAAACCAATGAATTGGCTAAAGTTTTGCATATGCAATACAAAACACTATCCTTGTGTTTCGATGTAATTGGTTATAGGCTGTTTTTAAAGGACATGTAAATGTGGCTCATTATCCCTTGTTTATTGATGGTAATATTATTGATGACACACCCAATTCATATGGATGACCGGTCAAATGTCCGATAAATTACAATCTTCCTGGTCACTTGTCTGGTGCCAAATCTTCCTAGCGGAAGCACTGCCACACACAACTCAACAACGGAGGATAATTAATAAGGAGGAGAGGAGGAGGAGGGAGAGGGGGCATGATAAACAGACTGGGGAAGGTGGCTTCCATGAGCTGGCAGAGAGTGAATCCCTCACACAGAGCAGGACAGAGAAGCAGATATCTGGCTGAACAGATATGGCTAGTTGAAGGCTGATAAAATGAGAGACAGGCCACGCCAGTCAGTAACTAGAAGAGGAGGAAGATATCTCTGTAAATCGTTGACTGGCATAGAGGCAAGCATCAGAGAGAGGGAGAATAAAAAAGAAAGAGGGGGAATAAGAAAGAGAATAAGAAAGGGAAGTGGAATAAGAAAGAGGGGGAATAAGAAAGAAAGAGGGGGAATAAGAAAGACAGAGGGGGAATAAGAAAGAGAGAAGGGGAATAAGAAAGGGAGAGAAGGGGAATGAGAAAGAGAGAGAGGGGGAATGAGAAAGAGAGAGAGGGGGAATGAGAAAGAGAGAGAGGGGGAATGAGAAAGAGAGAGAGGGGGAATGAGAAAGAGAGAGAGGGGGAATGAGAAAGAGAGAGAGGGGGAATGAGAAAGAGAGAGAGGGGGGGATAAGAAAGAGAGAGAGGGGGGAATGAGAAAGAGAGAGGGGGAATAAGAAAGAGAGAGAGGGGGGGAATAAGAAAGAGAGAGAGGGGGGAATAAGAAAGAGAGAAGGGGAATAAGAAAGGGAGAGAAGGGGAATGAGAAAGAGAGAGAGGGGGGAATGAGAAAGAGAGAGAGGGGGGAATGAGAAAGAGAGAGAGGGGGGAATGAGAAAGAGAGAGAGGGGGGAATGAGAAAGAGAGAGAGGGGGAATGAGAAAGAGAGAGAGGGGGAATGAGAAAGAGAGAGAGGGGGAATGAGAAAGAGAGAGAGGGGGAATGAGAAAGAGAGAGGGGGGAATGAGAAAGAGAGAGAGGGGGAATGAGAAAGAGAGAGGGGGGAATGAGAAAGAGAGAGAGGGGGGAATGAGAAAGAGAGAGGGGGGATAAGAAAGAGAGAGGGGGGGATAAGAAAGAGAGAGGGGGATAAGAAAGAGAGAGAGGGGGAATAAGAAAGAGAGAGAGGGGGAATAAGAAAGAGAGAGAGGGGGAATGAGAAAGAGAGAGAGGGGGAATAAGAAAGAGAGAGGGGGAATAAGAAAGAGAGAGGGGGAATAAGAAAGAGAGGGGGGGAATAAGAAAGAGAGAGGGGGAATAAGAAAGAGAGGGGGAGAATAAGAAAGAGAGAAGGGGAATAAGAAAGGGAGAGAAGGGGAATGAGAAAGAGAGAGAGGGGGAATGAGAAAGAGAGAGAGGGGGATAAGAAAGAGAGAGGGGGATAAGAAAGAGAGAGGGGGGAATAAGAAAGAGAGAGAGGGGGAATAAGAAAGAGAGAGAGGGGGAATAAGAAAGAGAGAGAGGGGGAATGAGAAAGAGAGAGAGGGGGGAATGAGAAAGAGAGAGAGGGGGGAATAAGAAAGAGAGAGAGGGGGGAATAAGAAAGAGAGAGAGGGGGGAATAAGAAAGAGAGAGGGGGGAATAAGAAAGAGAGAGGGGGAATAAGAAAGAGAGGGGGGAATAAAAGAGAGGGGGATTAAGAAAGGGAGGGGGATTAAGAAAGGGAAGGGGATTTTTTATTTCACCTTTATTTAACCAGGTAGGCCAGTTGAGAACAAGTTCTCATATACAACTGCAACCTGGCCAAGATTAAGCAAAGCAGTATGAAAAACAACAACACAGAGTTACACACAAACAAACATACAGTCAATAACAGAAAAGAAAAATAGAAGAAAAAAAAAGAAAAATCTATGTACAGTGTATGCAAATGTAGAAAAGTAGGGAGGTAGGCAATAAGTAGGCCCTAGAAGTGAAAATAATTACAATTTGCTTTAATACTGGAGTGATTGATGTGCAGATGATGATGTGCAAGTAGAGATACTGGGGTGCAAAAGAGCAAGAGGGTAAGTAATACTATGGGGATGAGGTAGTTGGATGGGCTATTTACAGATTGGCTGTGTACAGGTACAATGACCAGTAAGCTGCTCCGACAGCTGATGCTTAAAGCTGGAGAAGGAGATAAGACTCCATCTTCAGAGATTTTCGCAATTCGTTCCAGTCATTGGCAGCAGAGAACTGGAAGGAAAGGCAGCTAAAGGAAGTGTTGGCTTTGGGGATGACCAATGAAATATACCTGCTGGAGGGCGTGCTACGGGTGGGTAGTATATGGGGTTTTGGTGACAAAACGGATGGCACTGTGATAGACTACATCCAGTTTGCTGAGTAGAGTGCTGGAGGCTATTTTGTAAATGACATCGCCGAAGTCAAGGATCGGTAGGATAGTTTCTGAATAAGAAAGAGAGAAAGAGATGAGGGAATGAGAGAGAGAGAAAGAAAGAAAGAAAGAGGATGAGAGAGTGAGAGACAATGACAGATAGGGTATTAAAGAGAGCGAAAAACAGTGAGAATGCATGCTGACGCCCCCCACCCACAGGGGATAGCCTAATAATATAATGACAGGCCATTATCTATGTCCATGGCTTATCGATTGATGGTAGTACCACCAGTTTCATCTGCTGGTACGTGCAACCTTGCTGATCACACACAGCAATCTGTCGCTAATTCAAATACCACTGCTTAATTGTTGTAGCACACCAACGCACACTGGAAAGGGGGAGAAAGGGGGGAGAGGGGTGGAGAGGGGAGAGAGGGGGAGAAAGGGGGAGAGAGGGAGATGAGTCTGGCCCTGGTAAAACGGTCATTAAGTACCCTAACAATGCTTTTTCACAAGTCTGAACACGAACCCTGTCCGTCCGTCTGTCTGGCGGGTCTTCAGTACATGACAAAACATACATTATCACACTAATGGTTTTAAATCCCACAATATGAGAAGGTTTGAACCCATTAGCAAATGTCCATTTACTGTCCGTAAAACACAAAGGTTTTGGGATGGAAAAAGGGGTGGAATTTATAATCCACAGTTAAAAGCCTGTACAGTTCAATTCTGTTGGAAGCTACTTTAATTCCAGCACTTTCTCTGAGTAGCAACCATAAACCTTTTAAAAGCATCAATGAGCGCTATAGGCTGTGGCACGTCAGTAAAAAATGTTTTTATGTTTGGACTTTCTTTTATACAATGCATGTTTTCACTGCTTGGTAGTATATAAATTAATTGGTTTTCTTTCAAAAAAAAGTTGGATGTGTCTGACTCAATTATTCAACAAGGTTGTTCTGACTCAGGCCTATAATGCGCTAATGTCGTGTCAAATCCTTGCCAACCTGGCATGGTATAATTTGATACAGAATCTTTTCTTAATTTACAGACTAATCAACACTGATCATGCTCAGTCCTGGCCGATATGCTGCCTTGCAAAGTAGAATAGTAGCCTAGGCTATAGTGTCGGCCCACAATGCACTTTTATGAATGCCCATGTGGTAGCCTACTGTTTGTAAAACAGTCAATCCCTGTCATTTGGTTACATTAATTTCTGTTAATGCATGTACTAATTACAGTAATTTACCGTTCTCATTCTCGGAGTGGAAACGTTGTTGCAGGGTTCACAACCTACTACACTTGTGAGAAACAAGTTTAGGTTTATTTCTTACCCTAATTTACGAGCTCCATGTGAGCAATGAGCATGTGTCTGGCTTCTCTGTCCTGTTAATGTTGATGGAGTGCTCATCTGAACACGCATAGAAGTACCCGGCCTGCATCTCGCAAATGTCAAATGCAGGAAAGTGCCTACATCAGGCGGTGTCAGAGGAAGGCCCTAATTGTCAAACACTCCAACCACCCTAGTCATAGACTGTTCTCTCTGCTACCGCACGGCAAGCGGTACCAGAGTGCCAAGTCTAGGTCCAATGCATTGCCCCCCCTCACTTCTACTCTCTGTTATTAGCAATGCAGTCACTTTAATAACTCTACCGACATGTACAGTGGGGCAAAAAAGTATTTAGTCAGCCACCATAATTTGCAAATAAATTCATTAAAAATCCTACAATGTGATTTTCTGGATTTTTTTTCTCGCATTTTGTCTGTCACAGTTAAAGTGTACCTATGATGAAAATAACAGGCCTCTCTCATATTTTTAAGTGGGAGAACTTGCACAATTGGTGGCTGACTAAATACTTTTTTGCCCCACTGTACATATTACCTCGACACCCCTGTATATAGCCTCCACATTGACTCTGTACCGGTACCCCCTGTATATAACCTCCACATTGACTCTGTACCGGTGCCCCCTGTATATAACCTCCACATTGACTCTGTACCTGTACCCCCTGTATATAGTCTCCACATTGACTCTGTACCGGTATCCCCTGTATATAGCCTCCACATTGACTCTGTAACGGTACCCCCTGTATATAGCTTCCACATTGACTCTGTACCGGTACCCCCTGTATATAGCCTCCACATTGACTCTGTACCGGTACCCCCTGTATATAGCCTCCACATTGACTCTGTACCGGTACCCCCTGTATATAGTCTCCACATGGACTCTGTACCGGTATCCCCTGTATATAGCCTCCACATTGACTCTGTACCGGTACCCCCTGTATATAGTCTCCACATGGACTCTGTACCGGTATCCCCTGTATATAGCCTCCACATTGACTCTGTACCTGTACCCCCTGTATATAGCTTCCACATCGACTCTGTACCTGTACCCCCTGTATATAGCCTCCACATTGACTCTGTACCTGTACCCCCTGTATATAGCCTCCACATTGACTCTGTACTGGTACCCCCTGTATATAGCCTCCACATTGACTCTGTACCTGTACCCCCTGTATATAGCCTCCACATTGACTCTGTACATAGCCTCCACATTGACTCTGTACCGGTACCCCCTGTATATAGCCTCCACATTGACTCTGTACCTGTACCCCCTGTATATAGCCTCCACATTGACTCTGTACATAGCCTCCACATTGACTCTGTACCGGTACCCCCTGTATATAGCCTCCACATTGACTCTGTACCGGTACCCCCTGTATATAACCTCCACATTGACTCTGTACCTGTATCCCCTGTATAGAGCCCCACTATTGTTATTTTACTGCTGCTCTTTAATTATTATCTCTTAATTTTTGTTTGTATTTTCTGCATTGTTGGTTAAAGGCTTGTAAGTAAGCATTTCACTGTATTCGGCGCATGTGACAGATTGAATTTGATTTGAGTAGCTGGAATCTTAACATACCGTATGCAGCTGTAGTGTTTGAATGTGCTGTAGTAGCTGGAATCTTAACATACCGTATGCAGCTGTAGTGTTTGAATGTGCTGTAGTAGCTGGAATCTTAACATACCTTATGCAGCTGTAGTGTTTGAATGTGCTGTAGTAGCTGGAATCTTAACATACCTTATGCAGCTGTAGTGTTTGAATGTGCTGTAGTAGCTGGAATCTTAACATACCTTATGCAGCTGTAGTGTTTGAATGTGCTGTAGTAGCTGGAATCTTAACATACCTTATGCAGCTGTAGTGTTTGAATGTGCTGGCAGCCTTCTGACATTCCAGACACAACTGAATGGCACCAGGATAGTCCTCCTCCTACAGGACAGAGAGACAAACTAAAAATGAGAATATCAGACATTAAACAAACTCCGTCAAACATCATTTGGTTGGTTAAAGACTAGGGCTAACTTCCTGATTAGTACATATTTTGGTGTATACAAGAATACACAAACATATTGTGTTGAAGTAGGCCAGAGTGAAAAAAAGTTTGGTAACCACTACTGTTACTACTGTATGTAGCTTGGTCTTGGTGGGATAACTCAGAGCGTCAGCTCTTTTCGATCCTATGGGCTACAACTAAATACTTCTCATTTGTATATCTGTCGCTAGCCTTACAATCTACTGAAATCTATGGCTATGGTGACAGCAGCAGGAATGAGTCTAGGATGGTCTGCCATTACAAATGGGATTCAGGGATTCATGACGATCTGGATTTAATAACCAAGCTTCATCTAAACTCAGCTTCCTAGAGCACCCGTGCGTGAGTCTCTTACCTCCAGCATCTCACTGAGTCGAACATCAGTCCTTTGCTGTAAAACAACAAGCAAAACAGTTAAAGGAATACTTCTGGATTTTGGCAATTGGCTCTTTATCTACTTACCCAGAGTCAGATGAACTCGTGGATACTATTTTTATGTCTCTGTGTGCAGTTTGAAGTAAGTTGTTTACTAGCACAACTGCTAACTAGCGTTAGCGAAATGACGAGGTCTTGTTAAGATTATGCTAACGTAAGTTAGCATTGGCTCACCAATTAACTTCCTTCATTCTGGACAGAGACATAAAAAATGGTATACACAAGTGTATCTACTTCCTCAGAGTCTAATGAAGGGCCTCATTGACAAAATCCCTAAGTATCCCTTTAAGAATGATCATCATTATCAAGGACCACAACCTAAATGTTGAGCCTCAATTAGGCTCGGGGCGGCAGGGTAGCCTAGTGGTTAAGAGCGTTGGACTAGTAACCGGAAGGTTGCAAGCTCAAACCCCCGAGCTGACAAGGTACAAATCTGTCGTTCTGCCCCTGAACAGGCAGTTAACCCACTGTTCCTAGGCCGTCATTGAAAATAAGAATTTGTTCTTAACTGACTTGCCTAGTTAAATAAAGGTAAAATATTTTAAAAATAATAACATCCCACAAATGAATTGTGTTGCATGTAGATATCCATATGTCTGTATCAGGATTTAAAGCAACAAGGTGACTTAGACAGTTACCAGGGTCTTGATGGTCCTCAGTGATTTCAGCAGGCCTGTGAGCAGGTGTCTCCTCCTCTGATTGGCTAGGAGCCCCAGGCTGGCCTCGGTGAAGTCCTCCTTTGAAATACTCAGCTGCCTGGAACCAGGAAGTGACATCATGAAACATTTACCATCCTGGCACAGTTCTGTTGGAGTAGTCTCAAAATGCTTCGCAACTCTGACTGAACCGAAGTACAGGTAAACTTGTTGTACATGTGCACAGTGGGAATGATATTAATTAGCAGGCTCAATGCTGAGAGGACTATTCAACCCCAAGCATCCCCAATGGAAGAAAACTAGCTTTGAGAGGGAGGGTCACATCTGAGTACTTACCTCCTAGCATTGGTGCAAATCACTGCAGCCAGCTGTAGATTGGTTTGTAATGACGTCACCCTCTCCAACTCCTGCAGAAAACAAGAGATCCATTCACAATTGAGTGACCAAAGTTACTCTTTCTTTAACAGTCCACTCTGCACTTGGTCAAATGTTACGGTACAGTACAGAAGATAACAATTGAGTTGAACGCTAGCTGTAATAGGACTGTGTATAATAAAGGGTTACTGTAACTTTTAAAGTCAGTTGAATTGTCTCTCATCTGCTCCAGTTTCCTGTGAGCCCCATCTGTCACTAATGGGGTGAATCAGGGAGAATCATTCCCCCACACATTCTTCTGTTTCTCTTGCGCACCCCACTGTGACCCATGAGAAAACACCACACCGCATTCTCCTCCATCCATCGTCTCTATTCAGTACCAGTGCGTCACTGGCAAAGGCTTCAACATATCAACCCTAAAGTGTGTGTTTGTGCATGAGTGTGTCATAATATCAAAAACACAAACATTCAGAGAGAAATGGAAGAGTTCTGTAATGGAAAGAGGAAATGAGTGGTTTTACATGGAAAAGGCCGACCCAACAGCGACCTCTCAAAGAACAAACATGCCCTCAGCTACTGTGGATTCACTGAAAAGTGATATTCTGACTTGTTTTTTGAAGAGCCAGCTGTCATCGCCTTGAGGTGAGAGCGCACGCTAACTAACCTTATCTTAGGGGAACATTATTGGGGCTGGTCAAAGACTGAAAGAGGCAGCCGTCAGAGAAAGACAACACACCCTGTCATGTTTTTTTTGTATACATGTATTTTTATTCAGGTTTTACAGAATGTACATCAATGTAAGTACAAAGAATACTGTCATGTTAAAAACAACTATTTGGTGAGGGAATACGAGGTGGAAAATTGATTCAGCGCAGTAGATAAAGAGGGGCAAACAGAGAAAGGGTTCTTACGTCAGAGCAGACGTCTAAACAAACAATCCCATTCAAACCGGATAGAGAAGAGCCTCCTGGCTGGCTTGATCAGTTGACATAAAACAAGTCACAAACAACTCATAGTTTAAGGGCATGGATGCTGTTAACCTCATGAAGTGAGGGACATAAGGCCTACTGCTACATGCAAGTGGACACGACTCAGGCTGTACCCAAACTAACCTCTCCCAGATCAACTGAATGACCATACATCAAACATAATGCAGCTCCGTGTTGCCAGCAGAATCAGCCTCTGAGGCTGACTAGACGCTTCATTTTCAACCCGTCTAAACCTTTTCTTTTTGTACAGCAATTCAGCTTTTAGCTGCAAATGTGTACAGGATCAAATAACCCTTATGCAGTATAGTAGGCCTTACATGATGAGCAATAGAGTTGCTGTAGTTGAACAGTATGAATGTAGTATTTTCAGAGCAAGTTAAACAACATGCATTAGTAATGCTGAACAAATAGTGTCCTTGGACGTGCCCTTGCCCAAAGGGCGGAGTGGCCTAGTGGCAGCTCTGCTGAGTCACTGAGAATTAAGAAATAGTGACTCAACGCGGCACAGTCACATCATTAGTGAGACCGACCAGTAAGCCAAGTTTCTCCCTAATACCCAGGCCAGTGGCCCGAAATCCCATTGTAAAACCTGAAGCTAGCTACAGCTCTCGGGTGTCGCCTGCACACCAATGGCAGACAAGGTTAAGGCCTTAAGTCCAATGAATCATCAGAAAACTTCTTAGCATGACAATTGGGTTTTCAGTGGTATAATTTGTGTCTGTGAAAGAAGCAGTGTGTGTGGAATGCAAGCTAAATACAGAAAAACACCAGAAACCTATCACACATACCTAAAATGTACTTCCTGACTGAGCAAATGGAAGCCGTAGCCCAACACCCGGTCCGTTCACAGCCCTTTGCGCTAGAATGGCTGAGACACACGGCAAGGGGTCTCTACTATAGAGTTTACACATCTTTCTAACCATTTATACCTCTGTTTGGAGACACATCTATCTAGCTGATCCAGCAGATCTGATAGAACATCCCCATCGGGTTATAGAGACAGACACTCATACACACACAGCAGCCTGGGGATTAACACATGACCTCTGCCCTATCTCCCATCCTCCCAGGAGTAAACCTGTCTGTTAGCGAGCTGACAACCACAGCAGCAGATGTTTTATTTGATTTATTTAACCTTTGTTTAACTAGGCAAGTTAGTTAAGAACAAATTCTAATTTACAATGACGGCCTAGGAACAGTGGGTTAACTGCCTTGTTCAGGGGCAGAACGACAGATTTTTACCTTGTCAGCTCTGGGATTTGACCGAGCAACCTTTCAGTTACTGGCCCAACGTCTAACCGCCCCAAGCAGATACTGTCGCTTCTAAAAACACAGTGGTGCAAAAGGCCAAATCAACCCCTCAGAATACTATGATATAGGTAGAAGTGGCAATAATACATTTCTCAAGCGACCCAGGACGTGGGTGGAAATGGAAGATGAGATTTGATGGGAAGCAAATGACACTCGACGAGCTGTTCACCACTTTAGAAGTACAGCTGAATGGTGAACTGCATCTCAGTGGTGTAGTGGAGGGTATACCCAGGTACACACCGCATACCCACTTATTTTTCAGTGGGCATTACGTATACTCACTTCTTAATGCCCACTGATATGTATCAAAGTAGTGTGGTGGAAGTACATGCCGTATCAATTAATAAGACAGATGGAACAGATCAGAATGTTCAGCTTAAAAATGTTGATTATTTGTTCACATTTTAGGCACAGCAATGTGCACACGGCAGTAGGCCTATGGTGGGATTTTGGCTATAGGCTGCTTTGAAGCAAGCTAAGACACGTTTCATAATAGGAAGTAAAACGTCCAGGTTTCAAATAATTCAGGAACAGGGAAAATATAGCGATGCCAATGATAGACCTAACCGTCTTCTGGTAGATGGAAAGGCTTTCCCAAAAACCTATTAAACGTTTACGAGCTACAAAGTAGCCTATCCCAACCGGTCAGAATGATATCATGAATATATGCGTCAATCCAGAGGTCATTTCTTTTGAAATCTACATCTCATGTGACAGAAACAGCTAACCAAACAACAGAGCTAGGTGTCTGCACACTTGAATTAAAAGGGTAAAAAAGTAATTTCTTAGATTTTCCCAGACCTCAAAAATGGTCTCCTGATGTGGTTCAACCATTGTTGTTGAGTTAGAACATACATTTTTGTTGTTTTTATATAAACATTGTGACTGAGAGCAAAGACATGATAAAAAATAAATACTCACTTAAAAGCCTAATTTACATTTCAATAGTAAGCCTACTATTAGCCTACTTGCACAGTACAGCTTGGGTTGGACTGACTGAAAGACCAATATGGGATTCACCATTTTAGGTCATTCAGAGTGTATGTCACTGTTTCTCATAGAATTTATCACGCCGGGTGGGACGTTTGAGACATTTTTGGCGACATTCAGGAGACATGAAGGTCATCCTCTGAGATGGTTTGGACATAGTAACTGTTCTATATTCATGTATGCCACCGCCCCCAACACACTGACTACACATTGTCCTGGGTCCTGTCACATTCAAATAAATGGTTGTGGGGGGGAAATGTGACTGCTCAGAAAAATGTGTCTGCAATCAAAAACAGCACACACACACACACACACTCCGTTCTCCAATCTACCCTCCAAGAAGGGCGAGAGATCATGTTTAATTACAGTTCCAAGTAGCTAGCTGCTCAGTTTACCAAAAAAAAAAAAACACACTTTTTTGGCCAATTACATTTACACAGGTGCTGCCAGCAGTAGACAATCTACAGACAGAATACAGACACACAGTCAACATACACAATATAAATACAGTAAACATAAAACCATTTCTTTTATACATGACCCTAAGCATGATGGGATGTTAATTGCTTAACCAACTCCGGACCACACCGGTGTAAGCACCTGCTTTTAATACACTTTGTATCCCTCAACTACTCAACAGTTAACATTATTGTCAGTTACCTGTATCTATAGATGAAGAGGGAGGAATAGAGCACATAGTGCTGTTCAGAGGTGTACATAGTGATAATGCAGTATAGGGCAGTTATTAGTATTACAGGTCATTGATGGAAGGTGTAGTGACCGACTCAATGCAAAGTCTATTACTCCCCATGAGCCCGAAAGCCTGTTAGCAACATCTATGGGGGTAAGTGCTCGCACCGAAAAATAGTGAAAAACAACTGTCCAAGTCCATTTCATTCCTTTGTCAGCATTGTATTACCTGACAACGTATCGGGGGGTAATTCATTAGGTTACAGGCTATGACTCTGGTACCAATCTCCCGCTCTCTCAGACACTGGCTAGTTTGGCCACTCAATTATAGGGCTTCTGTTTTAAGTTGGCCGATAAGCATCGCGTTAGGGCAGCTCCCATTTTACATCACCAATCCCGGTCTTTCAACTATATATCAAGCTGTGATGGCTCCATCACATCTGGTGCGAAGGATAAGGTTCAGCCAACACCTGACAGCTTTAACAGACCTCCTAGCCACTCTCCAAGGGCGACTAGGAGGGTGGAAAGACACGTCCAGCAATCTTTCCTTAGCCTGAGACTTAAACTGACAGTTACCATGGATCCCCTAACATCACACTGTTGATTCAGTATTGACTGGAGAGGCTGAAACACACAGAACACATCATGGGTGAATGGGCTGGCAGTACCGGTCATGATAAATGTGGCTCCCGCTGCTTCAGTGTGACTACAGGTGTCCGGGGTGTCGGCCTAACCACGACCCTGACCTTTACGTCTGGCTATCCCCACAGGGGGAAGAGTAGAATCCACTCAGGACAAGCTACAGCAGCAGGACAGTGGGGGGGTCAAACTGCTCTCACAACATGCCATTAATCTACATCAAGACTATATCTCATTACTTACTATCACGCATAGCTAGACTACATATCGCCATACAAACAATATATAATACCTACATAATATAACATGGCTAGACTACATATCTCTATGCAAATTACATAATATAATACCTATACTACATATCGCCATATAAATTTTATAATACCTATACTACATATTGCCATACACATGACATAATACCTAAATATTATAGCTAGACTACATATCACTATACACATTATATAATATTATATTATAGCTAGACTACATATCACAATACAAATTATATAAAATAATACCTATATAATATTATAGCTAGACTACATATCACTATACAAATTATATAATATAATATTATAAGCTAGACTACATATCACTATACAAATTATATAATATAATATTATAGCTAGACTACATATCACTATACAAATTATATAATACCTATATCATATTATAGCTAGACTACATATCACTATACAAATTATATAATACCTATATAATATTATAGCTAGACTACATATCACTATACAAATTGTATAATATAATATTATAGCTAGACTACATATCACTATACAAATTATATAATATAATATTATAGCTAGACTACATATCTCTATGCAAATTACATAAGATAATACCTATACTACATATTGCCATACACAGGACATAATACCTAAATATTATAGCTAGACTACATATCACTATACAAATTATATAATATAATATTATAGCTAGACTACATATCACTATACAAATTATATAATACCTATATAATATTATAGCTAGACTACATATCACTATACAAATTATATAATACCTATATAATATTATAGCTAGACTACATATCACTATACAAATTATATAATACCTATATAATATTATAGCTAGACTACATATCACTATACAAATTTTATAATATAATATTATAGCTAGACTACATATCACTATACAAATTATATAATATAATACCTATATAATATTATAGCTAGACTACGTATCACTATACAAATTATATAATATAATATTATAGCTAGACTACATATCACTATACAAATTATATAATATAATATTATAGCTAGACTACATATCACTATACAAATTACATAATACCTATATAATATTATAGCTAGACTACATATCACTATACAAATTATATAATATAATACCTATATAATATTATAGCTAGACTACATATCACTATACAAATTATATAATATTATAGCTAGACTACATATCACTATACAAATTATATAATACCTATATAATATTATAGCTAGACTACATATCACTATACAAATTATATAATATAATACCTATATAATATTATAACTAGACTACGTATCACTATACAAATATAATATAATACCTATATAATATTATAGCTAGACTACATATCACCATACAAATTATATAATACCTATATAATATTATAGCTAGACTACATATCACCATACAAATTATATAATACCTATACTACATATCGCTATACAAATTATATTATATAATACCTAAATATTATAGCTAGACTACATATCACCATACAAATTATATAATACCTATACTATATATCGCTATACCTAAATATTATAGCTAGACTACATATCGCCACACACAAACAATATAATACCTATATAATATTATGTCATAGATAGGCTGTATAGCGCCATACAAACAATATATAATACCTGTATAATATTATAGCATAGCTAGGCTATACACAGCCATACAAGGACTACCTGACATGATGACTCCTTGCTGTCCCCAGTCCACCTGGCCGTGCTGCTGCTCCAGTTTCAACTGTTCTGCCTTATTATTATTCAACCATGCTGGTCATTTATGAACATTTGAACATCTTGGCCATGTTCTGTTATAATCTCTACCCGGCACAGCCAGAAGAGGACTGGCCACCCCACATAGCCTGGTTCCTCTCTAGGTTTCTTCCTAGGTTTTGGCCTTTCTAGGGAGTTTTTCCTAACCACCGTGTTTCTACACCTGCATTGCTTGCTGTTTGGGGTTTTCGGCTGGGTTTCCGTACAGCACTTTGAGATATCAGCTGATGTACGAAGGGCTATATAAATAAATTTGATTTGATTTGACAAGTATATAATATAATAGCATAGCTAGAGTATATATAGCCATAGAATATATATAATAACAATATAATATTTCAGGATAGCTAGGCTATATATATATATATATATCCATACAAACTATATATTATAGCATAGCTAGGCTATATATAGCCAATCAAACAATATAAAAGTGAACAAATGTTAACACATTTCTTGAAAATCAATGCCAGAAATATCTTTATTTACAAAAGTTTTCACATTGAAGTACCTTTGGTGGAGATTACAGCTTTGAGTCGTCTTGGGTATGTCTGTGTCAGCTTTGCACATCTGGATTTGGGGATTTTCTCCCATTATTCCTGGAAGATTTTCTCAAGCTCTGTTAAGTTACATGGGGAGAGGCAGTGAACAGCAATCTTCAAGTCTTCCCACAGATTTACAGTGATATTCAAGTCTGGGGTTTGGCTGGGCCAGTCAAGGACTTCCCCATTAGTTCTCAAGCCATTCAAGCGTTGCTTTGGCTGTATGCTTGGAGTCATTGTCTTGTTGGAATGTAAATCTTCGCCCCAGTCTAAGATCGTTTGCACTCTGAAGCAGGTTCTCATCAAGGATTTGGCTCCATTCAATGATGAGCTGTGCCTGTCTTTCTCCAGGACATTGCACTTTGCATTGCGCTTCACATTCAGACCAGAGTAAAATTAGTTTAAATCAGACCCCATCTTTTTTATCTTATGCTCTGAGTCTTTCACATCATGTGCCTTTTTCTCAGGAGTGGGTTCTGTCTGGCTACTCTCCCACGAAGCTCAAATTGCTGAAGTGCTGTAGAGACTGTTGTCCTTCTGGCAGGTTCAACCATTTCAGCCAAGGAACTGTGTAGTTCTGTCAGAGTGGTCATTGGGTTCTTGTTTACCTACCTGACCAAGGTCTTTCTTGGCCGGTTGCACAGTCTGGGTAGTTCCCTATGTTTTCAATTTTCCAATGATGGAGACCACCGTATTCTTGGAAACTTTCAACAATATAGAAATTGTGTTATACACTTCACCAGATAAAATTCAGAAAGTATGAAAACCACATGACTTTTTCCACATTTTGATACATTACAGCCTTATTCTAAAATGGATTAAAATAATTTTTAAAATCATCAGCAATCTGCACACAATACCACATAATGACAAAGAAGAAAACTGGTTTAGACATTTTTGCATAATTATTAAAATAAAATAACTGAAATATCATATTTACCTAAGTACTCAGACACTTTGCTATGAGACTCGAAATTGAGCTCAGGTGCATCCTGTTTCCACTGATCATCCTTGAGATGTTTCTATAACTTGGAGTCCAGCTGTGGTAAATTCTATTGATTGGACATGATTTGGAAATGCACACACCTGTCCCACAGTTGACAGTGTATGTCAGAGCAAAAACCAAGCCATGAGGTCGAAGGAATTGTCTGTAGAGCTCCGAGACAGGATTGTTTATAGGTACAGATTTGGGGAAAGGTCCCCAAGAACACAGTGACCTCCATCCTTCTTAAATGGAAGAAGTTTGGAACCACCAAGACTCTTTCCTAGAGCTGGACGACCGTAACAAAATGTGGATAAAGTGAAGGGGTCTGAATACGTTCCGAATGCACTGTAATTACTGTACATTGGTAACCAGTTTAATTGCAGTAAGGCACCTAGGGGTTTGTGGTATATGACCAATATACCACAACTAAGGGCCGTATCCAGGTACTCCACACTGAGACATGCGTAAGACCAGCCCTTAGTCATGGTATATTAGCCATATACCACAAACCCCTCGGGCCTTTTTGCTAATTTATAGCATAGCTAGGCTATATCCACTACCGTTCAAAAGTTTGGGGACACTTAGAAATGTCCTGGTTTTTGAAAGAAAAGTGCATTTTTTTGTCCATTAAAATAACATCAAATTGATCAGAAATACAGTGTAGACATTGTTAATGTTGTAAATGACGATTGTAGCTGGTAACGGCAGATGTTTAATGGAATATCTACATAGGCGTACAGAGGCCCATTATCAGCAACCATCACTCCTGTGTTCCAATGGCACGCACGTTTTGTTAGCTAATCCAAGTGTATCATTTCAAAAGGCTAATTAATCACTAGAAAACTATTTAGCAATTATGTTAACACAGCTGAAAACTGTTGTCCTGATTAAAGAAGCAATAAAACTGGCCTTCTTTAAACTAGTTGAGTATCTGGAGCATCAGCATTTGTGAGTTTGATTACAGGCTCAAAATGTCCAGAAACAAAGACCTTTCTTCTGAAACTCGTCAGTCTATTCTTGTTCTGAGAAATGAAGGCTATTCCATGCGAGAAAATGGCAAGAAATTGATGATCTCGTACAACGCTGTGTACTATTCCCTTCACAGAGCAGCGCAAACTGGCTATAACCAGAATAGAAAATAGGATTGAGAGGCCCCGGTGCACAACTGAGCAAGAGGACAAGTACATTAGAGTGCCTAACAAGTCCACAACTGGCAGCTACATTAAATAGGACCCGCAAAACACCAGTATCAACATCAACAGTGAAGAGGTGACTCTGGGATGCTGGCCTTCTAGGTAGAGTTGCAAAGAAAAAGACATCTCAGACTGGCAAATAAAAAGAAAAGATTAAGATGGGCAAATAGAACAGACACTGGACACAGGAACTCTGCCTAGAAGGCCAGCATCCCAGAGTCGCCTCCCTCAATTAGGAACAATGTAAACACTAAAAAAATATAAATAAAACCAGTGAGGCTGGTCTAACATAAATAAAGTATAAAGCCTTTATTGCAGCATAGCAAAGATTAAGCTCAAGGCTTGGTGCTCAAGCTCAAGGCTTGGTGCTCACGGAATCAGTAGGCTATAAAACACTCAAAAGAAGCAGGATGTCTTATTTCTATAGATATATTGATGATTTAAAGCCAGGCACATTTAACAGTTAGGCTGTTGATTATAGACATAATTAAGTTGGGGTTTCCTCTCTCCTCACTTTTCTTAGACAATAAGACAAGGGCTGTTTTCTAATCTCCTCATTCTGCTGCTGCCTCTACCACATTGTTCTCAACACCAATATGCTGGTTAACTTTGCTATTATGCACATAGCAACATGGTCTAGGAAAAGGCTTCAATTCAACAGCGCACTGATCTGTTTCAGAACCGCGGACAGCAACTACTATCCAACGCGGGAGAAAGTGCATCCGTTATAAAATAATAGTCTTTTTATTGTGTTGCACCATTGTTCCTATGTAATATAACCATCCATATACAATTTCAGTAGCACGTCTTAGACTGATAGACTGTGCCATCACCAAGTCCACTCAGACAGGCGCCAATCAGACAGGTGTCTTGTAAACCATAATTATTTGTATTTTTTTTGCTACTGCTCGACTCAAAATCTTGGTCGACCAACAGCCTATCGACCAAACCATCAACTAAATGGGGTCAGCCCTAATACTAACTAAACCATTCAGCTGTGGTGCACGGCCTGACAGGTATGAATCCCCAGTTGGCCTGATCAAAGTTGTTTCCTGTCCGACCGTGAACACCTCGTACACATCTGAAAGAGCTCCCACTAAGAGGAGCATGGGGATACAGACGCCCAACTACACACGCTTTTTCAGACTTCTCCCTCCCTCTCACCTCCCTCCTGTCCTTGGCTGAGGCTTTGAACCAAACACAAAAGAACTGATTGCTTTAGCGAGGGGATACACACTTACTCACTCGCACATCCACAAGTCACGACGGACAATGTCAGCCAACCGGCCCTGATTAGATGTATAGCTTGAGATTGTCTTCAGTAGCAGTCACTGACAGTCATCATCTACGTTGGGTCATGGTTTACTAAGACGAGTTGGCTGAGAACGTTACGAAAACGATGCCTTGTTGGGAATCGGAGGTGGCTCGTTTCAGTTCCTTTTATCTTGTTCTTGATACCATGCCTTGTTTTGAGGCGACTTGTCACGTCTATGGCTCAGATTTACTAGCTAACCAACAACTGATTGTATTTGAGAGACAAGAAGTGCAACTTTATGTTTTCAATAAAAATTGGATGAAATATAGTTTACGTGTTGTCAGCCAACTGTTTTGCCCTACAGTTGAGCATGTTTTTGTTGCTAAACAACCAACCTGTCTATAAGGCAAATGCAGTTGTATATCGTATGTCGGATAGCTTTTTTTATTTAACCAGCAACCTTTTGGTTACTGGCCCAACGCTCTAACCACTAGACTACCTGCCGTCCCGTAATGGTAATGCCGGTATATGCCACATTACCTCCTTTGGTATGACTGATTGTGAGTTGATATCAATCAGCGAAAAATAAACACCGGAAGAGTTTGAGTGAGACTTTGAAAATGTATACAGTGTAAGGAAAGGAGGAAGGAAAAAGAATGAAGAAAGCATACCTTAACGTAGGACGGCTGTTTTTCCAGGATAAGATCGGCAACTTTTTTGGAAACCTACAGAGCGAGGAGACAAAAAAAAAATAACCCAGTCAGACGCTTGTAAATGCCACCCCACCTGAGAGACACGTACTACTATGGTAGAGCATGGAGAAAGAAGAGGGCTTTGGTGTCTATCTATAACATAAGTCTTTAACAAAGAGGATTCTCACAATGTGGAATATCTGTATTGTTGATCAAACCGAGACTGAATTAGCCTACACTTTACTACTAGATTTAATTAGCCTACACTTTACTACTAGACTGAATTAGCCTACACTTTACTACTAGACTGAATTAGCCTACACTTTACTACTAGACTGAATTAGCCTACACTTTACTACTAGACTGAATTAGCCTACACTTTACTACTAGACTGAATTAGCCTACACTTTACTACTAGACTGAATTAGCCTACACTTTACTACTAGACTGAATTAGCCTACACTTTACTACTAGACTGAATTAGCCTACACTTTACTAATAGACTGAATTAGCCTACACTTTACTACGAGACTGAATTAAATCTATACTTTACTACTAGCTACTTAAGAATAGCCTATTGTGTGTGGTACAGTATGTGCTGTACTGTATGTAACATTGCCATTATTCAAATAGTGTGTGTATATCATAGTCTTCATTGGTGTTTTCTGAGAAGCAAGGCCTAAAGGACACAAAAAGGTCAATGTTGCATTGATGAAATGGAATAAGAAATAACTACCAGGTTGCAGAAATAACTACCAGGTTGGGTTAACTACCAGGTTGTAGAAATAACTACCAGGTTGTAGAAATAACTACCGGGTTTTAGAAATAACTACCAGGTTGGGTTAACTACCAGGTTGGGTTAACTACCAGGTTGGGTTAACTACCAGGTTCTAGAAATAACTACCAGGTTCTAGAAATAACTACCAGGTTGGGTTAACTACCAGGTTCTAGAAATAACTACCAGGTTGGGTTAACTACCAGGTTCTAGAAATAACTACCAGGTTGGGTTAACTACCAGGTTCTAGAAATAACTACCAGGTTGTAGAAATAACTACCAGGTTGTGTTAATTTAACCCTGGACTAAATCATGCCAACCCTCTCACACAGCATGTGGTATTTACTCAGTAGAAGAAACCATGTTTGTGCACCTACACAACACACTCACAATAAATACACAAGGGACTGACTTGCCACCTCGCTACACATAACCTATAGTACGTTGTGGATAGCATCTGACTTATAAGACATTTAGGGCAAGGCTGTAGTGGGGATAACACACACACACACACACACACACACACAGCTAGGAACATAATGTTCCAGAGCCATATTGATGCTCAGTACACAGCTCCACAGTGAGGGGGAGCTGATATATTGATGCTCAGTACACAGTTCCACAGTGAGGGGGAGCTGATATATTGATGCTCAGTACACAGTTCCACAGTGAGGGGGAGCTGATATATTGATGCTCAGTACACAGCTCCACAGTGAGAGGGAGCTGATATATTGATGCTCAGTACACAGCTCCACAGTGAGAAGGAGCAGATATTTTGATGCTCAGTACACAGCTCCACAGTGAGAAGGAGCTGATATATTGATGCTCAGTACACAGCTCCACAGTGAGGGGGAGCTGATATATTGATGCTCAGTACACAGCTCCACAGTGAGGGGGAGCTGATATATTGATGCTCAGTACACAGCTCCACAGTGAGGGGGAGCTGATATATTGATGCTCAGTACACAGCTCCACAGTGAGAGGGAGCTGATATATTGATGCTCAGTACACAGCTCCACAGTGAGGGGGAGCTGATATATTGATGCTCAGTACACGGCTCCACAGTGAGGGGGAGCTGATATATTGATGCTCAGTACACAGCTCCACAGTGAGAGGGAGCTGATATATTGATGCTCAGTACACAGCTCCACAGTGAGGGGGAGCTGATATATTGATGCTCAGTACACAGCTCCACGGTGAGGGGGAGCTGATATATTGATGCTCAGTACACAGCTCCACAGTGAGGGGGAGCTGATATATTGATGCTCAGTACACAGCTCCACGGTGAGGGGGAGCTGATATATTGATGCTCAGTACACAGCTCCACAGTGAGGGGGAGCTGATATATTGATGCTCAGTACACAGTTCCACAGTGAGGGGAGCTGATATATTGATGCTCAGTACACGGCTCCACAGTGAGAGGGAGCTGATATATTGATGCTCAGTACACAGCTCCACAGTGAGAAGGAGCAGATATTTTGATGCTCAGTACACAGCTCCACAGTGAGAAGGAGCTGATATATTGATGCTCAGTACACAGCTCCACAGTGAGGGGGAGCTGATATATTGATGCTCAGTACACAGCTCCACAGTGAGGGGGAGCTGATATATTGATGCTCAGTACACAGCTCCACAGTGAGGGGGAGCTGATATATTGATGCTCAGTACACAGCTCCACAGTGAGAGGGAGCTGATATATTGATGCTCAGTACACAGCTCCACAGTGAGGGGGAGCTGATATATTGATGCTCAGTACACAGCTCCACAGTGAGGGGGAGCTGATATATTGATGCTCAGTACACGGCTCCACAGTGAGGGGGAGCTGATATATTGATGCTCAGTACACAGCTCCACAGTGAGAGGGAGCTGATATATTGATGCTCAGTACACAGCTCCACAGTGAGGGGGAGCTGATATATTGATGCTCAGTACACAGCTCCACGGTGAGGGGGAGCTGATATATTGATGCTCAGTACACAGCTCCACAGTGAGGGGGAGCTGATTTATTGATGCTCAGTACACAGCTCCACGGTGAGGGGGAGCTGATATATTGATGCTCAGTACACAGCTCCACAGTGAGGGGGAGCTGATATATTGATGCTCAGTACACAGTTCCACAGTGAGGGGAGCTGATATATTGATGCTCAGTACACGGCTCCACAGTGAGAAGGAGCTGATATATTGATGCTCAGTACACAGCTCCACAGTGAGGGGGAGCTGATATATTGATGCTCAGTACACAGCTCCACAGTGAGGGGGAGCTGATAAATTGATGCTCAGTACACAGCTCCACAGTGAGGGGGAGCTGATATATTGATGCTCAGTACACAGTTCCACAGTGAGGGGGAGCTGATATATTGATGCTCAGTACACAGCTCCACAGTGAGGGGGAGCTGATATATTGATGCTCAGTACACAGCTCCACAGTGAGGAGGAGCTGATATATTGATGCTCAGTACACGGCTCCACAGTGAGGAGGAGCTGATATATTGATGCTCAGTACACAGCTCCACAGTGAGGGGGAGCTGATATATTGATGCTCAGTACACAGTTCCACAGTGAGGGGAGCTGATAAATTGATGCTCAGTACACAGCTCCACAGTGAGGGGGAGCTGATATATTGATGCTCAGTACACAGTTCCACAGTGAGGGGAGCTGATATATTGATGCTCAGTACACAGTTCCACGGTGAGGGGGAGCTGATGTATTGATGTACGGAGGGGGGTTGGGTGAGGGAGCTTACTGGAGCCCTGAACAGAACAGATGGTCGGACTGTTCAGCTGCTGCACTCGCTCAACTGTGTGTATGTGTGTGCAGATGTTCAGCTGCTACGCTCACTTGCTCAACTGTGTGTATGTGTGTCCGTGCGAGAGAGAGGGTGAGGGTGAGTGAACGAGTGAAATAATGAATGTGAGATGGAGAGTTGGAGGGGATAGCCTCTGAAATCAACCATATTTAATAAATAAATAAAAATAGAAACCATACCTAACGCAAAGATGACTGTTTGTAAGATGCGTACGTGCTTGGTAAATTAATTCTGTGTCAGGAGCTTTTTACAAGGAGCACGTGTGTTGGCACACACAAAGAAATGTAGGAGCACAATGAAAATTATTTGAGGTAATAAAGCTCCTAAATTAAAATTACAGATCGCACAGATAAACATTTAGACGCATAGCAGTGGTTCAGTGTGAGGGGTCACTTCACTTATAGCACAACACCAGTCCCATTTAGGATCCAGAGAAAGGGCTCATCCCTGCTACAGAGACCCTTCTCCTCTTCACTCAAACAATTCATTCAAAAAACACCTCCTATTCACAAAAAACAGCAGTGTGGATAAGACCCGATCACCTGCAGGATCCCACACCACCACACAGATTAGCCCGCCCATCACCTGTGATCTGACAGAGCCCAACAGCGAGGTATAATTCACATATAATTGACTGGGATGCAGAGCGGAGTTAATAACCCAATTTTCTGCCCTCACGCCCCATGTATTTTAGCTAAGAGCTGTCAATCAGCAAAGACTACTGGGTAGCAGTAACAAATGGCACCCTATTCACTATATAGTGTGCACTACTTTAGACCAGAGCCCTATGGGTCCTGATCAAAAGTAGTTCACGACATATGGTGTAGGGTGCCATTTTGGTCTCAGCCTACTGTAAGTGTTCTTCACCAGCTGCAGTTAAGGGTCGAAAAGCCAACAGCCAATCACATCGAATTCAGAAAGACAATTAGACAGTTAGCCTATATACCCGTTAGCCTATATACCCGTTAGCCTATATACCCGTTAGCCTATATACCCGTTAGCCTATATACCCGTTAGCCTATATACCCGTTAGCCTATATACCCGTTAGCCTATATACCCGTTAGCCTATATACCCGTTAGCCTATATACCCGTTAGCCTATATACCCGTTAGCCTATATAGCCGTTAGCCTATATACCCGTTAGCCTATATACCCGTTAGCCTATATACCCGTTAGCCTATACCACTGCAGCAGCCTAACATTTCTCAATCATACACTGAGTGAGACGTTTCTATGTCAACTAATTTGAGGAACATGTTGATTTCATGCAGAGCCGTAGTGGTAATACTCCGCGGTAATTGTCACATACAACTAACTACCCACCGCAATTGGAGACCGGCACTCAATGTCCACCCTTTCCATTATTTATCCTACCTGCCTGTCTCCCCATCTCATTTCCTTACTGTCTGAAAAAAACTAAATGTTGATTTGTCTCATGTACTAAATCTATTCTTTGAGGATTTGAGAGTTCCATCTGAGGTCTGTGATGCTAAGTGTGTCAGAGAGGCAGGGAGTGAAGTGGATAAGTCCTATTTCTCTTATCACCTAAATCCCTCAAACTCAACTCTGGACCTGGAAGCCAGCTATTGTTCCCCTCGAATCGGGGACTGATTTAGACCTGGGACACGAGGTGACCTCATAGGTAAGAGTCGAGTGCCCCTGGACTATATGGTGGATAATATCATAGCCTGTTCCCCAAAAGTAGTGTCCTGTGCAGAGAATAGGATGTCATTTAGGACACACACGGAGCATGAAATCCAGGAAGAGTCCTGGTCAATATCAATGAGTGAGCTGGACCAATACACACCGCCGGCCCCTCCCTCCTCCTAATACACACCGCCGGCCCCTCCCTCCTCCTAATACACACCGCCGGCCCCTCCCTCCTCCTAATACACACCGCCGGCCCCTCCCTCCTCCTAATACACACCGCCGGCCCCTCCCTCCTCCTAATACACACCGCCGGCCCCTCCCTCCTCCTAATACACACCGCCGGCCCCTCCCACCTCCTAATACACACCGCCGGCCCCTCCCTCCTCCTAATACACACCGCCGGCCCCTCCCTCCTCCTAATACACACCGCCGGCCCCTCCCTCCTCCTAATACACACCGCCGGCCCCTCCCTCCTCCTAATACACACCGCCGGCCCCTCCCTCCTCCTAATAAACACCGCCGGCCCCTCCCTCCTCCTAATACACACCGCCGGCCCCTCCCTCCTCCTAAAACACACCGCCGGCCCCTCTCTCCTCCTAATACACACCGCCGGCCCATATCTCCTCCTAATACACCTGGATCAATACACACCGCAGGACCCTCCCTCCTCCTAATACACCTGGACCAATACATAATGCCGGCCCCTTCATCCTCCGAATACACCTGGACCGGCCCCTCCCTCCTCCTAATACACACCGCCGGCCCCTCCCTCCCTCCTAATACACACCGCCGGCCCCTCCCTCCTCCTAATACACACCGCCGGCCCCTCCCTCCCTCCTAATACACACCGCCGGCCCCTCCCTCCTCCTAATACACACCGCCGGCCCCTCCCTCCTCCTAATACACACCGCCGGCCCCTCCCTCCTCCTAATACACACCGCCGGCCCCTCCCTCCTCCTAATACACCTGGACCAATACACACCGCCGGCCCCTCCCTCCTCCTAATACACACAGCCGGCCCCTCCCTCCTCCTAATACACACAGCCGGCCCCTCCCTCCTCCTAATACACACAGCCGGCCCCTCCCTCCTCCTCCTAATACACACAGCCGGCCCCTCCCTCCTCCTAATACACACAGCCGGCCCCTCCCTCCTCCTAATACACACAGCCGGCCCCTCCCTCCTCCTAATACACACAGCCGGCCCCTCCCTCCTCCTAATACACACAGCCGGCCCCTCCCTCCTCCTAATACACACCGCCGGCCCCTTCCTCCTCCTAATACACCTGGATCAATATACACCGCCGGCCCCTTCCTCCTCCTCCTAATACACCTGGATCAATACACACCGCAGGCCCCTCCCTCCTCCTAATACACCTGGATCAATACACACCGCCGGCCCCTCCCTCCTCCTAATACACCTGGACCAATACACACCGCCGGCCCCTCCCTCCTCCTAATACACACCGCCGGCCCCTCCCTCCTCCTAATACACACCGCCGGCCCCTCCCTCCGCCTAATACACACCGCCGGCCCCTCCCTCCTCCTAATACACACCGCAGGCCCCTCCCTCCTCCTAATACACCTGGACCAATACACACCGCAGGACCCTCCCTCCTATTAATACACCTGGATCAATACACACAGCCGGCCCCGCCCTCCTCCTAATACACACCGCCGGCCCCTCCCTCCTCCTAATACACACAGCCGGCCCCTCCCTCCTCCTAATACACACAGCCGGCCCCTCCCTCCGCCTAATACACACAGCCGGCCCCTCCCTCCGCCTAATACACACAGCCGGCCCCTCCCTCCTCCTAATACACACCGCCGGCCCCTCCCTCCTCCTAATACACACCGCCGGCCCCTCCCTCCCTCCTAATACACACCGCCGGCCCCTCCCTCCCTCCTAATACACACCGCCGGCCCCTCCCTCCTCCTAAGACACACCGCCGGCCCCTCCCTCCTCCTAAGACACACCGCCGGCCCCTCCCTACCCCTAATACACACCGCCGGCCCCTCCCTCCTCCTAATAAACACCGCCGGCCCCTCCCTCCCGCTAATACACACAGCCGGCCCCTCCCTCCTAATACACACCGCCGGCCCCTCCCTCCCGCTAATACACACACCTGGACCAATACACACCGCCGGCCCCTCCCTCCTCCTAATACACCTGGACCAATACACACCGCCGGCCCCTTCCTCCTCCTAAGACACCTGGACCAGTACACACCGCCGGCCCCTTCCTCCTCCTAATACACCTGGACCAGTACACACCGCCGGCCCCTTCCTCCTCCTAATACACCTGGACCAATACACACCCCGCCGGCCCCTTCCTCCTCCTAATACACCTGGATCAATACATACCAAGAACCACCAAGACTCTTCCTAGAACTGTCTGCCCGGTCAAACTGTGCAATCGGGGGAGAAGGGCTTTGGTCAGGGAGGTGACCAAGAAACCAATGGTCACTGACAGAGCTCCTCTGTGGAGACGGGAGAACCTTCCAGAAGGACAACCATCTCTGCAGCACTTTATGGTAGAGTGGCCAGACGGAAGCCACTGCTCAGTAAAAGACACGACAGCCCGCTTGGAGTTTGCCAAAAGGCACCTAAAGGACTCGACCCATGAGAAACAAGTTTCTCTGGTCTGATGAAACCAAAATGTACCTATTTGACCTAAATGCCAAGCGCCACATTTGGAGAAAACCTGGCACCACCCCTATGGTGAAACATAGTGACAACATACTAGGAATCCTAGAAGTTAAAGAGAGACTTCCCACTCTTACAGTCAGAGCAGAGCTCCTGGCATCTCTAAAGTGGATGACAATCATACAGCAGACAAGTAATTAACTGAGAGATGAGCCTCAGCCAACGATGTGTCAAAGCTGCCAATTACACAGCGAACCTCTACCACCTCCCTATATAGCAGCCATTCTCTACAACATCTTCTGCCAGACTGGGGGGGAATCACCCATTTGTTTTGGATGGAACTCATTTAAGGGAGAAGTTCTATAGAATGTATCAATGCACCATTCCTATCTACAGTACAGTATCTACTCCTCTGCCTCAGCGAGGGAAATATTCAATTTCACATCAGCGCATCGGGATGGAGAGGCCCTCTCAATAGGTAGTTATCAATCAGAGAGAGAGAGTTCAGATCCTATAGGGAATGTCATTATGCATGTACACAATGCAGCGCAGTGGAAGTCTATATCCAAAGCTATGAATATGTGATGGAGGAGAAACCATCCTTCTCCTATGCATTTGTTTGAAAGGATCAGATTGGTGTGTAAGCAAAATTCCACCTTACCAGAGGACAAGATAGAGCTATTACCGTACATACCTACAGGAAGTGTCTAGGGGTCGTTTGCTTAACTAGGGGATGACTTGGAATTCAGCATACGATAATCTCCATCCTAAGGGGTGGGGGCGAGGTGATCTGAGGCCGGGTTAGTCATTCACAGCCTGGGTAAGGCAGAAGACTTGATAAGGCCCCTGGTCCTCTGGTCCTGGTATTGACCCCTAGGGGTCTAAGGCTGGCAGCCAGCTGTCTGCTCTGTTGAAGAGCTCTGTCAGACAGTCAGTGTTCTGTCCACAGAGGCCTCCATCTTTCATCCTACCACCGCTAGGGATCATGGCTCTGGCCCGGCCTCGCACCCTGAATAGACAGCTCTGCTGTGTGAGACACAATGCAGAGCAGGAGAAGGAGGCTAGGGAGGGAGTCACAGTGAAGGATGAGAAAGAAGGAAGAGGGGAAGGATCTAGATGTTCTACCCTTCTTCCAAAGTGTGCAGCTGCACACTCCACATCATGAATTTAAAAGCATTGGATTGGTGTAAGCATTGATTGAGGGAGTATCCTACATTGTTAAATCTATGACAGGGAGTATGCAAGTGCACACTTCGGGGGAAGTGTGGAGAATTATTTATTTTACCAGGTAAGTTGACTGAGAACACAGCAATGAACGGGGGAATAGTTACAGGGGAGAGGAGGAGGATGAATGAGCCAATTGTAAGCACATTCATGGAGACGAGGAAGGTACAGAGGGAAAGATGAGGCAGGGAGGAAAGGAGGATGCAGGAAGAGAAGGAGGATCGAGGGAGAATATGGGTTGCATATTTCTAAAAGGATTCCGATATAGTTCCTCTGCTGGCTAGCTCTCTGCCCTCCAGGCCTGGGGGACCTGCAGAGAACCTCTATAGCAATGATGCTCTTTTTAAGCAATAAGGCACGACGGGGTGTGGTATATGGCCAATATAGGGCCAATATATGGCCAATATACCACGGTTCTTCTTGGAGTGGCAGGTAGCCTAGTGGTTAGAGTGTTGGGCCAGTAACCGAAAGGTTGCTAGATCAAATCCCAGAGCTGACAAGGTAAAAATCTGTCGTTCTGCCCCCAAACAAGGCACTGTGGAGAAGTGCAGTCCCAGGTGGATATTGGCATGCTATATTCAGCAAGACTGCTTTACACCACTATATATACACTGTGATTAATAGTTAGTCACTGGTAGTATTTCTGCTGCAGGCCCAAAGTATTATTAGTAATTATAAACTGGGTGGGTCGAGACCTGAATGCTGATTGGCTGACAGCCGTGGTATATCAGACCGTATACCACGGGTATGACAAAACATTTATTTTTTACCTCTAATTACGTTGCTAACCAGTTTATAATAGCAATGAGGCATCTTGGGGGTTTGCCAATATACCACGACTAAGGTCTGTGTCCAGTGCATAATTTTAATTTAACTGGTCACGTCGAACGACAGATTTTTACCTTGTCAGCTCTGGGATTTGATCTAGCAACCTTTCGGTTACTGGCCCAACACTCTAACCACTAGGCTACCTGCCACTCCAAGAAGAACCGTGGTATATTGGCCATATATTGGCCCTATATTGGCCATATACCACACCCCGTCGTGCCTTATTGCTTAAAAAGAGCATCATTGCTATAGAGGTTCTCTGCAGGTCCCCCAGGCCTGGAGGGCAGAGAGCTAGCCAGCAGAGGAACTATATCGGAATCCTTTTAGAAATATGCAACCCATATTCTCCCTCGATCCTCCTTCTCTTCCTGCATCCTCCTTTCCTCCCTGCCTCATCTTTCCCTCTGTACCTTCCTCGTCTCCATGAATGTGCTTACAATTGGCTCATTCATCCTCCTCCTCTCCCCTACGATGTCATTGTAAATAAGAATTTGTTCTTAACCGACGTGACCAGTTAAATTAAAATTATGCACTGGACACAGACCTTAGTCGTGGTATATTGGCAAACCCCCAAGATGCCTCATTGCTATTATAAACTGGTTAGCAACGTAATTAGAGGTAAAAAATAAATGTTTTGTCATACCCGTGGTATACGGTCTGATATACCACGGCTGTCAGCCAATCAGCATTCAGGTCTCGACCCACCCAGTTTATAATTACTAATAATACTTTGGGCCTGCAGCAGAAACACTACCAGTGACTAACTATTAATCACAGTGTATATATAGTGGTGTAAAGCAGTCTTGCTGAATATAGCATGCCAATATCCACCTGGGACTGCACTTCTCCACTGTGCAATACAGGTGTGTGCATGCCCAGGATGAAGCAATAAGCTCAGGGTTAACAGAAATTATATACAATTGGTGATTTTGCAGTTCTATGGTCTCTGTATTCAGGTGTTGCAGAGCAATATACTGTACTGAACTATTTAAGTCCTTGTTTTGAACACTAAAGATGTTGTCGTACAATGTTATGTTGGCCTTCGAAGTGCACGGATACAGTATAAATGGCATAGCTATTTATATGTGGGAGTGAGTGACCCAGTGCTGCTCATGTCATTTCCTTCACTTACCGCTGCTTGTTGTCTCTTCAGCTTGTCTCTGTACTCCTCCAGCTCCTGCAAGTTCAGCTCAGGTGGGAGTTTCTATCATAAAAACACACAATAAAAGCATTGTTACAATACAATGAGAATGCCCACACCAATAACTTCTTAGAAGATAAAGCCATTCTGTGGAATGCTTTGGTGTGTGGAGTGAACCACCTGCCAGAAAATCAATCAAAAGATTGCTTATCATGGACACCGAACTGAAATCCAAATGCCAGCAGCTTAGAGCCGGGCAGGATTTCATTTCATTTGTTTCTTTTAGAAGCTAATCTTACTTCTTTGGAGTTTCTTCAGCATCAGCTCTAGCTTGCTTAAGTACCATTTTTCAAAAGAGCCTCCACGGTCTTCATCATTTACAAAGAGAAGAAAAAGTGGCAGAATTGTATAGCACACATGCTTAGACGTATAGTAAATTAAAATGGAGGAGCACTACTTAATTGGTGAAGAACGAACAAGGGGAAAGACTGCAGCAAAAACCTAAGCACTGAGGATGATGGGTAATTGCTTTCCACTTGGCTGAAAGTCTAATTTTGTAATCTGGAAGGTTGTTGTTCTTGAGACACTGCTAAATCTAATGAGATTTCACACCCTTCCTCCATGAGTGTTTAATCCATCAATCTAGAAGTCATCGGTGTGTGAGCAGGAGAAGACGCCACAGTGATGCTAGAGTAGATACACCCGTCAATGGGGGAGAGGTGTCCCACATAGCAAGGGAACCAGGGGGGAGAGGTGTCCCACATAGCAAGGGAACCAGGGGGGAGAGGTGTCCCACATAGCAAGGGAACCAGGGGGGAGAGGTGTCCCACATAGCAAGGGTACCAGGGGGAGAGGTGTCCCACATAGCAAGGGAACCAGGGGGAGAGGTGTCCCACATAGCAAGGGAACCAGGGGGAGAGGTGTCCCACATAGCAAGGGAACCAGGGGGAGAGGTGTCCCACATAGCAAGGGAACCAGGGGGGAGAGGTGTCCCACATAGCAAGGGAACCAGGGGGGAGAGGTGTCCCACATAGCAAGGGAACCAGGGGGAGAGGTGTCCCACATAGCAAGGGAACCAGGGGGGAGAGGTGTCCCACATAGCAAGGGAACCAGGGGGAGGGAGGTGTAGGTAGGGAGGCACCAAGTGACTGTAACTCGTCAGTGTGGACCAAGTGACTGTAACTCGTCAGTGTGGACCAAGTGACTGTAACTCGTCAGTGTGGACCAAGTGACTGTAACTCGTCAGTGTGGACCAAGTGACTGTAACTCGTCAGTGTGGACCAAGTGACTGTAACTCGTCAGTGTGGACCAAGTCACTGTAACTCGTCAGTGTGGACCAAGTCACTGTAACTCGTCAGTGTGGACCAAGTCACTGTAACTCGTCAGTGTGGACCAAGTGACTGTAACTCGTCAGTGTGGACCAAGTGACTGTAACTCGTCAGTGTGGACCAAGTGACTGTAACTCGTCAGTGTGGACCAAGTGACTGTAACTCGTCAGTGTGGACCAAGTGACTGTAACTCCTCAGTGTGGACCAAGTGACTGTAACTCGTCAGTGTGGACCAAGTCACTGTAACTCCTCAGTGTGGACCAAGTCACTGTAACTCCTCAGTGTGGACCAAGTCACTGTAACTCCTCAGTGTGGACCAAGTGACTGTAACTCCTCAGTGTGGACCAAGTGACTGTAACTCCTCAGTGTGGACCAAGTGACTGTAACTCGTCAGTGTGGACCAAGTCACTGTAACTCCTCAGTGTGGACCAAGTCACTGTAACTCGTCAGTGTAGACCAAGTCACTGTAACTAGTCAGTGTAGACCAAGTCACTGTAACTCGTCAGTGTAGACCAAGTCACTGTAACTCGTCAGTGTGGACCAAGTCACTGTAACTAGTCAGTGTGGACCCCGCTGATTGCACTGTTTGGTACTTTTTGTACAATGTATAGTGTACATGATGATCGGACTGTTATGGGAGGTCCAAGCCTGTTATATGGCATATGTCTCACTCTTCCTGTGGTGGTTAAGGCTTTAGTATGCTGGTGGGGTGTCTTGGTATATGGGCTAAGAGGTGATAGTCATCGAAACAAACTAGGATTTATTGAACTGCACAGACAAATATAGCTCCAGATACAAGCGTTGATTTAGAATTAAATGGAAGATGTCAAATAATAAGATCATAAAAGACAGAATAGCTTATAGTTTTAAGAGCATGGAAAGAAGGTCCTTCGCATATTGTCTCAGTGACAATAACAGCAACAAAGGGGAGAGTGGGTAGAAATGCCCTTGTTGCTGTTTATATCCCTTGTTGCTGAGGGTTTAGAGCTTCAGGTAGTCACATCATACAAGTAGTTGGGAGTATGGCTAGATGGCACACTGTCCTCCTCTCAACACATATCAAAGCACATATCAAAGGCTAAAGTTAAATCACGACCTGGTTTCCTCTATTGCAATCGCTCCTCTTTCACCCCAGCTGCCAAACTAACCCTGATTCAGATGACCATCCTACTCAGGCTAGATTACGGAGACACCATTTATAGATAGGCAGATAAGGGTGCTCTCGAGCGGCTAGATGTTCTTTACCATTCTGCCATCAGATTTGCCAACAATGCTCCTTATAGGAAACATCACTGCACTTTATACTCCTCTGTAAACTGGTCATCTCTGTGTACCCGTCGCAAGACCCACTGGTTGATGCTTATTTATAAAACCCTCGTAGGCCTCACTCCCCCTACCTGAGATATCTATTGTAGCCCTCATCCTCCACATACAACACCCGTTCTGTCAGTTACATTCTGTTAAAACCTCTTAAAACTCCGGGGGCAGTATTTCATTTTTGGATGAAAAACGTTCCCGTTTTAAACAATATATTTTGTCACGAAAAGATGCTCGACGATGCATGTAATTGACAGCTTTGGAAAGAAAACTGACGTTTCCAAAACTGCATAGATATTATCTGTGAGTGCCCCAGAAATAATGCTACCAAGAAACCAAGATGAAATTTCATACAGGAAATGGCCCAGATTTTGAATGCGCTGTGTTCCAATGTCTCCTTATATGGCTGAGAATGGGCCAGGAATGAGCCTGCACTTTGTTGTTTCCCCAAGGTGTCTGCAGCATTGTGACGTATTTGTAGGCATATCATTGGAAGATTGACCATAAGAGACTACTTTTACCAGGTGTCCGCCTGGTGTCCTCCGTCGAAATTATTGCGTAATCTCCAGCTGCATGCGCGTTTCCATTTTCTCCAGAGGAGAAAGGCAACTGCCACGAATGATTTATCATCGATAGATATGTAAAAAACACCTTGAGGATTGATTCTAAACAACGTTTGCCATGTTTCTGTCGATATTATGGAGTTAATTTGGAAAAAAAGTTTGCGTTGTAATGACTTAATTTTAGGGGGGTTTTCTTATCCAAACGTGATGAACAAAACGGAGTGATTTGTCCTACACAAATAATCTTTTTGGAAAAACTGAACATTTGCTATCCAACTGAGTCTCCTCATTGAAAACATCTGAAGTTCTTCAAAGGTAAATGATTTTATTTGAATGCTTTTCTTGTTTTTGTGAAAATCTTGCCTGTTGAATGCTAGGCTTAATGCTATGCTCGCTATCAATACTCTTACACAAATGCTTGTTTAGCTATGGTTCAAAAGCATATTTTGAAAATCTGAGATGACAGTGTTGTTAACAAAAGGCTAAGCTTGAGAGCTAATATATTTATTTCATTTCATTTGCGATTTTCATGAATAGTTAACGTTGCGTTATGGTAATGAGATTGAGGCTATAATAACGATCCCGGATACGGGACTGCTCGTCAGAAGAGGCTAAAGGTCCCCACACATCCCTGGGTCGCTCGTCTTTTCAGTTCGCTGCAGATAGCGACTGGAACGAGCTGCAACAAACACTCAAAATGGACAGTTTTATCTCAATCTCTTCATTCAAAGACTCAATCATTGACACTCTTACTGACTGTTGTGGCTGCTTCGCGTGATGTATTGTTGTCTCTATCTTATTGCCCTTTGTGCTGTTGTCTGTGCCCAATAATGTTTGTACCATGTGTTGTGCTGCTACCATGTTGTGCTGCTGCCATGATGTGTTGCTACCATGTTGTTGTCAACTTGTGTTGCTATCATGCTGTGGTCTTAGATCTCTCTTTATGTAGTGTTTTGTTAAGGCTGCAGCATACACTGTACTGTGGACCTAACTAACTCACCTCCAGCTTGTTGTGTCCTCTGGGTCTGTAGTAAACAGTGGGCCTAACTAACTAACTAACTCACCTCCAGCTTGTTGTGTCCTCTGTGTATGTAGTGAACAGTGGGCCTAACTAACTGACTCACCTCCAGCTCGTGCTGCACCATGTCAAAGGAGTCGTTGGAGTAGTAGACCTCCTGGATGCTGTTAATGATCTCCTGCTCCGCCTGGGGGTCGATGGGCTGCTCCCTCATCTCCCTCATCTCCTCCTGAGATACCAGAGAGAGGTGAGAAAGACAAATTACTGCATCAGTTAGGTCAGTAAGACTACAAAGCACCCGGTTGCTGGGACAGCTGGAAACAGAGGCTCTGAGAAAAAACACAACTCTCCAGAATATCTCTAGGAACCAGAGCCTGTCCATTGGGTTTATCGCTCCTGAAGTCCACAGATTACCTTCTTATTGAAGCCTGTCTGGCTGTTTCCCTGGAGAGAACTCTTCACAGACCCCTAATGAGCCTGAATATAGGCACTTATCAATAGATACCGCTCTCAGTCAATCCTCTCTTTGAAGATTGATACACCGGCCAATTTGAGAGGGCAAAGCCTGTGCAACACACGGATAAGGCATTATAGTAAAGCAATTGAGCTATGAAATAGGCTGAAACATATCAAGGACGAATAGGGGTAAATCCTCCCAATGGCAGGCAAAAGGACTGATGGAAGAAGAAAGATGCTGGGATATTCTTCAATAACCTTCACAGCATCCATTTAACCATGCCAGAGAGATAGGGTGTGACAGATGGGCCTATATCTTAGGCACTGAATATCAAAACACCTGCCTTGTGGAGAAAATAGCAACAAAAAAACGGATTTTTCCAGTAAAAGTGAGGAATCAGAGGCGAATTACAATGTAATCAAGAGTGAATTAGAGGTGAATTACAAGGGAATCAGGGGCGAATTACAGAGGAATCAGAGGCGAATACCATAAGGATCAGAGGCGAATCACAGAAGAAGCAGATGCGAAGCAGAAGAAAGAGGCAAAATAGAGAGGAATGAGAGGCGAATTAGAGAGGAATCAGAGGCGTGTGGTGAAATGTGTGAATGTATTTAAAATTGTATAACTGCTTTTGGGGATCCATAATAAATACACATTAAAGACAAATCAAAGGCAAAATACAGAGGAATATTAAAGAGGAATGAGTACTACCCGTGTGTGTGTGTGTGTGTGCGTGTGGCCGGGACTATACCAGTATCACATCCTCGTGTATTGTTTCCATAATCACGAAGCGGATTTAATTCCTTTAGGAAAACAGCCATAATGTTGGAAACAAACATCATTATGTTGTCATCCAGTCACATTTAGTTATTTTCCAAGTTATAGCACACAATATTTTACATACAGCAGGTTTTTAAAGGAACAAACAGGGAGGTCTGCTTCATGTTTTGCCATTGAAAAAAAATATTGCGATCCTGGTATCGTCCCGTCCTGGTACGTGTTTTGAAGGCGTGCTGAGCAGGTCTGACACATTTGAGAATGGGTAAGGGGGAACACAGCGGGTGAGCGGAGCGTTGAAGCTCAGCATCCTTAGTGAGAGGGTGGGTGGTAAATTACGGAGGGAGGGATACTGGTAAAGAGAAAATAAGAAAAAGACCAGAAGTGATTCATCTCTCAGGTAGCCCAAATCGATAGTGCCCTTCTTTGAACTCTCTACCTTTTTGTCCCGCTCTCTCACAATGACTTTAGAAATATATTCAAGACAATAAAATAGGTAAATGACTCATTTCTGGGCTCCAAGCATCTCTTCTCTCCACTCTGCTTCACAGGCACAAACACAACCTAAACATTAGCCTATCCCTAAACCCTGCAGAGCAGAGACATCTAACAACTATCATCATGCTTTGATCACGTTCACGTTGATGGATTCAAATGAAACAATGATCCTCCTCCGACCAAATTAAAAAGTCTCATCGTCGTGCCGTTCCTCCTTCTCAATATGGACAGAAACAAAAATTCAAAAGCCATTTGCACCTAAAAGTAGGCTGTTTAATGAGCCTTATCAAAAGAACCAAAGGCTGTTCGGCTGAAGTAGTCATTGAATGCAGAGAGAAAATCCAACAGAAGACAAAGGGGTTCCTTCTTGGTGAGGTCAGAAGCCAGGTGAACACGATGCCAGAGGGACACCTGGTCAGTTTGATGGTGAGGTAAATGGTGAAGACGTTCAGCTCTGCAGTACACCATGGCAGAGGGACACCTGGTCAGTTTGATGGTGTGGTAAATGGTGAAGACGTTCAGCTCTGCAGTACACCATGGCAGAGGGACACCTGGTCAGTTTGATGGTGAGGTAAATGGTGAAGACGTTCAGCTCTGCAGTACACCGATGCCAGAGTGACACCTGGTCAGTTTGATGGTGAGGTAAATGGTGAAGACGTTCAGCTCTGCCGTACATGATGCCAGAGGGACACCTGGTCAGTTTGATGGTGAGGTAAATGGTGAAGACGTTCAGCTCTGCCGTACATGATGCCAGAGGGACACCTGGTCAGTTTGATGGTGAGGTAAATGGTGAAGACGTTCAGCTCTGCAGTACACCGATGCCAGAGGGACACCTCGTCAGTTTGATGGTGTGGTAAATGGTGAAGACGTTCAGCTCTGCAGTACACCATGGCAGAGGTACACCTGGTCAGTTTGATGGTGTGGTAAATGGTGAAGACGTTCAGCTCTGCAGTACACCATGGCAGAGGGACACCTGGTCAGTTTGATGGTGAGGTAAATGGTGAAGACGTTCAGCTCTGCAGTACACCATGGCAGAGGGACACCTGGTCAGTTTGATGGTGAGGTAAATGGTGAAGACGTTCAGCTCTGCAGTACACCATGGCAGAGGGACACCTGGTCAGTTTGATGGTGTGGTAAATGGTGAAGACGTTCAGCTCTGCAGTACACCATAGCAGAGGGACACCTGGTCAGTTTGATGGTGAGGTAAATGGTGAAGACGTTCAGCTCTGCAGTACATGATGCCAGAGGGACACCTAGTGGTGGATCAGAGGACTAACCTACATGGAACAGTCAGTTCTATAGATTCACAGGTTGACTCGCAGTCCTGGTGGTTAAATCCGCGGGGTGTGTGGGTTTAGGGTCATTAAATAGTGTGGATGAAGGGCGGGTGGGTGGCGGGCAGGTTGAACGAAGAGAAAACAATACCATTCAAAAATACATAAATGTATAATTATTGTGCAATTTATATCTATAGGCTACATTTCTGGTATTAGGTTTACGCACTAAGCTTCAGGGCTCATAACTGTACACTCGCCAAATAGCCTACATGCCAATCGCCAAATGCTTTAGGGAACCGGTAGAAAAAGTTCATGTTGATCCAGACAATGTCGGAATTTAATTAAATAATGGAAAAGCTGCAAAATGGAGAGTTGAAAATAAAGAGAAGGGAGGGCCAGAAAAGTAACATTTGGAAAAGATTAGGTGAAGTGAAAAATGAGGATGATAGCAGTGCCGCTGTGTTATGTGATAATTGAGGTGCTATATAAATTTGACAGTCACAAGACAGGGACTTCAAAATAGGCTTATGACACATGAAGGGAACTGTAGCTTGTTCAGATGGGTTAAACGGAAACTGAAATCTGGACACTGATTGAAGGTCTATAACCTCTCACACGACCTTAATACTAACTCTTACAGTAAAATGATACACCAATTGTAGGCTACATTTTTACTCAGGAACAAGAGTGGAGAAACATGATTGCTTTCTTTCAGCATCTTGAGAGAATGTGAAGTTCGATAGCGTTTGTTGAGGTGCTGTCTTTATCAGCATCATAAAAGCTCATAGTATTTCAACCACATAAAATATGAATCCAAGTAGAACTGAAATCAAAAACTTGTTGGGTCGTTGAAACAGCAATATACTTTCTAACAACCGGTCTAACAGATGTAATTTAGACATTTTGCAAATAAAATCTTTAGTTTCTTTAGAATCAGTACATTATATCCCCGGTCCCTAAACATCTTGGCGCCGCGAAAAGAAGCAGAGAGAAAAATAAACTTTCCAGACGTCAACTAGAATGAGGCATTCATCGTATCCATTTATGACATTCTGGTGAGCAAGGGTTTATTTAGTCTTCTAGGGCTACAATTAATAACATAAGGAAAGATGCATGCATCTAATTATAGACAAGTTTACTAACAAAAACCCTACCAAAGTGTCAGAAGTTATAAGAAACCTATCAGGCAAAAAAAAAAAATCAGTTCCCGAAAATGTCAATAGGACAACTTCATAAGCTTCTGCAATACATCCCAGATACTGTATATCTGACATTAAATAAACTCAGCAAAAAAAGAAATGTCCTTTTTTTCAGGACCCGGTCTTTCAAAAGATAACTTGGAAAGATCCAAATAACTTCACAGATCTTCATTGTAAAGGATTTAAACACTGTTTCCCATGCTTGTTCAATGAACCATAAACAATTCATGAACAAGCACCTGTGGAATGGTCGTTAAGACACTAACAGCTTACAGACGGTAGGCAATTAAGGTCACAGTTATGAAAACTTAGGACACGAAAGAGGCCTTTCTATTGACTCTGGAAAAAAAACAAAAGAAAGATGCCCAGGGTCCCTGCTCATCTGTGTGAACGTACCTTAGGCATGCTACAAAGAGGTATGAGGACTGCAGATGTGGCCAGGGCAATACAGTTCTCCCACTTAAAAAGATGAGAGAGGCCTGTAATTGTCATCATAGGTACACTTCAACTATGACAGACAAAACGAGAAAAGAAAATCAAGAAAAGCACATTGTAGGATTTTTTTATGAATTTATTTGCAAATTATGGTGGAAAATAAGTACTTGGTCAATAACAAAAATGTATCTCAATACTTTGTTATATACCCTTTGTTGGCAATGACAGAGGTCAAATGTTTTCTGTAAGTCTTCACAAGGTTTTCACACACTGTTGCTGGTATTTTGTCCCATTCCTCCATGCAGATCTCCTCTAGAGCAGTGATGTTTTGGGGCTGTTGCTGGGCAACACAGACTTCCAACTCCCTCCAAAGATTTTCTATGGGGTTGAGATCTGGAGACTGGCTAAGCCACTCCAGGACCTTGAAATGCTTCTTACGAAGCCACTCCTTCGTTGCCCGGGCCGTGTGTTTGGGATCATTGTCATGCTGAAAGACCCAGCCACGTTTCATCTTCAATGCCCTTGCTGATGGAAGGAATTTTTCACTCAAAATCTCACGATACATGGCCCCATTCATTCTTTCCTTTACACTGATCAGTCGTCCTGGTCCCTTTGCAGAAAAACAGCCCCAAAGCATGATTTTTCCACCCCCATGCTTCACAGTAGGTATGGTGTTCTTTGGATGCAACTCAGCATTCTTTGTCCTCCAAACACGACGAGTTGAGTTTTTACCAAAAAGTTATATTTTGGTTTCATCTGACCATATGACATTCTCCCAATCTTCTTCTGGATCATCCAAATGCTCTCTAGCAAACTTCAGATGTGCCTGGACATGTACTGGCTTAAGCAGGTGGACACGTCTGGCACTGCAGGATTTGAGTCCCTGGCAGCGTAGTGTGTTACTGATGGTAGGCTTTGTTACTTTGGTCCCAGCTCTCTGCAGGTCATTCACTAGGTCCCCCCGTGTGGTTCTGGGATTTTTGCTCACCGTTCTTGTGATCATTTTGACCCCACGGGGTGAGATCTTGCGTGGAGCCCCAGATCGAGGGAGATTATCAGTGGTCTTGTATGTCTTCCATTTCCTAATAATTGCTCCCACAGTTGATTTCTTCAAACCAAGCTGCTTACCTATTGCAGATTCAGTCTTCCCAGCCTGGTGCAGGTCTAAAATTTTGTTTCTGGTGTCCTTTGACAGCTCTTTGGTTTTGGCCATAGTGGAGTTTGGAGTGTAACTGTTTGAGGTTGTGGACAGGTCTTTTTATACAGATAACAAGTTCAAACAGGTGCCATTAATACAGGTAACGAGTGGAGGACAGAGAAGCCTCTTAAAGAAGAAGTTACAGGTCTGTGAGAGCCAGAAGTCTTGCTTGTTTGTAGGTGAACAAATACTTATTTTCCACCATAATTTGCAAATAAATTCATTAAAAATCCTACAATGTGATTTTTTTTCTTCTCATTTTGTCTGTCATAGTTGAAGTGTACCTATGATGAAAATTACAGGCCTCTCATCTTTTTAAGTGGGAAACTTGCACAATTGGTGGCTGACTAAATAATTTTTTGCCCCACTGTACATTGCAATGTCCATACTGTGGGATGCCTAAAACAGCGCTACAGGGAGACAGGACGGGTAGCTGATCGTCCTCGCGGTGGCAGACCACGTGTAACAACACCTACACAGGATCAGTACATCCGAACATCATACCTGCGGGACAGGTACAGGATGGCAACAACAACTCTCCGAGTTACACCAGGAAAGCACAATCCTCTATCAGTACTCAGAATGTCCGTAAATAGGCTGAGAGTGGCTGGACTGAGGGCTTGTAGGCCTGTTGTAAAGGCAGGTCATCACCAGACATCACCGGCAACAACGTCGCCTATGGACACAAACCCACCGTCGCTGGACCAGACAGGGTTGGCAAAAAGTGCTCTTCACTGACGAGTTGCGGCTTTGTCTCAGCAGGGACGATGGTCGGATTCGCGTTTATTGTTGAATGAATGAGCATTACACCGAGGCCTGTACTCTGGAGCAGGATAGATTTGGAGGTGGAGGGTCCGTCATGGTCTGGGGCGGTGTGTCACTGCATCATCAGACTGAGCTTGTTGACATTGAAGGCAATTTCAACGCTGTGTGTTACAGGGAAGACATCCTCCTCCCTCATGTGGTACCCTTCCTGCAGGCTCATCCTGACATGGCCCTCTAGCATGACAATGCCACCAGCAATACTGCTTGTTCTGTGTGTGATTTCCTGAAAGACAGGAATGTCAGAGTTCTGCCATGGCCAGCGAAGAGCCCAGATCTCAATGAGCACATCTAGGGTCTGTTGGATCGGATGGTAGGGGCTAAGACCATTCACCCCCAGAAATGTCCGGGAACTTGCAGGTGCCTTGGTAGAAGAGTAGGGTAACATCCCACAGCAAGAACTGGCAAATCTGGTGCAGTCCATGAGGAGGAGATGCACTACAGTACTTAATGCAGCTGGTGTTACTTTTGATTTTGACCCCCCCCCCCCTTTGTTCAGGGACACATTATTTCATTTCTGTTAGTCACATGTCTGTGGAACTTATTCAGTTTGGCTCTCAGTTGTTGAATCTTATGTTCAAACAAATATTTACACATGTTAAGTTTGCTGAAAATAAACGCAGTTGACAGTGAGAGGACATTTCTTTTTTTTGCTAGGTTGAGATCTACAAAACATGACCAAAAGTATGTGGACACGTGCTCACCGAACATCTCATTCCAAAATCATTGGCATTAATATGGAGTTGGTCCCCACTTTGCTGCTATAACAGCCTCCACTCTTCTGGCAAGGCTTTCCACTAGATATTGGAACATTGCTGCGGGGACTCCATTCAGCGAAAAGAGCATTCGTGAGGTCGGGCACTGCTGTTTGGAGATTAGTCCTGGCTCGCAGTCCGTGTTCCAATTCATCCCAAAAGTGTTTGATGGTGTTGATGACTGGGCTGCACAGAGCCCTGACAAGTTCTTCCACACCAATCCTGACAAACCATTTCTGTATGTTCCTCGCTTCGTGCACAGGGGCATTGTCATGCTGAAACAGGAAAGGGCCTTCCCCAAACTGTTGCCAAAGTTGGAAGCACAGAATTGTCTAGAATGTAATTTAATACTGTAGCATTTGCTGTAGGTGTTTTATGCTGTAGCACTAGCCCAAACCATAAAATACAGGCCCAGACCATTATTCCCCTCCTCCAAACTTTATAGTTGGCACTATCCATTGGGGCAGGTCGTGTTCTCCTGGCATCCGCCAAACCCAGATTTGTCTGTCGGACTGCCAGATGGTGAAGTGTAATTGATCACTCTAGAGAATGCGTTTCCACTGCGTCAGAGTTCAATGGGAGTGAGTATTACACCACTCCAGCCAACGCTTGGCATTGCTCATGGTGACCTTAGGCTTGTGTGCGGCTGCTCGGCCACAGAAACCAATTTCATGAATCTCCCAAAGAACAGTTCTTGTGCTGACGTTGCGTCCAGAGGCAGTTTCTGAACTCGGTAGGGAGTGTTGCAACCTAGGACAGACGGCTTCAGTGCGCGGCGTTCCCGTTTTGTGAGCTTGTGTGGCCTACCACTTTGCGGCTGAGCCAATGTTGCTCCTAGACGTTTCCACTTCACAATAACAGCAATTACAGATGACAGGGGCAGCTCTAGCAGTGTGGAAATTTCACGAACTGACTTGTTGGAAAGGTGGCAACCTATGGCGGTGCCACGTTGAAAATCACTGAGCTCTCACAAAGAGTGGCAGTGGTGTTGAGAAGGGGGGAGGCAATGCAAATAGTCTTGGTAGCCATTTTGCGAGCCTTTCAGGAGTCTTATGGCTTGGGGGGTAGAAGCTGTTTAGAAGCCTCTTGAACCTAGACTTGGCGCTCCGGTATCGATTGCCGTATGGTAGGAGAAATAAGTCTATGACTAGGGTTGCTGGAGTGCTTGACAAATTTTAGGGCCTTCCTCTGACACCGCCTGGTACAGAATTCCTGAATGGCAGGAAGTGAAGTACTGGGCCATTCGCACTACCCTCTGTAGTGCCTTGTGGTCGGAGGCCGAGCAGTTGCCATACCAGGCAGTGAGGCAACCAGTCAGGATGATCTCGATGGTGCAGCTGTATAACCTTTTGAGGATCTGAGGACCCATGACAAATCTTTTCAGTCTCCTGAGGGGGAATAGGTTTTGTCGTGCCCGCTTCACGGCGGTCATGGTGTGCTTGGACCATGTTAGCTTGTTGGCGATGTGGACACCAAGGAACTTGAAGCGCTCAACCTGCTCCACTGCAGCCACATCGATGAGAATGGGGGCGTGTTCATTACTCTTTTCCTGTAGTCCACAATTATCTCCTTTGTCTTGATCACGTTGAGGGAGAGGTTGTTGTCCTTGCACCACCCGGCCAGGTCTCTGACCTCCTCCCTATAGGCTGTCTCATTGTTGTCGGCAATCAGGCCTACCAATTTGTGTCGTCGGCAAATTTAATGATAGTGTTGTAGTGCCTTGCCGTGAGTGAACAGGGAGTACAGGAGGGGGCTGATCACGCACCCCTGAGGGGCACCTGTGTTGAGGATCAGAGAAGAGAATATATTGTTATATGTTGATATGCTGTAGTCAATGAATAGCATTCTCACATAGGTGTTCCTTTTGTCCAGGTGGGAAAGGGCAGTGTGGAGTGCAATAGACTGCATCATCTGTGGATCTGTTGGAGCGGTATGCAAATTGGAGTGGGTCTAGGGTTTCTGGGATGATGCTGTTGATGTGAGCCATGACCCGCCTTTCAAAGCACTTCATGGCTACAGACGTGAGTGCTACAGGTCGGTAGTCATTTAGGCAGGTTACCTTTGTGTTCTTGGGCACTATGGTGGTCTGCTTAAACATGTTGGTATTACAGACTCAGTCAGGGAGAGGTTGAAAATGTAAGTGAAGACACTTACTAGTTGGTAAGCGCATGTTCGGAGTACACGTCCTTGTAATCCGAGACATACCCCAAGCGACTTACAGCTGTAATCGCAGCAAAAGGTGGCGCTACAAAGTATTAACTTAAGGGGGCTGAATAATTTTGCACGCCCAATTTTTCAGTTTTTGATTTGTTAAAAAGGTTTGAAATATCCAATAAATGTCGTTCCACTTCATGATTGTGTCCCACTTGTTGTTGATTCTTCACAAAAAAATACAGTTTTATATCTTTATGTTTGAAGCCTGAAATGTGGCAAAAGGTCGCAAAGTTCAAGGGGGCCGAATACTTTCGCAAGGCACTGTATCATGAGAAACTCTACCTCAGGCGAGCAATAGCTCGAGACTTCCTTAGATATCGTGCACCAGCTGTTGTTTACAAAAATACACAGACCACCGCCCCTTGTCTTACCAGACGCTGCTGTTCTATCCTGCCGGTTCAGTGTATAACCAAGCCAGCTGTATGTTGATATTGTCATCATTCAGCCATGACAACGTAAAGCATAAGATGTTACCATTTTTAATGTCCTGTTGGTAGTTTAATCTTCCCAGTAACTCATCCATTTTATTGTCCAAAGATTGCATGTTTGCTAGCAGAATTGAGGGTAGTGGGGGTTTATTCAATGCCTCCGACTCCTCAGAAGGCAGCCCGCTCTCTGGCCTCTCTTTCTCCACCTCCTTTTCACGCAGATCACTGGGGTCGGTGTCTGTTCCCAAAGGAGCTGTATATCCTCCACCTTAGAGTCGTGACAGAAGAAAAAGGATTCTGCTAGTCCGTGGCGAGTAATCGCAGTCCCGATGTCTATAAGTTATTTTTGTCATAAGAGACGGTAGCAGCAACATTATGTGCAAAAATAGTAAAAAAAAGTTAAAACGCAGATAAACGAACACAATTGGTTGGGGGCACGTAAAGCGTCTGCCTTCTGCTCCGGTGTTTGATTTTATACACCTGTCAGTAGCGGGTTTGTCTGAAATAGCCGAATTTACTAATTTGAAGGGGTGGTCACATACCTTTCTACACAGTGTATATCTGACAAATGCATATCATATACACTGAATGTACAAAACATTATGACAGACTGACCAGGTGAATCCAGGTGAAAGCTATTATCCCTTATTGATGTCACCTGTGAAATCCACTTCAATCAGTGTCGATGAAGGGGAAGAGACGGGTTAAAGAAGGAGTTTTAAGCCTTAAGACATGGATTGTGTATGTGTGCCACTCACAGGGTGAATGGGAAAGGAACATTCTTTAAGTACTTTTGAGCGGGGTATGGTAGTAAGTGCCAGGTGGACCTGTTTGTGTCAAGAAATATAACGCTGCTGGGTTTCTCATGCTCAACAGTTTCCTGTGTGTATCAAGAATGGTCTAACACCCAATGGACATCCACCCAACTTAGAGTCAACATGGGCCAGGATTCCTGTGGAACACTTGACACCTTGTAGAGTCCATGCCCCCATGAATTGAGGCCAATATTACGAAGGTGTTCCTAATGTTTTGTACACGCAGCGTCTAGTCCGGCGGTTGCGGGTGGGTATTAGAAATTGCGGGCTGTTGCGTGTGAACAAACAGCTGACCCACGCACCACTAGAGGGTACATCCTAATTATCTCTCCTTACTCCTGAAGTGTGCAATTGTTCACTTCCCTTCATGAATTTGAAAGGAAATTAATGGTGTATGGTAATATGCCATCACCAATTTGATGCATTTACACTGAGTAGTGAATGAGTGTACACTTAAGAGAGATTATTGGGACACACAGTGGGCTTGAAAGAAATGAATTGTAATGATTGCAACATATGTCGCTTCAAGGGACTGTGGAGACTTGATTAAATGTCTGAATTATTAAGTGCCCACAAAAGCCTCTTAAAATGTACTCGGGAAGAAAAGATTGAGTGTAAAAAAATATATATCAAAGGAATTCTACCATATGTGATCTGCTGTTTAGTCAGAGAAGTAAATGAAATGTGGTTTGTACAAATAAAGGGCCCCAAAAGAGGAAAGAGAGAAAAGTATCTCATGGCTACAAAGAGAGGCACCTACAACAACACTTATCTGTCAGGGAGAAAGAGCTGGCCTCCTTTTAAGGAATGAGTATACGTCTGCATTCCAAATGAGTTGTCAAAAGAGCAGAAACAGCCTTGTACAGCCTTGCAAGGTTACATGAATCCTATGACGGCCGTCTTCTGGATAAATGAATTTAGACCCGCCCATCGACCATTCTCGGACTTATCTGGGTGTACATCGGATGGCAGCATGCGTCAACCAAACACAGCAGAACTAGAAAAGATATCTGGAGGATGAATGGTTTGAACCACAGCCAAACAACTTTGAGCTACAGTACCAGTCAAACGTTTAGACACACCTAGTCATTCAAGGGTTTTTCTTAAAATTTCACTATTTTCTACATTGTTAAACAATAGTGAAGACAAAACTATGAAATAACCCAAATGGAATTATGTAGTAACCAAATAAATTGTTTAATTTTTTTTTAAACATGCAAATTATTATATTTTAAAAAATTGAATCATATTTTACATTTGAAATTCTTCAAAAGTAGCCACCCTTTGCCTTGACAGCTTTGCACACTCTTGACATTCTCTCAACCAGCTTCATGAGCAAGTCACTTGGAATGCCTTTCAATTAACAGTTGTGCATTGTTAAAAGTTAATGTGAAATGTCTTTCCTTAATGCGTTTGAACCAATCAGTTGTGTTGTGACAAGGTAAGGGAGGTATACAGAGGATGGTCTTTTACCAAATAGGGCTATGTCCATATTATGGCAAAGAACAGCTCAAATAAGCAAAGAGAAACAACAGTCCATCATTAGTTTAAGACATGAAGGTCAATCAATGTGGAAAACGTAAAGAACTTTGAAAGCTTCTTAAAGTGCAGTCGCAAAAACCACTATGATGAAACTGGCTCTAAATGAGGACCGAGACAGGAAAGGAAGAACCAGAGTTACCTCTGCTGCAGAGGATAAGTTCATTAGAGTTACCAGCACACAACCACATCATTCTGCAGCGTTATGCCATCCCATCTGGTTTGCGCTTAGCGGGACTATCATTTGTTTTTCAACAGGAATTCCAGGCTGTGTAAGGGCTATTTGACCAAGGAGAGTGATGGAGTGCTGTATCAGATGACCTGGCCTCCACAATCACCCAACCTCAACCCAATTGAGATGGTTTGGGATGAGTCGGACCGCAGAGTGAAGGAAAAGCAGCCAACAAGTACACAGTATACGTGGGAAATCCTTCAAGACTGTCAGAAAAGCATTCCAGGTGAAGCTGGTTGAGAGGATGCCAAGAGTGTGCAAAGTTGTCATCAATGCAAAGGGTGGCTACTTTGAAGAATCTAAAATATTTTTGATTTGTTTAAAACTTTTTGGGTTACTACATGATTCCATGTGTTATTGCATAGTGTTGATGCCTTCACTATTATTCTACAATGAAGAAAATAGTAAAAATAAAGAAAAACCCTTGAATTTAGTAGGTGTCCAAACTTTTGACAGGTACCGTATATGAATAGTATGGTTTGAACCACACCCAAACCAGTTTGCGCTATGTGAATAGTATGGTTTGAACCACAGCCTTATATAGGCCTGTATGGCTCTAGTTTGACCCCCCCACCCCACTTGGTTTGATGGTGTGTGGATAGGAGGTAGAAAGTAAAAATATGAACCCCTTTTCCCTCTCTGCTCCTTGTATCACATCTGTCCAAACTCATTAAAGGTCAAGCTAGATAGAATGAGAACCATAGAAAATAAAAAGTACTCAGGCATAAGTCTAGCTGCACAACCCATTGGAGAACGTATTGAGAAATCATGTGACTACACTGAAAAAAAAGAAGAAACTACACTATGAAACAACGATAAATGACAAAGGAGGACAGTAAAAAGCTTTGGAGCACCTAAAAATGACAAACTCATCTCCATCCTTAAAAGAATCAGATGGCTCATTCATCACAAAACCAACTGAAACTACTTAAAAAATAAATTTAAAAAATGGCAAGATTAGCAAACTTATGCATGACAGCAACAAAACGCTGACACTACACATCCAAGTTTTTCTGACCAAATTATGAAAGACAAGCATTGTAATTTTGAATTGCATAAAGTGAGTGTGGAAGAGGTGAAAATTGATTGTTGTCTATCAACAATGACAAGCCACCGGGGTCTGACAACTTGGATGGAAAATGGACTGAGGATAACAGCGTACAATATTGCCACTCCTATTTGCCATATTTTCAATTTAAGCCTACTAGAAAGTGTGGCCCCAGGCTTGGAGGGTCATTAAAGGGAATAGGGTGCCATTTTGGACACAGCCTGTCATTGCCTTTGTTCAGTGTGACATCTTCCACGTCAGTGTGACATTGTCAAAGTCGGCTCGGACTAAACCTTGACAGCCAAACTGGGAGAGGTCAGCGGTCAACTTTCAGACTTGAGTCTGCTGCCCACACAGGTAGGAGAAAGAAAAGGCTGCGGCCGTCAATAACAGCCTTGGAACAAAGGAAATTAAACGTCTTCTTGAATCACCCAGCATGGTGGATAATGGGGTTGGTCCCATTCCAAGTTCTATTCATCTGGAGCTCATAGAAGGTCAAAAATACACAGAGACGTCAAGGAGAGTGGCTTGTAGGTCTCCCAAAGAGTGACTAACATTATAAACAGGGCATTTTCTTCATCGCTGAGAAACACTCTTTACAAATTGAATTCGCACTCAGAACTAGTGGCTAATGACAAATGTAGCCCCTCATGGCTAACTGTGACTGGTTGCTTTTTCTAAGCAATGGCTCACTCTCCCATCCAAACTGCTGCAATAGTGTCTCGGCATACAGCTAGGCATTATCCGGATTGTTATCCTTGACGTGAGGAGTGTCGTTTGGTGAATGACCAACTTCGATCTTTCCAACAATTGGCTTCTTTGTAGTGTGATGTAGAATAATGATTCAACAGCCCCTGAAGGACTAGAGAGACTAGATAAGGCAATATGAATGTAACGTCTGGCTGAAATACAGTGATTACATAAAGAATGTGACTCCTAAAGTGTTTCTTACCAAATTGCCTTCAGTCAGGCAGGAGGAGACCCTGGCTAAATCGAAGACCGAAATGTAATAGCCTACCTCTTTTCAGTGGTCTCAAAACCTAAGCTGTTCATTCAAAGGATGTGCTATGACACAGAGCAACACTCGTACTGTATGTCATTCAGCCCTGGGCTATCAACAAGATACAGGGCTAGGCTACACAGACGAATGAAAATGCTAATAATTACAGTTGGGGGAACTAATTATGATTTCATGTAGAAATGTACAGGAAATTAAACAGTCTATTGGAAATAGGCCTCGTTAACACACAGGGGGGAGCTAGTTGGTTTAGGCAGTATCTGGATAATCTGAAACTGTTTCACTTGTGGGTAACCGGAAGGCACACTGTATATTTTACATAATTGTACTAACTAACAACTAACCTGATTCAGCTCATCAACCAACTATTTATTAGGAATCAGGTGTGCTAGATTCAGGTTGGAGTGAAAACCTACATGATGGTAGCGCTCCAAGAACAGGGTGGGAGAACTCTGGTTTAGTGCTCATTGGTTAACAATAATGCGAACAACTGTCTGAATGCAGTGAAATTAAATAGCATCAGAGACAACCACTAAATCAAACTTCATAGAAATTGTATTATACTGCATCTCTGAAGAGAGCTTACCTTGCTTGGGATCCTGAAGTCCTCCACTGGGCTGAGGTCTGCAATGCTCTCCTGTGGGCTTTTCAGGCCCTGTCATCAACAATAAGGATGAAGTTGGTATTTGACAACAGGCAGGTTTAGCTAACTGTGTATAACGTGCAGTAATCAATGGACAAAATTACCCTTGGCTGAAGTCAGTGGTGAGCTGCTACAGACAGTCTCTGTGTGGTGTAGGTGTGTATGCCAGACTGACACATTGCTACAGCATATGACTCTGCACATACAGTGCATTTGGAAAGTATTCAGACCCCTTGACTTTCTCCACATTTTGTTACGTTAGAATCTTATCCTAAAATTGATTAAATTGTTTTTTTCCTCATCAACCTACACACAATACCCCATAATGACAAAGCAAAAACAGTTTATATTTTTAATACATTTGCAAAACAACTTACTGAAATATCACATTTACAGAAGTATCAAACCCTTTACTCAGTTTACTCAGTACTTTGTTGAAGCACCTTTGCCAGCGATTACAGCATTGAGTGTAGTTATGAAGCTACAAGCTTGGCACACCTGTATTTGGGATGTTTCTCTCATTCTTCTCGGCAGATCCTCTCAAGTTCTGTCAGGTTGGATGGGGAGCATCGCTGCACAGCTACTTTCAGGTTTCTCCAGAGATGTTTGATCGGGTTCAAGTCCGGGCCACTCAAGGACATTCAGATACCTGTCCCGAAGCCACTCCTGTGCTGTCTTGTCTGTGTTCTTAGGGTCATTGTCCTGTTGGAAGGTGAACCTTCGCCCCAGTCTGAGGTCCTGATCGCTCTGGAGCAGGTTTGCATCAAGGATGTCTCTGTACTTTGCCCTGTTCATCTTTCCCACGATCCTGACTAGTCTCCCAGCCCCTGCTGCTGAAAAACATCCCCACAGCATGATGCTGCCGCCACCATGCATCATCGTAGGGATGGTGCCAGGTTTCCTCCAGACATGACACATGGCATTCAGTCCAAAGAGTTCAATCTTGGTTTCATCAGACCAGAGAATCTTGTTTCTCATGGTCTGAGAGTCCTTTATTTGTAGAAACATTTCAAGATTGATCAATGGAAACAGGATGTACCTGAACTCAATTTCGAGTCTCATAGCAAAGGGTCTCAATACATTTCTAAAAACCTGTTTTCGTTTTGTTATTGTGGGTTATTGCGTGTACATTGCATTTTAGAATACGGCTGTAACATAACAAAATGTGGAAAAAGTCAAGGTGTCTGAATACTTTCTGAATACATTGTAGCTAGCTATTGAGTAAGAAGATACAGATCTCAAGAATGGCTGTAACTGATAGACCTTGTAACGTTATGCTGGGTACTAGCACGCTAACATTACAAGGTGAGAACTTCCTTATCTGCCCACTTCCCTATCCGTTGTTTTGCCCTCTCATTGCTGCTGGCTAATGAAACGTCTGAGCACGAATGCAGATTGGTAGCGAGCCAGCTATCGCGTTTCCTCTTTCGATGAGAAAGCAATATCCATCTAAACTGAGATCTTGTTCTGTTATTTAAATTGACCAAGATCATCGTTATAATGCACATTGTTATCGGATCAGATGTAAACTGTCAGCTACTCGTAGCTAACTAACGTTACCTGGCTAGCATGCTGACTACAGCCAGTGCAATGCGATCGACAGGTGAAACTTCGGGGACTTACCTGCCGGGCCATAAGTGACTTTATCTTTTGCATCGTGAAATAATTGTTTTGTCCAAAAGATAATTGGTTAATTTTAGAAAGTTACTGTCAACGATTCAGCTCCGGCTCTCTGAGAGAGAGGCCATGTTATTTATCTATCATGTGATTATTTGTTATATTTGGGAAGTGTAGTTCAATGGGTACTGCAAAGCGATCGTCACTAGTTACCACAGCCACAAAGTCTACATCCCGCCTATTTCTAGCATCTATCTTCTTAAAATGGGATTTAAAACCTAACCTTAACCCTAACATTAACCACACCGCTAACCTTATGCCGAACCCTAACATTAAATTAAGACCAAAAAGAATATTTTTTTAAATACATTTTTATAATATACCCCATTTTAACTTTGTTGCTGTGTTAACTAGTGGAAACTACAAAGCGTGACGTGTGGCAATTTAAAACTGCATGTTCCTGTTTTTAATTCATGTTTTCAAAAACAGTAAAATATGTAGTTTTATCCATTTTTTTAAAATGTTCCACTTGTCCTTTACAAATGAAATGTTTGTCCCCAAAACATTTCTATTGTGTTGTTTATTGAATGTAGTCCCAGCAGAGTTAAAGTTAATGCTACCCACAGATTCATAAAAAATATACATGTAATAAACCCTTTATTGGAATCAGGCCATTTAAATTTATGAAAGCCACTTATACTATCATGTCTCCATTCCTGTTCCCCGGGCATCGAAGATGTGGATGTCGATTATGGCAGCCCCCCGCACCTCTCTGATTCAGATGAGTTGGGTTAAATGCGGAAGACACATTTCAGTTGAATACATTCAGTTGGACAACTGACTAGGTATCGCCCTTCCCCTTTCCTGTGGTTTTATTTTTCAAAATTGTAAAGCAGGTATATAGGTTTTAGTTCAAGGTGTCTCCTGCAACTTCATCTCAGAACAATAGATGGCAGTAGTGGGATACTCTACTACTGTAAGTGATAAGGTCCCGTCCTATGGAAAGAGTGTGTGTGTGGCCTATCCCATAATGTAGAAAATTGTTGATCATGTAGCCCATCTTCCTAAAATGAATTAAATAGAATAGTAATGTAATTGCCATGTGCATAGCGAGGAACCCTAATGTTTAAAAAATCATGGGGTTACTTGAGGGGGGTATTATAACACATCTTACATTGCTATTTAATTAACTTCATCCCAAATGGTTTTGTTTCATAAACTAAGGATGGTGTCATCTCAAGCACCAAACACTGGGCCTACTACCTGGTGGAGTACAGCCTGGTTTAAAACAACACAGGGAGTAACCTAGTCTAGTTCCTGCTCCTGCTTAATGACACCACTGGCTATTTCCCTGTCAAATGAAGGCGCGGAGAGGTGCTGCCTCCAGGCATCAGTGTTGTTTGTCATGCAGCTGAATAGAGTGGAACCTCCCGTAAAACATAGAGAGAGACAGATGGTCTCCCTACCAGGAGCCGACATCATAAAATACACTCTAAATGCTGAATGCATTTGGTCAATACTTTGCACACGGTCAGGCTCAAAATGTAAATCCTCCCAGTGTTTCCACAATAAGGAAAGTAGTATCAGTTTTATCTAGGACCAACTCTCCAGCATATTTTGGGGATAAACTAACACATTTGACACAGCTGATGGTATTCTTGCAGTTGGTCTGTTTTTGCTCGAGTCATGCATCTAAATTAAGATTCACTCACTCACTCTCCACTCAACCTCCCTCCCACACACACACATACACAGACTATTCGTGACTAGGAGTCAGCAGGAGCAGGTGGAAGGCACAGTACCACACGCTGAACTCTCCTTCTGTCGTTCCCTCTTTCTCACCAAATCAGAACAGACCAGAACAAACTAGAACAGACGAGACCTGATCAGACCAGTGACACAACTAAATAGCGCTGCATTCACCACCAGAATAACGGACAACCGTTCACAACACATCTCACATCACTAAAGTTATTCATTTAAGACGTTATGGGAGGCAGAAAACATTTATCATATAGTTAATTATTGAATCAAGCTAGTCAAATTGTTATAAATCTTTATTCAAATACAAAAAGTGCATATCTGTAAGTGGAAACTGTACAATCCTCTGCAGACAGGCAACAACACATGTGACATTTCACACTCCGGGGGAGTGTACTTGGCAATGTCAAGATCAACAAAATAGCTCCGTTTAGGAAAGACAGGAGGATAGGACTCATAACATATTCACTCAAATAAAATGTCATTTCTTTCAAAACAATGAAGTAAGTACAGTGTAGAGCAGATGTTGTATTTACATGCTGAAAAATAATGTTATACAACACCTCCATCAGACAGTATTACATTTACATTTAAGTCATTTAGCAGACGCTCTTATCCAGAGCGACTTACATCTCACATGCAATGTGATAATTCCTTCATCCAAATATTCTTGCCCACTTCCAGAGGCAGCTTGAAAGAGCACATTGAATAAATATACAATTTGAAGAGAGAACAGAAATATTTTTGAGCTCTTGTTCTTTAAATTTAAATAATTATTAGAAAATGTTAAGTAGGATGTTGAAACTGTGCCAGAGGCTTACGTGCCTTGCTCAATGGTACATTGCAGATTATTGAGCTTGGGGATTCAACCCAGCAACCTTTCAGTTATTGGCCCAATGCTCTTAACAGGCGTCACTATATTGTGTACTACTTGCCGCCCCCTAGTAGTGCATACATTTTGTATTTTTATTTAATCTTTATTTAACTAGGCAAGTAGGATAAGAACAAATCTTCTTTTACAATGACGGCCTACCCCGGCCAAACCCTCCCCAATGGGACTCCCGATCACAGCCAGTTGTGATACAGCCCGGGATCAAACCAGGGTCTGTAGTGTCGCCTCTAGCACTGAGATGCAATGCCTTAGACCGCTGCGAAACTCGGAATATATACATAAATATATAGAGAAATAGAGTTCAATTTGGGATGCAATTTGGGATACTCTGGTTAACCTTCACACTGCTTTCCCAGCAGACTCTGGGTAGCCAGCGTGGGAGTTTCAGGGATGTGCCTGATGACATCATAGATGGTGGTATGCAAATCCTGGACAGACTCTAGGTGTGCCAGAGATCTGCTGGATGCCTGGGAAAGGAAAACAAACAACACATTCAGGGACACTATATGTTATAGCAAATGGAGGGAGTAGGAGTAGAACCCGGGTCACATGTGTGAAAGGGAAACACGTTAAGCATTCCTCCAATACAGTTAACCTTATGAGGAGGTTGCACATTCACATTTTAATCATTTAGCAGACACTCTTATCCATAGAGATTTACAGGAGTAGTTAGGTTTAAGTGCCTTGCCTAGTCAGCTCGTGGTTTTGAACCAGCAAATTTTTGGTTACTAGGCCAACGCTCTTAATCGCTAGGCTCCCTGTCACACGCTAGGTAGCCTAGTGTGGGCTCATTAATTAATGAGGCTCACTACAATATCAAAGAGATGTTCCTACAGAAAACTAGGCCAATTGTACCAAGCTGCATTGTTGCAAGACATACAACATACCTGTGTAGATTCCATTTTCCCTGGTATAGAGACAAACTCATAGATGCCAAAGTCTTCCGTTGCATCCTCATGACCTGCAAGTAAAATGTAGTTCACCCGATAGACTTTTTGGTGTCAATGTAGTGTCCTCTCTATTTACTTCCTGTTTCTTGTTCCTTCCTAGTAGGTTATTTTATTTAGGACATGTCACTTTTGGTTTGGGGAAAACTGAATACCGCCCCACCATAGTTAAATGTATTGAACTCAGTTCACTAAAGCACAGACAGATCCAACTGAAACTTGAAGAGATCAGCAACCGAGTTCATGTGCTAATACGCCTGCATAAGACAAACAAGTATGATTACTGTAATTGTTCTATGTTAGTGAAGGGTTTATGAGGAGTATTGTTTGTCTAGAGCTATGTACACGACACTGCCTAACAACAGGCAGGAACGAGAGGGTATAAGGTAAACATTGCAGGTGCAGAGGGGAAACTTACCCGAACGGTGTGGGCGTCTCTGTTCTGTCAAAGGTCTGCATAGGAGAGGCAAAGTCATTTTAATTAAACCCATTTACTGTAGGTAGGCTACCTAGACAAAGGTTATCTTTATTCATGTGTAAGCACTGATCAGTAATGGTCTTACCTGTTATAGATGTTCATGAGAACTGCAAAAGGAACAGTAGAGGTTTTAATAATAACAACAACTATTTGTATTTTACCCTACAGGCAAGATTTCAGGCTTTTTTAAGTTGAATGCTGTAGTGTCTATTGTAGTGTATAGTGTCTACAGTAGTGTCTAGTATCCACAGTAGTGTCTACTGTAGTGCCTAGTGTCTACTGTAGTGTATCTTGTCTATTGTAGTGTATAGTGTCTACAGTAGTGTCTAGTGTCTAGTGTAGTGTCTAGTGTCTAGTATCTATAGCAGTGTCTACTGTGGTGTCTAGTGTCTACTGTAGTGTCTGTAGTGTCTACAGTAGTGTCTAGTGTCTACTGCAGTGTCTATTGTCTACAATATTGTCTAGTGTCTACTGTAGTGTCTAGTTTCTACTATAGTGTCTAGTGTTTACAGTAGTGTCTAGTGTCTACAGTAGTGTCTACAGTAGTGTTTAGTGTCTACAGTAAGGTCTAGTATTTATTGTAATGTCTTGTGTCTACTACATTGTCTAGTATTTACAATAGTGTCAAGTGTCTACAGTGGTGCCTAGTTTCTACTGTAGTGTCTACTTTAGTGTCTAGTGTCTACTATAGTGTCTAGTGTCTGCTGTAGTGTTTACTGTAGTGTCTAGTGTCTACGGTAGTGTCTATTTAAGTATGCTCTCTCTAATTCTCTTTCTTTTTTTCTCTCTAATTCTCTTTCTTTCTCTTCTTTCTTTCTTTCTATCCATCTTTCTGATGGATAGCCCTAGGACCATGCCTCAGGACTACCTGGCCTGATGACGCCTTGCTGTCCCCAGTCCGCCGTGCTGCTGCTCCAGTTTCAACTGTTTTGCCTGCAGCTATGGAACCCTGACCTGTTCACCGGGCGTGCTACCTGTACCAGACCTGCTGTTTTAAACTCTCTAGAGACAGCAAGAGTGGTAGAGATGCGCTGAATGATCGGCTATGAAAAGCCAACTGACATTTACTCCCGAGGTGCTGACCTGTTGTACCCTCTACAACCACTGTGATTATTGTTTTTTACCCTGCTGGTCATCTATGAACATTTGAACATCTTGGCCATGTTCTGTTATAATCTCCACCCGGCACAGCCAGAAGAGGACTGGCCACCCCTCATAGCCTGGTTCCTCTCTAGGTTTCTTCCTAGGTTCTGGCCTTTCTAGGGAGTTTTTCCTAGCCACCATGCTTCTACACCTGCATTGCTTGCTGTTTAGGGTTTAAGGCTGGGTTTCTGTACAACAATTTGTGACATCAGCTGATGTAAGAAGGGCTTTATAAATACATTTGAATGATTGATTGATGCTGTTATTTTTCACTGTCTTTAAACTGTAGTTTTTATTTATTTACTTATCTATTGTTCACCTAATACCTGTTTTTTACTTAAAAATTGCACTGTTGGTTAGGGACCTGTTGTCAACAATAGTGTCTAGTATTTACAACAGTGTCTAGTGTCTACAGTAATGTTTAGTCTCAACTGTAGTGTCTGTAGTGTCTACTGTAGTGTCTACTGTCGTGTCTGGTGTCTACTGTAGTGTCTAGTGTCTACAGTAGTGTCTGTAGTGTCTACTGTAGTGTCTACTGTCGTGTTTGGTGTCTACTGTAGTGTCTAGTGTCTACAGTAGTGTCTGTAGTGTCTACTGTAGTGTCTACTGTCGTGTTTGGTGTCTACTGTAGTGTCTAGTGTCTACAGTAGTGTCTGTAGTGTCTACTGTAGTGTCTACTGTCGTGTTTGGTGTCTACTGTAGTGTCTAGTGTCTACAGTAGTGTCTGTAGTGTCTACTGTAGTGTCTAGTGTCTACAGTAGTGTCTGTAGTGTCTACTGTAGTGTCTACTGTCGTGTCTGGTGTCTACTGTAGTGTCTAGTTTCTACAGTAGTGTCTGTATTGTCTACTGTCATGTCTAGTGTCTATAGTAGTGTCTGTAGTGTCTACTGTAGTGTCTAGTGTCTACAGTAGTGTCTGTAGTGTCTACTGTAGTGTCTACTGTCGTGTCTGGTGTCTACTGTAGTGTCTAGTGTCTACAGTAGTGTCTACTGTCGTGTCTGGTGTCTACTGTAGTGTCTAGTGTCTACAGTATTGTCTGTAGTGTCTACTGTAGTGTCTACTGTCATGTTTGGTGTCTACTGTAGTGTCTAGTGTCTACAGTAGTGTCTGTAGTGTCTACTGTAGTGTCTACTGTCGTGTCTGGTGTCTACTGTTGTGTCTAGTGTCTACAGTAGTGTCTAGTGTCTACAGTAGTGTCTAGTGTCTACAGTAGTGTCTGTAGTGTCTACTGTAGTGTCTACTGTCATGTTTGGTGTCTACTGTAGTGTCTAGTGTCTACAGTAGTGTCTGTAGTGTCTACTGTAGTGTCTACTGTCGTGTCTGGTGTCTACTGTTGTGTCTAGTGTCTACAGTAGTGTCTAGTGTCTACAGTAGTGTCTAGTGTCTACAGTAGTGTCTGTAGTGTCTACTGTCGTGTTTGGTGTCTACTGTAGTGTCTAGTGTCTACAGTAGTGTCTGTAGTGTCTACTGTCATGTCTAGTGTCTATAGTAGTGTCTGTAGTGTCTACTGTAGTGTCTAGTGTCTACAGTAGTGTCTAGTGTCTACGTAGTGTCTACTGTCGTGTTTGGTGTCTACTGTAGTGCATAGTGTCTACAGTAGTGTCTGTAGTGTCTACTGTAGTGTCTACTGTCGTGTCTGGTGTCTACTGTTGTGTCTAGTGTCTACAGTAGTGTCTACTGTCGTGTCTGGTGTCTACTGTAGTGTCTAGTGTCTACAGTAGTGTCTAGTGTCTACAGTAGTGTCTGTAGTGTCTACGTAGTGTCTACTGTCGTGTCTGGTGTCTACTGTTGTGTCTAGTGTCTACAGTAGTGTCTACTGTCGTGTCTGGTGTCTACTGTAGTGTCTAGTGTCTACAGTAGTGTCTAGTGTCTACAGTAGTGTCTGTAGTGTCTACTGTAGTGTCTACTGTCGTGTCTGGTGTCTACTGTAGTGTCTAGTGTCTACAGTAGTGTCTGTAGTGTCTACTGTCATGTCTAGTGTCTATAGTAGTGTCTGTAGTGTCTACTGTAGTGTCTAGTGTCTACAGTAGTGTATGTAGTGTTTACTGTAGTGTCTAGTGTCTACAGTAGTGTCTACAGTAGTGTCTATAGTGTCTACTGTGGTGTCTAGTGTCTACAGTAGTGTCTGTAGTGTCTACTGTAGTGTCTAGTGTCTACTGTAGTGTCTGTAGTGTCTACTGTAGTGTCTAGTGTCTACAGTAGTGTCTGTAGTGTTTACTGTAGTGTTTAGTGTCTACAGTAGTGCCTGTAGTGTCTACTGTGGTGTCTAGTGTCTACAGTAGTGTCTGTAGTGTTTACTGTAGTGTCTGTAGTGTCTACTGTAGTGTCTAGTGTCTACAGTAGTGTCTGTAGTGTTTACTGTAGTGTCTAGTGTCTAGAGTAGTGTCTGTAGTGTCTACTGTAGTGTCTAGTGTCTACAGTAGTGTCTGTAGTGTCTACTGTAGTGTCTGTAGTGTCTACAGTAGTGTCTGTAGTGTCTACTGTGGTGTCTAGTGTCTACAGTAGTGTCTGTAGTGTCTACTGTAGTGTCTGCAGTGTTTACTGTAGTGTCTGTAGTGTCTACTGTAGTGTTTACTGTAGTGTCTGTAGTGTCTACTGTCGTGTCTAGTGTCTATAGTAGTGTCTGTAGTGTCTACTGTAGTGTCTAGTGTCTACTGTAGTGTCTAGTGTCTACTGTAGTGTCTATAGTAATGTCTGTTGTCAACAGTAGTGTCTAGTATTTACAGTAGTGTCTCGTGTCTACAGTAATATCTAGTGTTAACCGTAGTGTCTAGTGTCTACGTAGTCTCTATAGTGTCTACTGTAGTGTCTAGTTTCTACAGTCGTGTCTAGTGCCTACAGCAGTGTTTAGTGTCTACTGTAGTGTCTAGTTTCTACAGTAGTGTCTAGTGTCTACTGTAGTGTCTAGTTTTTACAGTAGTGTCTAGTGTCTACTGTAGTGTCTAGTTTGTACAATAGTGTCTAGTGCCTACAGTAGTGTCTAGTGCCTACAGTAGTGTCTAGTTTCTACTGTGTTTACAGTTGCTGCTATCATCCTAAGTCATTATGAAGATAACCATAACATTTACCTCTCTTGGGATGATGACAGCTCCTTCTGAAGTAGACCAGTAACATACAGCTAATGAACAGACAGGACAGAGTGATGGCAGCCAGAGGAGAGAATGATCTGCTCTCCTGGACATATCTCTCCTTTCCTACAAATGAAAGAGAACAACCATAAACTCTTGCAGAATCAGTGCCTCTTTTAAAACTGCTCCTCAAAATCCACTTTTCTAAAACTATCTTCTAATTTATGATTTTATAAAGCTATTTTGTTTTCCTTCTCAATTTTTCTGTCTCTGTATCTTCTGTAGTCCTTTTATTAATTTTGAGAAGCATTTTGTTAACCTGCCATTGAAAAACACTCTATAAATAAAGTTAGTATTGTTACAGTCAGAGTCAAATTTCAAAACTTTAATCAGGGCCGGTTTCCCTGACACAGATCAAGCCCAGTCCTGGACTAAGAAGCTCTTTCAATGGAGAATATCTATTGAGAATGGTTGTTAGTCACAGAATAGGCATAATCTGGGACTGGGAAACTGGCCCTGGTGGTTTAGTGACTAAATTGTACAAATTTGAGAAGAGTCGAAGGTGAGAGTAAACCTGTCATCCCAGACCTGGTGGACAGTTAGTGTGTTTAGTTTGTTCATCGACATTTTAGATCATTCTTAATAGGATATATATATTTACAGCGTTATTTGCTATACAGTAGCCAAGATTATGTGTATCTTTTTCAATTTGGAGACTGAAACCACCTACACATAGAAACTCCACACATGCAGTAAAACATGGTCAACAATAAGACCAGCTGTTATTTTTCTCTGTTTACTCTCCCTTAGAGCCAGTGGACTTTTACACAGGCCAGAGTGACCGGTACTTGGCAACTAAGGAGAAATACAATATTTATGATTCACCTTGTGTGGGTGGATTAACTGACTCTCTTCTAAATGTACCTTTAAATTGGACTCTCAGCAAGCAAGGTTGCTGCTCATATTTAGAAAAGTCATACTTTATAAACTACGTAGGTTACAAATATAGGTCTTCACCTTGGTACCTTATGGTATGATAATGTGCACAGTGTGTACTCAGACCTGATTCCCAGTTCCACCTACGCTATGCCAGCACCCCAGGGCTGTGTGTGTGTGTTCCCAGTCCCTCCTACGCTCCCTCCAGCACCCCAGGCCAGCTCTACCCACCTGTCCCCAGGCTGGCCACCACCAGGGTGAACTGGGTCTCGTCCTGCTTCTGGGTCACATTGTTAAACGCCCTGCACAGGAACTCCTCGGCCTGGGCCAGCTTGTAGGAGGTGACCTCCAGGCGCAGTCCCACAGTGATGACCTCAGTTGAGTTGTTGGTTTTAGAGATCCACATACAGCTGTTGGGAGGGTTGGAGTCGGCCTGGCAGTCGAAGAACACCAGCTCACCAGGGTTCACTGTGAAGACCTCCCCAGTTCGCAGACCATGGTCAGACTTCACAGCCAGGTTGTAGGGGCCATCTGGGAGATATTAGAGTGGTTCATATTGTCACAAATCGGCCCTCTGGGAACATAGTTTTATGGTCGACTTCAAGCTCTATTGGGACTGTGGAAAGCTAGGATCCTTTGGCAGCTAGGATAAATTAATTCAAAAAATAATTCAGAATGTCAGGGCCTCCTAAATGACGCAGCAGTCTGAGGCACTGCCTTACAGTGCTTGAGGCGTCACTACAGACCCGGGTTCGATCCCGGGCTGTGTGCATCTGGCCGCGACCAGGAGACCCATGAGGCGGCGCACAATCGGCACAGTGGCGTCCGGGTTAGGGGAGAGATTGGCCGGCCGGGATGTCCTTGTCCCATCGCACTCTAGCGACTCCTGTGGCGGGCCAGGTGCATGCACGCTGACGCCTTCACCAATTGTAAAGTGTTTCCTCTGACACAATGGTGCGGCTGGCTTCTGGATTGAGCGAACAGTGTCTCAAGAAGCAGTGCGGCTTGGCAGGGTCATGTTACGGAGGACACATGGCTCTCGACCTTCGCCCCTCCGTACGGGAGTTGCAGCGATGGGACAAGACTATAACTACCAATATGATACCACGAAATTGGGGAGAAAAAGGGGTAAAAAAATTAGAATTCTAAAAAAGATACATATGTATTCAGAATGTCATTAAATGACCAAACATGTCATCCTATTGTGAGGCAGCATTGGGCTCTTCACCACTACAAATCAGGTTACAAGACATACAGTGCCTTCAGAAAGTATTCAGATCCCTTGACCTTTTCCACATTTTGTTACGTTACAGCCTTATTCTAAAATGGAGTAAATAAATGAAAATCCTCAGCAATCTACACACTATACCGCATAACGACAAAGCAAAAACAAGTTTTCAAAAATTTTGCAAATGTATTCAAAATATAAAAACAGAAATACCTTATTTACATAATTACTCAGACTTTTTGCTATGAGACTCGAAAATTGAGCTCAGGTGCATCCTGTTTCCATTGATCATCATTGAGATGTTTCTACAACTTGATTGGAGTCTACCTGTGGTAAATTCAATTGATTGGACATGATTTGGAAAGGCACACATCTGTCTATATAAGGTCCCACAGTTGACAGTGCAAGTCAGAGCAAAAACCAAGCCATGAGGTCAAAGGAATTGTCAGTAGAGCTCTGAGACAGGATTGTGACGAGGCACAGATCTGGGAAAGGGTACCAACCCATTTCTGCAGCGTTGAAGGTCACCAAGAACAGTGGCCTCCATCATTCTTAATGGAAGAAGTTTGGAACCACCAAGACTCTTCCTAGAGCTGCCCACCCGGCCAAACTGAGCAATCGGGGAAGAAGGGCCTTGACCAAGAACCCGATGGTCACTCTGACAGAGCTCCAGAGATACTTTGTGGAGATGGGGGAGAACCTTCCAGAAGGACAACCATCTCTGAAGCACCACCAATATTTAACTAGTCAAGTCTGTTAAGAACAAGTTCTTATTTACAATGCCGGCCTACACCAGCCAAATCCAGACGACGCTGGGCAAATTGGGCCACACCACCCTATGGGATTCCCAATCACAGCCAGTTGTGATACAGCCTGGATTTGAACCAGGGTGTCTGCAATGATGCCTCAAGCATTGAGATACAGTGCCTTAGACAGCTGCACAACTTTAGTGGATCCCTGTCTGTGAAATGTTCAGTTGTCTGTTATCTTTTGTCTATGGTCTATTGTCTAAAATCCTAAATAAAATATATTTATCTAAAAAAGATAAGATGTTAAGGCAAAGAAGTTCCATCTAGTAAATATCTTCCCTCTGACTACATCTCAACATACAACCATTAGCAAATGCATTTAGCATAATTGGACATTAAATTGTCCTATTACAACATGTTTTGTCTTGTTTTCAACTGTAGAATGGGTTAATGTCTGAACATATGTCAACAGTATCCTTCCACGTCGGCTAACCTCCAAACCTGCCACAACCAGCCTGGTTTCCTTAACCTAACGGAGGCCCGATAGCGATACTGCAGTACTGACATGATAGTATTGCCACAGAACAGTGGGCCTCTGTCAGACTCCCATGCAAATTTCAGTCACTTCTGTTTTCAGACCTCACTGAGCTCTCTTATGGTTTGAATTTCCATACTGGTATTACTCATAAAAGGCCAGGAGGATGGAAGTATTTATACTTCTGTAAAATGTGGAAAATACAGTGCGGGAAGTTGAGTAATTAAGTTCTTTCCCCAGACTTTTATTCATTTTTACATGTGTTCTGCATTGACTAGCTCATGAATAGCAAACATGATGTTCTATTGTGACCCATGTTGTATGAGACGTAGTTGTATGAGACGTAGTTGTATGAGACATAGTTGTCTTTGAAGTAGTTTTATGAGACGTAGTTGTATGAGACGTAGTTGTCTGTGAAGTATTTGTATGTCTGAGACATTTGTACAACATTTTTATAGTGGTGGCAAGTAGCCTAGTGGTTAAGACTGTTGGGCAGGTAATTGAAAGGTTGCTAGTTTGAATCCCCGAGCCGACTAGGTGAAACAAATCTGTTGCTGTGCCCTTGAGCATGGCACTGAACCTGAATTGCTCCTGTAAGTCGCTCTGGATAAGAGTATCTGCTAAATGACCAAAAATGTCATGTATAACGTGCAGTAATAGACAGAACTACAGTAATGTGCTGTTATAGACAGAACTACAGTAATGTGCTGTTATAGACAGAACTACCGTAATGTGCTGTTATAGACAGACCTACAGCGATGTTCTGTTATAGACAGAACTACAGTAATGTGCTGTTAAAGACAGAACTACATTAACGCGCTGTTATAGACAGAACTACAGTAATGTGCTGTTATAGACAGAACTACAGTAATGTTCTGTTATAGACAGACCTACAGCGATGTTCTGTTAAAGACAAAACTACATTAACGCGCTGTTATAGACAGAACTACAGTAATGTGCTGTTATAGACAGAACTACAGTAATGTGCTGTTATAGACAGAACTACAGTAATGTGCTGTTATAGACAGAACTACAGTAATATGCTGTTATAGACAGAACTACAGTAACGTGCTGTTATAGACAGAACTACAGTAATGTGCTGTTATAGACATGACTACAGTAATGTGCTGTTATAGACAGAACTACAGTAATGTGCTGTTATAGACAGAACTACAGTAATGTGCTGTTTTAGACAGAACTACAGTAATGTGCTGTTATAGACAGAACTACAGTAATGTTCTGTTTTAGACAGACCTACAGTAATATGCTGTTATAGACAGAACTACAGTAACGCGCTGTTATAGACAGAACTACAGTAATGTGCTGTTTTAGACAGAACTAAAGTAATGTGCTGTTATAGACAGTACTTACAGAAGACACTGAGGTCCAGGGTGTGGCTCTGTTTCTGGCTGATGTGGTTCCTGGCCAGGCAGCGGTACTGTCCAATGTCCTTCTTCCTCACAGGGCTTATCACCAGAGTAGAGTTGTCCTGGGAAAACTGATGGCGATCGCTAACATCCAGGGGCATGTTGTTCCTCAGCCACTGGTACTGGACCCTGGTTCCGTTCTCCACCCGACAGGTCCATGTCACGTTCTCCTTGTCCTCAACAACTGTAGAAGATGGTGTCTTCTGGATAACTGGAATGGACACAGGTACTGGAGAAGGGGAGAGACGAAACAGTAAGATGATGATAGGCACATATTAAGCGCAGCCAAGCAAGCCACAAAAGTACATATCTTTCAAGTTACTTAATTAACCAAGTTACTGTAGGAAGCTAGTTGCTGAAGTAACCTAGTTACTGTAGGAAGCTAGTTGCTGTAGGAGCCTAGTTACTGAAGGAACCTAGTTACTGTAGGAACCTAGTTACTGAAGGAACCTAGTTACTGAAGGAACCTAGTTACTGAAGGAACCTAGTTACTGTAGGAACCTAGTTACTGTAGGAACCTAGTTACTGAAGCAACCTAGTTACTGAAGGAACCGAGTTACTGTAGGAACCTAGTTACTGAAGGAACCTAGTTACTGAAGGAACCTAGTTACTGAAGGAACCTAGTTACTGTAGGAAGCTAGTTGCTGTAGGAGCCTAGTTACTGAAGGAACCTAGTTACTGTAGGAACCTAGTTACTGAAGGAACCTAGCTACTGAAGGAACCTAGTTACTGAAGGAACCTAGTTACTGTAGGAACCTAGTTACTGAAGGAACCTAGTTACTGTAGGAACCTAGTTACTGTAGGAACCTAGTTACTGAATGAACCTAGTTACTGAAGGAACCTAGTTACTGTAGGAACCTAGTTACTAAATGAACCTAGTTACTGAAGGAACCTAGTTACTGAAGGAACCTAGTTACTGAATGAGTACATACAGTATATTAGAGCACTACATATTATGACATTGTGAATGCCATAACGCTCTCTAATCCACTAACACACGTTGCCCTGTATATACAGCCCTGTTATTGTTATTTTATTGTGTTCCTTTTTATTTTATTTTTTATTTTATTTTATTTAGTAAATATTTTCTTAACTCTATTTCTTGAACTGCGTTGTTGGTTAAGGGCTTGTAAAGTAAGTATTTCACAGTAAGGTCTACACCAGTTGTTTCGGCGCATGTGACGAATACAATTTGATTTGATGTGATTTTAAAAGGCTAAAATAAATATATTTCTTACCCTCTGAATATGTATATATTTATATTGCTTTAATAAATCTGTCTGTAATAAATACAGTCTGACAGATAAGATTCTCTGGTTTCCACTTACTCACCATCGACGGTGACGTGGACGGTCCTCTCGGCCCTGACGAGCTCCTGACTCTGGGGGAAGTGAATGTCCAGGTCCAGATGATAGTCCCCCTCCGCCGCCTCGTCCAGCCTGGGGATCAGCAGAGAGGCGTTGGGGGGCTGGAAAAAGTAGCGCTTCCTGTGTCTCATCGAGGCCAGCATGATGGCGGTGTGGTTGTGGAAGGTCACCAGCAGGGTTTTGGGGCCCCCCGGCCGGGTCTGGTACCAGCTGCCCTGGATCTCAACGTCCTCCAATCGGAAATAAGTCTCCACGGAGAGGAGGAGGGACTTCCCTTTGACGCCATAGAGCACAGACGGAATATGGACGATCTCTGAGTTTACTTCTGAGGATGGAGGGAAGGAAGGGGTGAGACAGAGCATTATAGAAGAGGGGAGGAAGGGGTGAGACAGAACATTATAGAAGAGGGGAGGAAGGGGTGAGACAGAGCATTATAGAGGAGGGGAGGAAGGGGTGAGACAGAGCATTATAGAGGAGGGGAGGAAGGGGTGAGACAGAACATTATAGAAGAGGGGAGGAAGGGGTGAGACAGAACATTATAGAAGAGGGAAGGAAGGGGTGAGACAGAACATTATAGAGGAGGGAAGGAAGGGGTGAGACAGAGCATTATAGAAGAGGGAAGGAAGGGGTGAGACAGAGCATTATAGAAGAGGGGAGGAAGGGGTGAGACAGAGCATTATAGAAGAGGGAAGGAAGGGGTGAGACAGAGCATTATAGAAGAGGGAAGGAAGGGGTGAGACAGAGCATTATAGAAGAGGGAAGGAAGGGGTGAGACAGAGCATTATAGAAGAGGGAAGGAAGGGGTGAGACAGAGCATTATAGAAGAGGGGAGGAAGGGGTGAGACAGAGCATTATAGAAGAGGGAAGGAAGGGGTGAGACAGAGCATTATAGAAGAGGGAAGGAAGGGGTGAGACAGAGCATTATAGAAGAGGGGAGGAAGGGGTGAGACAGAGCATTATAGAAGAGGGAAGGAAGGGGTGAGACAGAGCATTATAGAAGAGGGAAGGAAGGGGTGAGACAGAGCATTATAGAAGAGGGAAGGAAGGGGTGAGACAGAGCATTATAGAAGAGGGAAGGAAGGGGTGAGACAGAGCATTATAGAAGAGGGGAGGAAGGGGTGAGACAGAACATTATAGAAGAGGGGAGGAAGGGGTGAGACAGAGCATTATAGAGGAGGGGAGGAAGGGGTGAGACAGAACATTATAGAAGAGGGGAGGAAGGGGTGAGACAGAGCATTATAGAGGAGGGGAGGAAGGGGTGAGACAGAACATTATAGAAGAGGGAAGGAAGGGGTGAGACCGATAATTAAAGAAGAGGGAAGGAAGGGGTGAGACAGAGCATTATAGAGGAGGGAAGGAAGGGGTGAGACAGAACATTATAGAGGAGGGAAGGAAGGGGTGAGACAGAGCATTATAGAAGAGGGAAGGAAGGGGTGAGACAGAACATTATAGAGGAGGGGAGGAAGGGGTGAGACAGAACATTATAGAAGAGGGGAGGAAGGGGTGAGACAGAACATTATAGAGGAGGGGAGGAAGGGGTGAGACAGAACATTATAGAAGAGGGGAGGAAGGGGTGAGACAGAGCATTATAGAAGAGGGGAGGAAGGGGTGAGACAGAACATTATAGAAGAGGGAAGGAAGGGGTGAGACCGATAATTAAAGAAGAGGGAAGGAAGGGGTGAGACAGAGCATTATAGAGGAGGGGAGGAAGGGGTGAGACCGATAATTAAAGAAGAGGGAAGGAAGGGGTGAGACAGAACATTATAGAAGAGGGGAGGAAGGGGTGAGACAGAACATTATAGAAGAGGGAAGGAAGGGGTGAGACAGAACATTATAGAGGAGGGAAGGAAGGGGTGAGACCGATAATTAAAGAAGAGGGAAGGAAGGGGTGAGACAGAGCATTATAGAAGAGGGAAGGAAGGGGTGAGACAGAGCATTATAGAAGAGGGAAGGAAGGGGTGAGACAGAACATTATAGAAGAGGGAAGGAAGGGGTGAGACAGAACATTATAGAGGAGGGAAGGAAGGGGTGAGACAGAGCATTATAGAGGAGGGAAGGAAGGGGTGAGACAGAGCATTATAGAGGAGGGAAGGAAGGGGTGAGACAGAGCATTATAGAAGAGGGAAGGAAGGGGTGAGACAGAACATTATAGAAGAGGGAAGGAAGGGGTGAGACAGAACATTATAGAGGAGGGAAGGAAGGGGTGAGACAGAGCATTATAGAAGAGGGAAGGAAGGGGTGAGACAGAACATTATAGAAGAGGGAAGGAAGGGGTGAGACAGAACATTATAGAGGAGGGAAGGAAGGGGTGAGACAGAACATTATAGAGGAGGGAAGGAAGGGGTGAGACAGAGCATTATAGAAGAGGGAAGGAAGGGGTGAGACAGAACATTATAGAAGAGGGAAGGAAGGGGTGAGACAGAACATTATAGAAGAGGGGAGGAAGGGGTGAGACAGAGCATTATAGAAGAGGGGAGGAAGGGGTGAGACAGAGCATTATAGAGGAGGGAAGGAAGGGGTGAGACAGAACATTATAGAGGAGGGAAGGAAGGGGTGAGACCGATAATTAAAGAAGAGGGAAGGAAGGGGTGAGACAGAGCATTATAGAGGAGGGAAGGAAGGGGTGAGACAGAGCATTATAGAAGAGGGAAGGAAGGGGTGAGACAGAACATTATAGAAGAGGGGAGGAAGGGGTGAGACAGAACATTATAGAGGAGGGAAGGAAGGGGTGAGAGAACATTATAGAAGAGGGAAGGAAGGGGTGAGACAGAGCATTATAGAGGAGGGAAGGAAGGGGTGAGAGAACATTATAGAAGAGGGAAGGAAGGGGTGAGACAGAGCATTATAGAAGAGGGGAGGAAGGGGTGAGACAGAGCATTATAGAGGAGGGAAGGAAGGGGTGAGACAGAACATTATAGAGGAGGGAAGGAAGGGGTGAGACCGATAATTAAAGAAGAGGGAAGGAAGGGGTGAGACAGAGCATTATAGAGGAGGGAAGGAAGGGGTGAGACAGAGCATTATAGAAGAGGGAAGGAAGGGGTGAGACAGAACATTATAGAAGAGGGGAGGAAGGGGTGAGACAGAACATTATAGAGGAGGGAAGGAAGGGGTGAGAGAACATTATAGAAGAGGGAAGGAAGGGGTGAGACAGAGCATTATAGAGGAGGGAAGGAAGGGGTGAGAGAACATTATAGAAGAGGGAAGGAAGGGGTGAGACAGAGCATTATAGAAGAGGGGAGGAAGGGGTGAGACAGAACATTATAGAGGAGGGGAGGAAGGGGTGAGACAGAGCATTATAGAAGAGGGGAGGAAGGGGTGAGACAGAACATTAGATCAGCACTCCTACTACCTAGATCAGCACTCCTACTACCTAGATCAACACTCCTACTACCTAGATCAGCACTCCTACTACCTAGATCAGCACTCCTACTACCTAGATCAGCACTCCTACTACCTAGATCAGCACTCCTACTACCTAGATCAGCACTCCTACTACCTAGATCAACACTCCTACTACCTAGATCAGGACTCCCACTACCTAGATCAGGACTCCCACTACCTAGATCAGCACTCCTACTACCTAGATCAGCACTCCTACTACCTAGATCAACACTCCTACTACCTAGATCAGCACTCCTACTACCTAGATCAGCACTCCTACTACCTAGATCAGCACTCCTACTACCTAGATCAGCACTCCTACTACCTAGATCAGCACTCCTACTACCTAGATCAACACTCCTACTACCTAGATCAGGACTCCCACTACCTAGATCAGGACTCCCACTACCTAGATCAGGACTCCTACTACCTAGATCAGGACTCCCACTACCTAGATCAGGACTCCTACTACCTAGATCAGGACTCCTACTACCTAGATCAGGACTCCCACTACCTAGATCAGGACTCCCACTACCTAGATCAGGACTCCTACTACCTAGATCAGGACTCCTATTACCTAGATCAGGACTCCCACTACCTAGATCAGGACTCCCACTACCTAGATCAGGACTCCTACTACCTAGATCAGGACTCCTATTACCTAGATCAGGACTCCCACTACCTAGATCAGGACTCCCACTACCTAGATCAGGACTCCTACTACCTAGATCAGGACTCCTATTACCTAGATCAGGACTCCCACTACCTAGATCAGGACTCCTACTACCTAGATCAGGACTCCTATTACCTAGATCAGGACTCCCACTACCTAGATCAGGACTCCCACTACCTAGATCAGGACTCCCACTACCTAGATCAGGACTCCCACTACCTAGATCAGGACTTCTACTACCTAGATCAGGACTCATACCTAGATCAGCAATCCTACTACCTTGATCAGGACTCCTACTCCCTAGATCAGCACTCCTACTACCTAGATCAGCACTCCTACTACCTAGATCAGGACTCCTACTACCTAGATCAGGACTCCTACTACCTAGATCAGGACTCCTACTACCTAGATCAGGACTCCTACTACCTAGATCAGGACTCCTACTACCTAGATCAGGACTCCTACTACCTAGATCAGCACTCCTACTACCTAGATCAGGACTCCTACTACCTAGATCAGGACTCCCACTACCTAGATCAGGACTCCTACTACCTAGATCAGGACTCCTACTACCTAGATCAGGTCTCCTACTACCTAGATCAGCACTCCTACTACCTAGATCAGGTCTCCTACTACCTAGATCAGGACTCCTACTAACTAGATCAGGACTCCTACAACCTAGATCAAGACTCCTACTACCTAGATCAGGACTCCTACTACCTAGATCAGGTCTCCTACTACCTAGATCAGGACTCCTATTACCTAGATCAAGACTCCTACTACCTAAATCAGGACTCCTACTACCTAGATCAGGACTCCTACTACCTAGATCAGGACTCCTACTACCTAGATCAGGACTCCTACTACCTAGATCAGGACTCCTACTACCTAGATCAGGACTCCTACTACCTAGATCAGGACTCCTACTACCTAGATCAGGTCTCCTACTACCTAGATCAGGTCTCCTACTACCTAGATCAGGACTCCTATTACCTAGATCAGGACTCCTACTACCTAGATCAGGACTCCTACTACCTAGATCAGGACTCCTACTACCTAGATCAAGACTCCTACTACCTAGATCAGGACTCCTACTACCTAGATCAGGACTCCTACTACCTAGATCAGGTCTCCTACTACCTAGATCAAGACTCCTACTACCTAGATCAGGTCTCCTACTACCTAGATCAGGACTCCTACTCCCTAGATCAGGTCTCCTACTACCTAGATCAGGACTCCTACTACCTAGATCAGGACTCCTACTACCTAGATCAGGTCTCCTACTACCTAGATCAGGACTCCTACTACCTAGATCAGGACTCCTACTACCTAGATCAGGTCTCCTACTACCTAGATCAGGACTCCTACTACCTAGATCAGGACTCCTACTACCTAGATCAGGACTCCTACTACCTAGATCAGCACTTCTACTACCTAGATCAGCACTCCTGCTACCTAGATCAGGACTCCTACTACCTAGATCAGCACTTCTACTACCTAGATCAGCACTCGTACTACCTAGATCAGCACTCCTACTACCTAGATCAGCACTTCTACTACCTAGATCAGCACTCGTACTACCTAGATCAGCACTCGTACTACCTAGATCAGCACTCCTACTACCTAGATCAGCACTTCTACTACCTAGATCAGCACTTCTACTACCTAGATCAGCACTCGTACTACCTAGATCAGCACTCCTACTACCTAGATCAGCACTTCTACTACCTAGATCAGCACTCCTACTACCTAGATCAGCACTCCTGCTACCTAGATCAGGACTCCTACTACCTAGATCAGGACTCCTACTACCTAGATCAGGACTCCTACTACCTAGATCAGCACTCCTACTACCTAGATCAGCACTTCTACTACCTAGATCAGCACTCCTACTACCTAGATCAGCACTCCTGCTACCTAGATCAGGACTCCTACTACCTAGATCAGGACTCCTACTACCTAGATCAGGACTCCTACTACCTAGATCAAGACTTCTACTACCTACATCAGGACTCCTACAGCACTCCAAGATGCTTTATAAATACAGTCCCTGAACACACATACAAATGAATGAGCTTTTCATGAACATAAAATTGAAATCCATAGCAGTCTATTTTACACCACGTGCAGACTCATCCTCCTGCTGAGCTTCGTAAAGCAGAAAGAGTCTGCGATATCATCATCATGATTGACACATCTGTGTCATGCTATAAATTCATTCATTCCGTTTACTTTATCCAGACCTCTGCCCTGAAACCCAATTCATACGTAATTGTGAGACATTTACAAGCCTATCATATTACTACTAGCAGGTATTAAAGCGAACATCTTTAAGCTGTATGATTTAGCCACTGAGAATTGCACACTGATGTTCAACGGCTAAATTAGGATTAGAATTAAGAAGGAGTAGGTGATGTGTGTCTTGTGTTGCCAGCTCAGATTAAACAACAGCAGGCAGGTTGGCTGTCCACAGGTTAAACCCCCCACACCTTCTCTCTCTACCTCTTTCTCTGTCGCTCTCCCCGCTCCCCTATCACTTTCTCTCCCTTTCTTTTTCAATGCCCTCTATGTTCTATCTCCCTCCCCCTCTCCCTTCTTCTGCCTCTCTATCTACCTGCATCCTCTCCCCTATCTCCTTCCTCCTTCCCACCCTCTCCCTCCCCCTCTCCCTTCTTCTGCCTCTCTATCTCCCTGCATCCTCTCCCCTCTCTCCTTCCTCCTTCCCACCCTCTCCCTCCCCCTCTCCCTTCTTCTGCCTCTCTATCTACCTGCATCCTCTCCCCTCTCTCCTTCCTCCTTCCCACCCTCTCCCTCCCCCTCTCCCTTCTTCTGCCTCTCTATCTCCCTGCATCCTCTCCCCTCTCTCCTTCCTCCTTCCCACCCTCTCCCTCCCCCTCTCCCTTCTTCTGTCTCTCTATCTCCCTGCATTCTCTCCCCTCTCTCCTTCCTCCTTCCCACCCTCTCCCTTCCCCTCTCCCTTCTTCTGCCTCTCTCTCTCCCTGCATCCTCTCCCCTCTCTCCTTCCGCCTTCCCACCCTCTCCCTCCTCCTCCTACCTCTCTCTCTCTCTATCCAAGCATCCCCCCTCTTTCCTCCCCCCCTCCATCTTCCTCTTCCATCCTCTATCCCGCTCCTCCAATCCCTCCTCCCTCTCTCTCTCTCCCTCCATCCTCCCCAGTCAGTCCAGTTCCCCCGGGGGACGTCCAGGCCCTGCTGACTGCCACTGTTGTTCATCACAATAGATGAACCGTGTGCCTGGTGTTATGTCCTAAATAATACAAACGGCCTACCCCCATCCATGTCACACTCCAAGTGGCCTGCTAGCTAGGCCATCAGCGGAGCTGTGTATTCCAGCATAAGGCCAGGGAAGGTCTGTTAAATAAGCAGGACAGTGTGCTGAACCCTCTGCTGCCACTGTTGTCACTAAACAAGCCTGGGATTGTTGTGGTGATAAGAGACAGTGACAGTGGAGATAACTGAGGCAATGGACTCTGAGAAGGTGAGGGGATGTCTTTACTGTCAAACACACATGCACGCACGCATGCACGCACACACACACACACACACATACACACACGCGCACACACATACACACTTATAAACACATAATTATTAACACACACTCCGCCTGTTGTCCCAAAATAAAGGCCAGCAGCACCATTGGCCAGCTGAATGCTACTGATGCACCACCCTCAAGTGTCCCCTCCTGCTTCCTTGATTACATAAACAAGACCCCTCAAGTGATTACAAACACATTCTTAGAAGTGAGCTCCAATACGAACACATTCTTAGAAGTGAGCTCCAATGCGAACACATTCTTAGAAGTGAGCTCCGATACGAACACATTCTTAGAAGTGAGCTCCGATACGAACACATTCTTAGAAGTGAGCTCCAATACGAACACATTCTTAGAAGTGAGCTCCAATACGAACACCTTCTTAGAAGTGAGCTCCAATACGAACACATTCTTAGAAGTGAGCTATGATACGAACACATTCTTAGAAGTGAGCTCCAATACGAACACATTCTTAGAAGTGAGCTATGATACGAACACATTCTTAGAAGTGAGCTCCGATACGAACACATTCTTAGAAGTGAGCTCCAATACGAACACATTTTTAGAAGTGAGCTCCAATACGAACACATTCTTAGAAGTGAGCTATGATACGAACACATTCTTAGAAGTGAGCTCCGATATGAACACATTCTTAGAAGTGAGCTCCAATACGAACACATTCTTAGAAGTGAGCTCCAATACGAACACATTCTTAGAAGTGAGCTCCAATACGAACACATTCTTAGAAGTGAGCTCCAATACGAACACATTCTTAGAAGTGAGCTATGATACGAACACATTCTTAGAAGTGAGCTCCAATACGAACACATTCTTAGAAGTGAGCTATGATATGAACACATTCTTAGAAGTGAGCTCCGATACGAACACATTCTTAGAAGTGAGCTCCAATACGAACACATTGTTAGAAGTGAGCTCCAATACGAACACATTCTTAGAAGTGAGCTCCAATACGAACACATTCTTAGAAGTGAGCTCCAATACGAACACATTCTTAGATGTGAGCTCCAATACGAACACCTTCTTAGAAGTGAGCTATGATACGAACACATTCTTAGAAGTGAGCTCCATTGTTGTGTTAGGACATCGGTGGTGAGCTTATCTAGTCATGAGAGATTTGTTGGACATCTATTATGATCAGCAGGGAAGGATTGGCCATCGGGCAATACTGGCAAATGCAAGATGGACTGACCCATCATAATAAATAATTGCCAAATAACGGGGGCCTAGAGTGAAAAAGAAATGCCATTTTGGGAGACTTCAGGAAAGAAATGGATCAGTGTGATAGAAATGCCCGGTTCTATTTCTGGTCCCATCTCGTGACAAGCTGAGTCAGAAGAGGCGTGGTTGATGAACTCTTTCCAGGTGTCTTTCCTCCATCTTCTGTCTAAAGTCTGACTGTCTGAACCAGAAATAAAAATGCTAAAAACCCCTTGTTACAACCATTAAAAGCCAGCATAAAGTATATGAAACATGGGAATCAGATCATAAATATTGGTAGCTACTGCAATGTGACATAACAGCGTAGCAACAACTTAACCCAGAACTGAAATCCCATGTAATTTGGTCAGATATGTTTACGTAGATGTCTGATTTCCATAGACTCAACACGGACCAATACTGACATGCATGAACACACATGCATAAGAGTATTCCTGCCCTTTTACACTATGATTCATCTTTGTATTGTCTTATGGGTTAATATGACCCACCACTATGTTTAAAAGCCTAGAAACCCCAATATTAGAAAAAGTGAAACATTGCCTTTGTTCATATTTCCATGACAGCTGTACACCACTAGGGTACAAAGATTGTCTTAGGGTCATTTTTGACCAGGCAGTTCTAAAATAATTTACACACCACATAAACCACAAAGACACACACACACTCACACAATGAGACATTTAGATTATGTGTGCTACTGATTGAACTCAGCCAGCAGCTCCTGAAGAGGAAGATCACAATGGTTGGCACAGTTAGAAAGAACAAGCCTGAGCTCCCCCCTGCACTCCTCACAACAAGGGGGAGAGAGGCCTTCTCATCAAAGTTTGCCTTCACCCCCACCAGCACTCTAGTTTCTTACCTCCCAAAGAGGAACAAGAATGTGGTCCTCCTGAGCACACTGCACAAAACAGCTGAGATCAGTGATCGTGAGGACAGGAATCCGGCCAACATCCTGGACTACAACCACAACAAAGGAGGCGTGGACAACCTGGACAAGGTGATTGGAACTTAGAGCTGCAGGAGGATGTCCCCTGGTCATCTTCCATAACATCATTGAAGTGTCCTCATACAATGCCTTCATGATATGGAACAAGATCAACCCTACCTGGATGCCTGATAAGAGGAACAAGAGGTGATTGTTCTTGGAGCAGCTGGGAAAGGCACTTGTAACCTCACACATTCAAAGAAGGCAGCGCCTCCCCCGCACAGCAGCTTCTGCAGCGCTTGTGAAAGCTGTTCAGGGGGCTGAATCTTGTCCTGTTCCACATGAAGCTTGTTGCTGGGGCAGGCAAGAGGAGGAGATGCCAATTCTGCCCCCCCCAAAGAAGGACTGTAAAATAAATACTATATGCTGCACATGTGAGAAATACATCTGCAAAGTCCATGCACACACACTTGCATACTGTCCTACATGTGCTAATTTGAGTTGATTGATGTATGTTCTTCACATTTTTGTTTTGTATCTATTATCTTATTTTATTCTTATTTACTGTTGTAGTTTATACACCTTGTGGGTGGGGGCAATGGTTAAAACAATGGGAGAAGACTAGTATTTTGTGGTTGAATTCCTCATTGTACAGTATATAAGAATATATCACTATTTTGCCAAAAATGTTCAAGACTGTTATTGTTTTCCTTCAATAAAATGCATTCAAAACTACTTTCTGCACATTTCTGCTACTTTCTTAGGCTATACAAGTGGTGTCTCTTGCTAAAAAAATGCATGTTTACACCTATGCAGTATCTTTAGCAATAATAATAAAGTAATACTAAACCTCTACTTTAGTAAAGAAAACAATTATGACAGGTGTGTAATAAAAATGAGTGGTGTCAACTGATTAAATGTCTTTCTGCATTGTGAAGAGGGAAAACCCAGATATTCACAAAGTTTGTGATGAATGACAGGTTGTTTCTTCATGAAAAATAGATTTGGGATTTAAAATTAAATTAAGCTACTTTATTTTAGGTGTTTAGTGAAGGCGGGTCATTTTTAACCCTTAGGACAAGGGGAGTATACAGAATGTTAAGACTACACAAGGGGAGTATACAGAATGTTAAGACTACACAAGGGGAGTATACAGAATGTTAAGACTACACAAGGGGAGTATACATAATGTTAAGACTACACAAGGGGAGTATACAGAATGTTAAGACCACACAAGGGGAGTATACAGAATGTTAAGACTACACAAGGGGAGTATACAGAATGTTAAGACTACACAAGGGGAGTATACAGAATGTTAAGACTACACAAGGGGAGTATACATAATGTTAAGACTACACAAGGGGAGTATACAGAATGTTAAGACTACACAAGGGGAGTATACAGAATGTTAAGACTACACAAGGGGAGTATACAGAATGTTAAGACTACACAAGGGGAGTATACAGAATGTTAAGACTACACAAGGGGAGTATACAGAATGTTAAGACCATACAAGGGGAGTATACAGAATGTTAAGACTACACAAGGGGAGTATACAGAATGTTAAGACTACACAAGGGGAGTATACAGAATGTTAAGACTACACAAGGGTTAAACAGTACCATTCTATTATGCGCGTAATAACTGATCAAATCAAATACAGTCTAATGGCTCGATCATGATTTAACCAATGAAAGATAATGGGCAATGTTCATGTGGGCCCTAACTTTTAGTTGCACTTTCAAAACATTTAATGAATTTCTCTTGAAATGACATTCAATTAACATTGCTGAGATGTCAGCAATGGACCAATCACCAGATACGCCCAGATAACAAAATGAACCATAACTGTTTCATCCGACATTCCCAATACTCAGACACACCACTAAAGATCCCCCGCTCTTCAGCTTTCTGCACTGGTATCCCCAACAAGGTGACCACAGTGACACGAGACACACACCGTATGTTTCTTCTTCCTCTTACCTGAGAGAGTAAGTAGTGCAGTGTAGAGGCACAGAGCGATAAAGGTCCTTATTCCAAGGCCCTCCATTAGTGTATCTTATATCCTCTGAGGAGTTAGTAGTCTGCTCTGGAAAGAGACTGTGACAGTAAGGGAGGGAGGTATGAGGGAGGGAGGGGAACTGAACTGGTGGTGACAACATTTGCCAGGGAAATAAGAAGAGCAAGCCAGCCAGCAGCCCAGGCCCCTCCCACGTGACTTGAGTGTGGAGAGGTAGCCTACACCTGGCAGGCACAGGAAACACTTGGCCTCCACCCTCCACTGTGGTCCTCAGGCTCAGTGAAATACAGGCATTACATTTTAATCACTTAGCAGACACTTATCCAGCGGGACTTAAAATAAAGTAAGTAAGAAAACCACATATCATAGTCATTGCAAGTAAAACCGGCTAACAGCTAAATCAGTGCTAGTAAAAGACACGTGGCTGTTAGCTTAGATACAGGCTTAGAGACACAGAGAGAGAGGGAGCTGCAGTGGTAAAGGTTGAGCATGTCATTTAGGTTGTGAATATAGACAGAGGAGGACAATGCAGAAGGATGCTTAAAATAAGTATTTATAGCCAACAGACACATACTGTTACAGGCAGACTCATAGGCAGACATTTATACACTCTGAAATATCAAAGGAGTGATACACACACACACACACAGGGAGAGAGAGAGAGAGAGAGAGAGAGAGAGAGAGAGAGAGAGAGAGAGAGAGAACAGGAGAGAGAACAGGAGAGAGAGAGAGAACAGGAGAGAGAGAGAGAGAGAGAGAGAGAGAGAGAGAGAGAACAGGAGAGAGAGAGAGAGAGAGAGAGAGAGAGAGAACAGGAGAGAGAGAGAGAGAACAGGAGAGAGAGAGAGAGAACAGGAGAGAGAGAGGGGGGGGAGAAAGAGAGAGAGAGAGGGAGAGAAAACAGGAGGGAGAGAGAGAGACCACATGACAATGTCCCAAAAAATGTCATTTTTTACAGACAGTGTCATTGTGTCACACCGTGGAGTCGCTAAGTGTAGGCGCTATTGTGACAACTGAATGTAGTGTAGTGCATGTAGTGAAAGGTTCTATGTGATTTGTGACCCATTCATAAAAATGTTGAGCAACAGAAAGACAAACAAACAAATCATTAATTTTATTAGCTATACTATCTTTTTACATTCATAGAAGCTAATTAACGAAGAACCAAATTGGAAGCCACAGATACATAGAGATCATCCCAGTGTAATGCTAGTTGTCCAACTTTGTTTCTCAAAATCATCAGTAAATATAAAAATAACAAGCATTGATAAGCTGATTGGTCTATTCTAGGAATGTTGTAATGGTATGCTCCTTCCGCTACAAATAAAACAGCCTCTTTCCCCAGTGTTCCTGCAAGTGTTGTATGACCCTCTAGATGGAGACATTGTATCGTTATTCTACAGCTAAAGTCCTTCAGGTCTGACACTATGTTTACAGAAGTAAATCAAGTTTTGAATTCATATAGAAGAAACTGTATATTGTTTATGTTGATACATTCTTTGCCTTTTCCATTAGACCTGAAGAGATCCAATTGCTGGATGTATCAAGCATCTCAGAGTAGGACTGCTGATCTAGGATCAGTCCCCTCCCCTGTCCATGTAATCTTATTCATTGTGATATAAAAGACAAAAATGATCCTAAATCAGCACTCCTACTCTTTATGAAAACTTGTAGACTTCTACTGCGAGGGTTTTTACCCAGAGGTTGGGCTATGATCACACAGTCTCAAATGGCACATTATTCCATACATAGTCTATTTATTTTAACCAAATCCCTATGGGCCCTGGTTAAAAGTAGTGTACTATATAGGGAATACTGTAGGGTGCCATTTGAGACTCAGCCTAAGAGTTTCATCAGCAGCGTTTCAGTGTGGGGTATCTGGTCTGGCTACTGTAGGTCTGTCTCACCACAGGAAGCCCTGCTTGGCCTGAGGGCTGAGACAGTTGGGGGGAAGTGCTGGGATGCCCCCGGTGCTTATGTTGCCTTCCTAGTACACACACACACACACACACACACACACGCACACACACACACAGGCACGCACAGTTCTACTGATGCGGGTGTAACAGATGTAAATCATACTCTCCTTACGTTGTGTTTTGTCCAAATAAATCACATCAGCCAGTGGTCCCAGTTGAGCATATTTTATTTCTGTTGCTGTTAAATAGGAAACAGCACGTTAGTTGTACAGGGCTGAACGGTATTGTTAAATAGGAAACAGCACGTTAGTTGTGCAGGGCTGAACAGTATTGTTAAATAGGAAACAGCACGTTAGTTGTGCAGGGCTGAACGGTGTTGTTAAATGGGAAACAGCACGTTAGTTGTGCAGGGCTGAACAGTATTGTTAAATAGGAAACAGCACGTTAGTTGTGCAGGGCTGAACGGTATTGTTAAATGGGAAACAGCATGTTAGTTGTACAGGGCTGAACGGTATTGTTAAATAGGAAACAGCACGTTAGTTGTGCAGTGCTGAACGGTATTGTTAAATGGGAAACAGCACGTTAGTTGTGCAGGGCTGAACAGTATTGTTAAATAGGAAACAGCACGTTAGTTGTGCAGGGCTTAACGGTATTGTTAAATGGGAAACAGCATGTTAGTTGTACAGGGCTGAACGGTGTTGTTAAATGGGAAACAGCACGTTAGTTGTGCAGGGCTGAACAGTATTGTTAAATAGGAAACAGCACGTTAGTTGTGCAGGGCTGAACGGTATTGTTAAATAGGAAACAGCACGTTAGTTGTGCAGGGCTGAACGGTGTTGTTAAATGGGAAACAGCACGTTAGTTGTGCAGGGCTGAACGGTATTGTTAAATAGGAAACAGCACGTTAGTTGTGCAGGGCTGAACGGTATTGTTAAATAGGAAACAGCACGTTAGTTGTACAGGGCTGAACGGTATTGTTAAATAGGAAACAGCACGTTAGTTCTGCAGGGCTTAACGGTATTGTTAAATAGGAAACAGCACGTTAGTTGTGCAGGGCTTAACGGTGTTGTTAAATGGGAAACAGCACGTTAGTTGTGCAGGGCTTAATAGTATTGTTAAATGGGAAACAGCACGTTAGTTGTACAGGGCTGAACGGTATTGTTAAATGGGAAACAGCACGTTAGTTGTACAGGGCTTAACGGTATTGTTAAATGGGAAACAGCACGTTAGTTGTGCAGGGCTGAACGGTATTGTTAAATGGGAAACAGCACGTTAGTTGTACAGGGCTGAACGGTATTGTTAAATGGGAAACAGCACGTTAGTTGTACAGGGCTTAACGGTATTGTTAAATAGGAAACAGCACGTTAGTTGTGCAGGGCTGAACGGTATTGTTAAATGGGAAACAGCACGTTAGTTGTGCAGGGCTTAACGGTATTGTTAAATGGGAAACAGCACGTTAGTTGTACAGGGCTGAACGGTATTGTTAAATAGGAAACAGCACGTTAGTTGTGCAGGGCTTAACGGTATTGTTAAATGGGAAACAGCACGTTAGTTGTACAGGGCTGAACGGTATTGTTAAATAGGAAACAGCACGTTAGTTGTACAGGGCTGAACGGTATTGTTAAATAGGAAACAGCACGTTAGTTGTACAGGGCTGAACGGTATTGTTAAATAGGAAACAGCACGTTAGTTGTGCAGGGCTGAACGGTATTGTTAAATGGGAAACAGCACGTTAGTTGTACAGGGCTTAACGGTATTGTTAAATGGGAAACAGCACGTTAGTTGTACAGGGCTGAACGGTATTGTTAAATGGGAAACAGCACGTTAGTTGTGCAGGGCTTAACGGTATTGTTAAATGGGAAACAGCACGTTAGTTGTACAGGGCTGAACGGTATTGTTAAATAGGAAACAGCACGTTAGTTGTGCAGGGCTTAACGGTATTGTTAAATGGGAAACAGCACGTTAGTTGTGCAGGGCTTAACGGTGTTGTTAAATGGGAAACAGCACGTTAGTTGTGCAGGGCTTAACGGTATTGTTAAATAGGAAACAGCACGTTAGTTGTGCAGGGCTGAACGGTATTGTTAAATGGGAAACAGCACGTTAGTTGTGCAGGACTGAACGGTATTGTTAAATAGGAAACAGCACGTTAGTTGTACAGGGCTTAACGGTATTGTTAAATGGGAAACAGCACGTTAGTTGTGCTGGGCTGAACGGTATTGTTAAATGGGAAACAGCACGTTAGTTGTGCAGGGCTTAACGGTATTGTTAAATAGGAAACAGCACGTTAGTTGTGCAGGGCTTAACGGTATTGTTAAATGGGAAACAGCACGTTAGTTGTACAGGGCTGAACGGTATTGTTAAATAGGAAACAGCACGTTAGTTGTGCAGGGCTTAACGGTATTGTTAAATAGGAAACAGCACGTTAGTTGTGCAGGGCTGAACGGTATTGTTAAATGGGAAACAGCACGTTAGTTGTGCAGGGCTTAACGGTATTGTTAAATAGGAAACAGCACGTTAGTTGTACAGGGCTTAACGGTGTTGTTAAATGGGAAACAGCACGTTAGTTGTGCAGGGCTGAACGGTATTGTTAAATAGGAAACAGCACGTTAGTTGTGCAGGGCTGAACGGTATTGTTAAATGGGAAACAGCACGTTAGTTGTACAGGGCTTAACGGTATTGTTAAATGGGAAACAGCACGTTAGTTGTACAGGGTTGAACGGTGTTGTTAAATGGGAAACAGCACGTTAGTTGTACAGGGCTGAACGGTATTGTTAAATAGGAAACAGCACGTTAGTTGTGCAGGGCTTAACGGTATTGTTAAATAGGAAACAGCACGTTAGTTGTGCAGGGCTGAACGGTATTGTTAAATGGGAAACAGCACGTTAGTTGTGCAGTGCTGAACGGTATTGTTAAATAGGAAACAGCACGTTAGTTGTGCAGTGCTGAACGGTATTGTTAAATAGGAAACAGCACGTTAGTTGTGCAGGGCTTAACGGTATTGTTAAATGGGAAACAGCACGTTAGTTGTGCAGGGCTTAACGGTATTGTTAAATAGGAAACAGCACGTTAGTTGTGCAGGGCTGAACGGTGTTGTTAAATAGGAAACAGCACGTTAGTTGTGCAGGGCTGAACGGTGTTGTTAAATAGGAAACAGCACGTTAGTTGTACAGGGCTTAACGGTATTGTTAAATAGGAAACAGCACGTTAGTTGTACAGGGCTTAACGGTATTGTTAAATAGGAAACAGCACGTTAGTTGTACAGGGCTGAACGGTATTGTTAAATGGGAAACAGCACGTTAGTTGTGCAGGGCTTAACGGTATTGTTAAATGGGAAACAGCACGTTAGTTGTGCAGGGCTTAACGGTATTGTTAAATGGGAAACAGCACGTTAGTTGTGCAGGGCTTAACGGTATTGTTAAATAGGAAACAGCACGTTAGTTGTGCAGGGCTTAACGGTGTTGTTAAATAGGAAACAGCACGTTAGTTGTGCAGGGCTGAACGGTATTGTTAAATAGGAAACAGCACGTTAGTTGTGCAGGGCTTAACGGTATTGTTAAATGGGAAACAGCACGTTAGTTGTGCAGGGCTTAACGGTGTTGTTAAATGGGAAACAGCACGTTAGTTGTGCAGGGCTGAACGGTGTTGTTAAATGGGAAACAGCACGTTAGTTGTACAGGGCTGAACGGTATTGTTAAATGGGAATCAGCACGTTAGTTGTGCAGGGCTGAACGGTATTGTTAAATGGGAAACAGCATGTTAGTTGTACAGGGCTGAACGGTGTTGTTAAATGGGAAACAGCACGTTAGTTGTGCAGGGCTGAACGGTATTGTTAAATGGGAAACAGCACGTTAGTTGTACAGGGCTGAACGGTATTGTTAAATGGGAAACAGCACGTTAGTTGTGCAGGGCTGAACGGTGTTGTTAAATGGGAAACAGCACGTTAGTTGTACAGGGCTGAACGGTATTGTTAAATGGGAAACAGCACGTTAGTTGTGCAGGGCTGAACGGTATTGTTAAATGGGAAACAGCACGTTAGTTGTGCAGGGCTTAACGGTATTGTTAAATGGGAAACAGCACGTTAGTTGTACAGGGCTGAACGGTATTGTTAAATAGGAAACAGCACGTTAGTTGTACAGGGCTGAACGGTATTGTTAAATGGGAAACAGCACGTTAGTTGTGCAGGGCTTAACGGTATTGTTAAATGGGAAACAGCACGTTAGTTGTACAGGGCTTAACGGTGTTGTTAAATAGGAAACAGCACGTTAGTTGTGCAGGGCTTAACGGTATTGTTAAATAGGAAACAGCACGTTAGTTGTGCAGGGCTGAACGGTATTGTTAAATGGGAAACAGCACGTTAGTTGTGCAGGGCTTAACGGTATTGTTAAATGGGAAACAGCACGTTAGTTGTACAGGGCTGAACGGTATTGTTAAATAGGAAACAGCACGTTAGTTGTGCAGGGCTGAACGGTATTGTTAAATGGGAAACAGCACATTAGTTGTACAGGGCTGAACGGTATTGTTAAATGGGAAACAGCACGTTAGTTGTACAGGGCTGAACGTTATTGATGGCTGTCGATGGCTAAATCTGTAGCATGAAGACAACTGTGTTAGCAGTGGGCTTATGTGACCATTACATCGGTGTACGCTAGCAAACACACATATTTACAGCAATCATGCCAAAGCACATCCCAGAAAGTACCTCAATCCCTAACAGGTACCATATACCCACACATGTATAAATCAGTAACGTACAGCAAACGTGTACACATTGTAAAATAGAAAATAGAAAATAGTATTCAGAACTTGACCTTCCCCTTGCATCTCATTTTCATACAGGGAAGATCTGTCGTTCGCGATCTCCCCCTTTCTGCAAACGGGGCCAATCACAACACACCTTATTGTCATCAGAGTTGAACCTAACAATAAGAATGCTTGAACAATAAATACACCTTTCTTTAGAGGCAATTGGAAACATAACCAACCCTGTTACACGGGCACTCTGCATGCTCTCCCTGTGCCACTTTTTCCACCCCCAGCCTCCCAGCCCAGTCTCCCATCCTCCCACCCCCAGCCTTCCAGCCCCAGCCTCCCATCCCATCCTCCCACCCTCAGCCTCCCAGCCACAGCCTCCCGTCCCAGTCTCTCACCCCAGCCTCCTGCCCTCAGCCTCCCAGCCCCAGCCTCCCATCCCATCCTCCCACCCTCAGCCTCCCAGCCACAGCCTCCCGTCCCAGCCTCCTACCCTCAGCCTCCCAGCCCCAGTCTCCGTCCCAGTCTCCCAGCTCCAGCCTCCCACCCCCTACCCTCAGCCTCCCAGCCCTAGCCTCCCGTCCCAGTCTCCCACCCCAGCCTCCTACCCTCAGCCTCCCAGCCACAGCCTCCCGTCCCAGTCTCCCACCCCAGCCTCCTACCCTCAGCCTCCCAGCCCCAGCCTCCCGTCCCAGCCTCCCACCCTCAGCCTCCCAGCCCCAGGCTCCCAGCCCCAACCTACCACCCTCAGCCTCCCAGCCCCAGCCTCCCAGCTCCGGTCTCCCAGCCCCAGCCTCCCGTCCCAGCCTCAGCCTCCCAGACCCAGGCTCCCAGTCCCAGCCTCCCATCCCAGCTCTAGGCTCTCACCCCCAGCCACCCACCCACAGCCTCCCAGCCTACCAGACCCAGCCTCTCATCCTAGCCTCCCACTTTGGATTGTGTATCAATACACCCAGTCACTACAAAGATACAGGCTTCCTTCCTAACACAGTTGCCAGAGAGGAAGGAAATCGCTCAGGGATTTCACCATGATTTCACCACTTTTTTTAAACCGTTACATAGTTTAATAGCTGTGATAGGAGAAAACTTAGGATGGATCAACAACATTGTAGTTACCCCACAATACTAACCTAAATGACAGAGGGAAAAGAAGGAAGCTTGTACAGAATAAAAAATATTTGAAAACATGCATCCTGTTTGCAATAAAGCACTTACTGTTGAAGTCGGAAGTTTACATACACCTTAGCCAAATACATCAAAAGTCTGTTTTTCACAATTCCTGACATTTAATCCTAGTAAAAATTCTTTGTCCCTTTGGTCAGTTAGGATCACCACTTTATTGTAAAAATGTGAAATGTCAGAATCATAGTAGAGAGAATTATTTATTTCAGGTTTTATTTCTTTCATCACATTCCCAGTGGGTCAGACGTTTACAAACACTCAATTAGTATTTGGTAGAATTACCTTTAAATTGTTTCACTTGGGTCAAACGTTTTGGGTAGCCTTCCAAAAGCTTCCCACAGTAAGTTGTGTGGATTTTGGTCCATTCCACCTGACAGAGCTGGTGTAACTGAGTCAGGTTTGTAGGCCTCCTTGCTCGTGCACGCTTTTTCAGTTCTTCAAATCAAATCAAATCAAATTTATTTATATAGCCCTTCGTACATCAGCTGATATCGCAAAGTGATGTACAGAAACCCAGCCTAAAACCCCAAACAGCAAGCAATGCAGGTGTAGAAGCACGGTGGTTAGGAAAAACTCCCTAGAAAGGCCAAAACCTAGGAAGAAACCTAGAGAGAAACCAGGCTATGTGGGGTGGCCAGTCCTCTTCTGGCTGTGCCGGGTGGAGATTATAACAGAACATGGCCAAAATGTTCAAATGTTCATAGATGACCAGCATGGTCAAATAATAATAAGGCAGAACAGTTGAAACTGGAGCAGCAGCACGGCCAGGTGGACTGGGGACAGCAAGGAGTCATCATGTCAGCTAATCCTGGGGCATGGTCCTAGGGCTCAGGTCCTCCGAGAGAGAGAAAGAAAGAGAATTAGAGAGAGCATATGTGGGGTGGCCAGTCCTCTTCTGGCTGTGCCGGATGGAGATTATAACAGAACATGGCCAAGATGTTCAAATGTTCATAAATGACCAGCATGGTCGAATAATAATAAGGCAGAACAGTTGAAACTGGAGCAGCAGCACGGCCAGGTGGACTGAGGACAGCAAGGAGTCATCATGTCAGGTAGTCCTGGGGTATGGTCCTAGGGCTCAGGTCCTCCGAGAGAGAGAAAGAGAGAGAAGGAGAGAATTAGAGAACGTACACTTAGATTCACACAGGACACCGAATTGGACAGGAGAAGTACTCCAGATATAACAAACTGACCCAGCCCCCCGACACATAAACTACTGCAGCATAAATACTGGAGGCTGAGACAGGAGGGGTCTGGAGACACTGTGGCCCCATCCGAGGACACCCCCGGACAGGGCCAAACAGGAAGGATATAACCCCACTCACTTTGCACTTTGCCAAAGCACAGCCCCCACACCACTAGAGGGATATCTTCAACCACCAACTTACCATCCTGAGACAAGGCTGAGTATAGCCCACAAAGATCTCCGCCATGGCACAACCCAAGGGGGGGCGCCAACCCAGACAGTATGACCACATCAGTGAATCAACCCACTCAGGTGACGCACCCCTTCCAGGGACGGCATGAGAGAGCCCCAGCAAGCCAGTGACTCAGCCCCTGTAATAGGGTTAGAGGCAGAGAATCCCAGTGGAAAGAGGGGAACCGGCCAGGCAGAGACAGCAAGGGCGGTTCGTTGCTCCAGAGCCTTTCCGTTCACCTTCCCACTCCTGGGCCAGACTACACTCAATCATATGACCCACTGAAGAGATGAGTCTTCAGTAAAGACTTAAAGGTTGAGACCGAGTTTGCGTCTCTGACATGGGTAGGCAGACCGTTCCATAAAAATGGAGCTCTATAGGAGAAAGCCCTGCCTCTAGCTGTTTGCTTAGAAATTCTAGGGACAATTAGGAGGCCTGCGTCTTGTGACCGTAGCGTACATGTAGGTATGTACGGCAGGACCAAATCAGAGAGATAGGTAGGAGCAAGCCCATGTAATGCTTTGTAGGTTAGAGGTAAAACCTTGAAATCAGCCCTTGCTTTGACAGGAAGCCAGTGTAGGGAGGCTAGCACTGGAGTAATATGATCAAATTGTTTGGTTCTAGTCAGGATTCTAGCAGCCGTATTTAGCACTAACTGAAGTTTATTTAGTGCTTTATCCGGGTAGCCGGAAAGTAGAGCGTTGCAGTAGTCTAACCTAGAAGTGACAAAAGCATGGATTTTTGCAATGTTACGTAGATGGAAAAAAACTGTCCTTAAAATGGTCTTGATATGTTCTTCAAAAGAGAGATCAGGGTCCAGAGTTCTTCCCCAAGCCGAAGAACACTATCCCAACCATGAAGCACGGGGGTGGCAGCATCATGTTGTGGGGGTGCTTTGCTGCAGGAGGGACTGGTGCACTTTACAAAATAGATGGCATCATGAGGCAGGAAAATTATGTGGATATATTGAAGCAACATCTCAAGACATCCGTCAGGCAGTTAAAGCTCGGTGGCAAATGGGTCTTCCAAATGGACAATGACCCCAAGCATATTTCCAAAGTTGTGGCAAAAAAGGACAACAAAGTCAATGTATTGGAGTGGCCATCACAAAGCCCTGACCTCAATCCTATAGAAAATGTATGGGCAGAACTGAAAAAGCGTGCGCGAGCAAGGAGGCCTACAAACCTGACTCAGTTACACCAGCTCTGTCAGGTGGATTGGGCCAAAATTCACCAAACTTATTGTGGGAAGCTTGTGGAAGGCTACCTGAAACGTTTGACCCAAGTTATTTAAACAATTTAAAGGCAGTGCCACCAAATACTAATTGAGTGTATGTAAACTTCTGACCCACTGGGATTTGATGAAAGAAATAAAAGCTGAAATAAATAATTCTCTCTACTATTATTCTGACATTTCACATTCTTAAAATAAAGTGGTGATCCTAACTGACCTAAGACAGGGAATTTTTACTAGGATTAAATGTTAGGAATTGGGAGAAATGTAGTTTAAATGTATTTAGTGGTTATTGTTATTTTATTGTGTTAATATATCCTTTTTTATTTAGAAAAAATGTTCTTACTTTTTAACTCTGCATTGCTGGGAAAGGATTCATAGGTAAGCATTTCACGGTAAATTCTCATGGACACAGACTAACACAAACTCACACGCACACACAGGCACGCACACACACACACACACACACACTACCACACTCTCCCTTTCTCTCTCCATCTAAAAATCCTAGCAGGAGTCTTGTAAGAGTTGACTGTTATAGTAGAGCCCTTTTCAGATGAAGTGTCAGAGCGGAAACAGTTTATAGTCCTGCCTCCTATCCCTCCGTTCTGGGGTAGAGGTGGAACAGACACCTCTCTGTCATGTGTAAAAGTGGTCATGAGACGAGAAGAGCTCTTTCTCTCTCATACACACACACACACACACACACACACACACACACTTGCTCTCTCTGGTTCTTTCACTGTCTGAAGAAAAGGGAAGGGGTTGTTTCTCACAGATACATTACATGACTAAAATTATGTGGACACCTGCTCGTCGAACATCTCATTCCAAAATCATGGACATTAATATGGAGTTGGTCTTCCCCTTTGCTGCTATAACAGCCTCCACTCTTTTGGGAAGGCTTTCCACTAGATGTTGGAACATTGCTGCGGGGACTTGCTTCCATTCAGCAACAAGAGCATTGGTGAGGTCGGGCACTGATGTTAGGAGAAATGGCCTGGCTCGCAGTCTGCATTCAAATTCATCCCAAAGGTGTTCAATGGTGTTCAAGTCAAAGCTCTGTGCAGGCCAGTCAAGTTCTTCCACACCGATCTCAACAAACCGTTTCTGTATGGACCTCGCATGGTGCAAGGGGGCATTGTCATGCTGAAACAGGAAAGGGCCTTCCCCAAACTGTTGCCACAAAATTGGAAGCACAGAATTGTCGAGAATGTCATTGTCTGCTGTACCATTAAGATTTCCCTTCACTGGAACTAAGGGACCTACCCCGAACCATGAAAAACAGCCCTAGACCATAATTCCTCCTCCACCAAACTTTACAGTTGGCGCTATGCAATCGGGCAGGTAACGTTCTCCTGGCATGACCCAATACCAGATTATTCTGTTGGACTGCCAGTTGGGGAAGTGTGATTCATCACTCCAGAGAACGCGTTTCCACTGCTCCAGAGTTCAATGGCGGCTAACTTTAGACCACACAAGCTGACTCACTGGCATTGCACATGGAGATCTTAGGCTTGTGTGTGGCTGCTCGGCCATGGAAACACATTTCCTGAAGCTCCCGGTAAACAGTTATTGTGCTGACGTTGCTTTGAAATGCGCTTTGGAACTCAGTAGTGAGTGTTGCAACCGAGGACAGATGATTTTTACGTGCTAATAATAACACAATAACAGCTCTTACAGTTGACCGGGGCAGCTCTAGCCCGGGCAGAAATTTGGCGAACTGACCCGAGTGGCGCAGTGGTCTAATGCATGTGGTCTGGCTGTGATTGGGAGTCCCATAGGGCGGCACACAATTGTCCCAGTGTCCTCTGGGTTTGGCCGGTGTAGGCTGTCATTGTAAATAAGAATTTGTTCTTAACTGACTTGCCTAGCTAAATAAAAAAATAAATTTGTTTTTTAAAATGATGGTGCCACATTGTAAGTCACTGAGCTTTTCAGTAAGGCCATTCTACTGCTATTGTTTTCCTATGGAGGATGTATGACTGTGTGCTCGATGTTAAACACCTGTCAGCAACGGGTGAGGCAGACATAGCCAAATCCACTCATTTGAAGGAGTGTCCACAACCATTGTATATATAGTGGATGTTAGAGGCTTTCTGTAAGAGGATGTCTTGATTTCGATTACACCCTTAAAGTGTTTAGGTGCTTTCCACATGGTCTGGCACATATACATTAGAGCAAGCTAAACCCAAGGTATACATAAAGAGATACAATAGACTTTAAGAGAGAAGCAGTGGAACAGAGAGGGAGAGGGAGCACTTGGCTGTTTCTATGCTAAGGGAATTGGGCGGCACACTGTTTTTACGCTAGCCTTTGATTGGGGGGCATACTTTCATTCATTCATGGTGATGTATTACAGTGTGCAAGAGTTGAGTGCTGGACACCCGATGCAAGACATGGCATGTGTGTGTGTGTGTGTGTGTGTGTGTGTGTGTGTGTGTGTGTGTGTGTGTGTGTGTGTGTGTGTGTGTGTGTGTGTGTGTGTGTGTGTGTGTGTGTGTGTGTGTGTGTGTGTGTGTGTGCGTGCGTGCGTGCGTGTGCATTCATGTATGCATATGTCTTTGTGACTACATGTTTGTGTGGGTGCATGTGCGTGTGTGTGTGAGTAAGTGTGTTTGTGGGTGTGTGCATGTCCGTGTTAATACAGGGTTAGTGTGCCGCAGCAGTGGCGTCTTCGCTCGCCTCTTTAACGCATTCCACTTTCACTCAGCTATCTCGCCCACGCACTCATCATGTGACCCACGACCGGGCCAATGACAGGAAGTAGAGGATGTAAAATCCTGCTCCCAACTAGCTCAGATCCTCTTCTGTTTTGAATCACACTGCTGAGTCTCAGCTTGGTTTTCTCACATCTAGCAATGTCCGTCAGAAATATGCATAACTACGGCATGTTATCAGGACCGTGATGTCTGGCAAGGTGGCCTTTTACAGTATGTACATTGATCATATTCTAATTCCAATAAACCCTTATCATAATGTCATGGTTTTCATCCCACACATTGAGGAATAATCACTTTTCCTACACTATTACTTAGAAATTGTCATCCTAGATATGCTGACCTGTTTCTCAAAATCTATCTCTCACAAGTCAGTACTTTATCTCGTAACTTGACTATAAGGCTGTGAAGGCAGAAATGACTGTGAAACGTGTGTAAACATCTTAAAGGGGCTCTGAGAGTAGTGAAGAGAACAGAACCAACTCTATGTACTACTGAGTGAATTCTGTCTGGTTTGGCCAATGCTACAACAGCTCTGTTCAGAGAGGAACACTCAAGCTTTTGCTTCCCTAAAAAGACAAGAAATTACCCAGTCACTTTACATAATGTTTAAATGCTCCTAGTTTCCTTTCTTGTCATATGCTATTCTATATTCTCTACTCCTGTGAAATATGTTAGATGTGGATCCACTTCCTGTTATACAACATCACTAGCTGCTTGGCCTCCTGTCTCTTCATGCAGCACACCATGGAGGGTCCTAATGTTTACTCCCTGAAAACTGGAGCTGTGGCTGGGTTGTATGTAGACAGGACCCCGCCACTTATCATAACACTTGACGTAATAGTGAACACTCACACACTGATTTGGTGAACATCTGGCGTTGTCCCTGTGCTGGCAATGTACGCAGTCAGAAAGGATGAGCTAGTTCCTGTTTAAAGACAGAGATAAAGAAACAAGACATTCTACTGTTCAACAGGTGGTGGGCCCCAGCCTTGATCACATCTATCTCCTTAGAGAGACACACTCTATCGGACGGCCACTACGTACTACAGCTTCTGTAACACACTCCCACACATATACATACACACATACGTTGACTCACACACACAACCCCTCATACCCCCCCACTGATGTAATGTCATACAGCAACAGTGGGGTGTGAGGAAAACAAACCGTGTCAACAGTGGGGTGTGAGGAAAACAGACCGTGTCAACAGTGGGGTGTGAGGAAAACAGGCCGTGTCAACAGCGGGGTGTGAGGAAAACAGGCCATGTCAACAGTGGGGTGTGAGGAAAACAGGCCGTGTCAACAGAGGGGTGTGAGGAAAACAGGCCGTGTCAACAGCGGGGTGTGAGGAAAACAGGCCGTGTCAACAGTGGGGTGTGAGGAAAACAGGCCGTGTCAACAGCGGGGTGTGAGGAAAACAGGCCGTGTCAACAGCGGGGTGTGAGGAAAACAGGCCGTGTCAACAGTGGGGTGTGAGGAAAACAGGCCGTGTCAACAGTGGTGTGTGAGGAAAACAGACCGTGTCAACAGTGGGGTGTGAGGAAAACAGGCCGTGTCAACAGCGGGGTGTGAGGAAAACAGGCCGTGTCAACAGTGGGGTGTGAGGAAAACAGGCCGTGTCAACAGTGGGGTGTGAGGAAAACAGGCCGTGTCAACAGTGGGGTGTGAGGAAAACAGGCCGTGTCAACAGCGGGGTGTGAGGAAAACAGGCCGTGTCAACAGCGGGGTGTGAGGAAAACAGGCCGTGTCAACAGCGGGGTGTGAGGAAAACAGGCCGTGTCAACAGCGGGGTGTGAGGAAAACAGGCCGTGTCAACAGTGGTGTGTGAGGAAAACAGACCGTGTCAACAGTGGGGTGTGAGGAAAACAGGCCGTGTCAACAGTGGGGTGTGAGGAAAACAGGCCGTGTCAACAGCGGGGTGTGAGGAAAACAGGCCGTGTCAACAGTGGGGTGTGAGGAAAACAGGCCGTGTCAACAGTGGGGTGTGAGGAAAACAGACCGTGTCAACAGCGGGGTGTGAGGAAAACAGGCCGTGTCAACAGCGGGGTGTGAGGAAAACAGGCCGTGTCAACAGCGGGGTGTGAGGAAAACAGGCCGTGTCAACAGCGGGGTGTGAGGAAAACAGGCCGTGTCAACAGTGGTGTGTGAGGAAAACAGACCGTGTCAACAGTGGGGTGTGAGGAAAACAGGCCGTGTCAACAGTGGGGTGTGAGGAAAACAGGCCGTGTCAACAGCGGGGTGTGAGGAAAACAGGCCGTGTCAACAGTGGGGTGTGAGGAAAACAGGCCGTGTCAACAGTGGGGTGTGAGGAAAACAGGCCGTGTCAACAGTGGGGTGTGAGGAAAACAGGCCGTGTCAACAGTGTTGTTTGTTGTCCTCTACATGTGCTGTTACAAGCAAGTCATTAGTGCAGCCCTACTGATGGAGTGTATACATGTACATACACCTACAGAATACAGTTTAAATGCTTTCAGAGAAACACACAGAAACACAGAATTACACACACACATACACACACGTAGACACACAAATTGTATTCAGATCCAGAAAACTTGAATGTCCTCAAGAGGCAATTGATTTTGCAGCAGGAAAATTACATTGACAAAATCACATATTAAAATAGAAAACAACAGAAAAAGCCACAAATATTTACAGGATGTTTACAAACATATTCCCACACTTCCACCCACCCACCCACCCACCCACCCACCCACCCACCCACCCACCCACACACACACACACCCATCCACCCACACAGACACAGACACATACTGTAGCTCAGGTCTCCCTCACGTGGCTCTCCCCTGGTCTCCTCAGCGGACAGGGCCCGACAGTGAAAGAAACATGTTGTTGGGAAACACACCGGGGATCCAGGCCAAGTTTTCACTGGGATGATGAAATACAAAGGAAGGTTTTTCCAGCTATACAGTGGCCCATACAGATTTTAGCATTAGCCATCCGCCAGACCGAAGGTTGCATCCTCAATTGCACCCTATTCCTTACATAGTGCACTACTTTTGACCAGGACCCACAGAGCACTATACAGGGAATAGGGTGCCATTTTGGATGCACCCTGAGACAGCCAGAAGTCATTTGGCTCAGGCCTAACTGCTCTGTCACCAAACTATTCAGAAAGACAAGCCAGATGGTGTCACGTTCTGACCTTAGTTCCTTTGTTATGTCTTTGTTTTAGTATGGTCAGGGCGTGAGTTGGGTGGGTTGTCTATGTTCGTTTTTTCTATAATTTGGGATTTCTGTGTTCGCCTAGTATGGTTCTCAATCAGAGGCAGCTGTCAATCGTTGTCCCTGATTGAGAATCATACTTAGGTAGCCTGGTTTCACTTTTGAGTTGTGGGTGTTTGTTTTCCATGTCAGTGCTTGTTTCCACACGGGACTGTTTCGTTTATTCACGTTTATTGTTTTGTTCCAGTGTTCTGTTGTGTTTTGATTGAACATTATGGACACTTACCACGCTGCGCATTGGTCCTCCGATCCTTCTCGCTATTTCTCCTCAGAAGAGGACAAGATTTGTTACAGATGGGATTGGTTTGGTCTCTCTACCAACACACACACATACTGTAGACACACAGACAGATTGACAGACGCATATACGTGCGTGAACACATGCAAACACACACACACACACGCACACTCACACATACTGTAGGCCTACGCAGTACGCACAACACAACCACCATGCTAACTGAAATCTAGCCTTTACAGAGTTCTTCCACCTGGAGTTGATGTCCACTCCTCTCTGATCTAATTACATGTTCAAATATTCACCATCAAAATCTGTGTTTAAAACTAGAACCTTACTTGCTCCATCCATTTTTGGATAAATAAATGTATACCCAATGATTCTTGAAGAATATAACTTATAAATGCAGAATGAGTTTAGTTCCACTGTTGTAGCCCATCAGAACCTCAAATATAAGCGTGTTTTACTCCAATGTAAACAAATACTGTATAACCTGAAAACATGCTTAAAATTATCATGACACTAGATGAGACACAAATGCAGACACAGGAGGCAGATGGAGTTTAATAAATCAAAAGGAGTAGGCAAGAGAATGGTCGTGGACAGGCAAAAGGTCATAACCAGAGCAGAGTCCAGGAGGTACAGAGTGGCAGGCAGGTTCGAGGTCAGGGCAGGCAGAATGGTCAGGCAGCAGGTACAGAGTCCAGAAACAGGCAAGGGTCAAAACAAGGAGGACTAGAAAAAGGTGAAAAGGCAAAGCAGGAAAACGGGAAAACCGCTGGTAGGCTTGGACATTCAAGAGAAACTGGCCCAGAGAGACAGGAAACACAGGGATAAATACACTGGGGAAAACAAGACAAACTGGCCCAGAGAGACAGGAAACACAGGGATAAATACACTGGCCCAGAGAGACAGGAAACACAGGGATAAATACACTGGCCCATAGAGACAGGAAACACAGGGATAAATACATTGGGGAAACAAGACAAACTGGCACAGAGAGACAGGAAAGACAGGGATAAATACACTGGCACAGAGAGACAGGAAACACAGGGATAAATACACTGGGGAAACAAGACAAACTGGCACAGAGAGACAGGAGACACAGGGATAAATACACTGGTACATAGAGACAGGAGACACAGGGATAAATACACTGGCACAGAGAGACAGGAAACACAGGGATAAATACACTGGGGAAACAAGACAAACTGGCACAGAGAGACAGGAGACACAGGGATAAATACACTGGTACATAGAGACAGGAGACACAGGGATAAATACACTGGGGAAACAAGACAAACTGGCACAGAGAGACAGGAAAGACAGGGATAAATACACTGGCACAGAGAGACAGGAAACACAGGGATAAATACACTGGTACAGAGACACAGGAAACACAGGGATAAATACACTGGGGAATCAAGACAAACTGGCACAGAGAGACAGGAAAGACAGGGATAAATACACTGGCACAGAGAGACAATAACGAGGTGGAGACAATAACGAGGACAGATGAAACAGATCAGGGTGTGACAAAAATGTCAATTTCATGGATGGCTATGAATTTAAGTGGTTACATTTCTCCAGGCTCATCCCTCACCTTTTTACCAATACAGATGTGGGGTGGCCACTTTGTTAATGTTTCAATTAAGGATTCTATCTTTGAACTGGAGATATCTGTTTCTTTGCATGGGCTGGGTCTCAATACACCACATCTGCCAATGTTGGTCTTCCGCATCTGCGGTGGAAGGTGGCAGAGCTACAGCTGTGTTTGTCAGACAAAACTCTTATGGCCCCTCCTTTTTGCTCTATGGCCCCCACAAGTGTCAGGAGACTCGTCTGAATAGTGCATTTCCACTTCAAAGGTATACGGGTAATTCCACTGTAAACATTTGATTATTAATTTCCTGAGCTTTATTATATATCTCAGCTATAGGACAGACACTTCAAAACAATCTTCCTTTCAATTTATTTTTTACTATCTGTTTTTCAATGTAATAATCTGTTATTCAATGTGTGTAGCAGTAAGGCCAACTTCAATGTTTCATCAAATAAATTGTTTTTATTTTTAAAAGTATACCTACAGGGGTCAAATAGCTAAATGATCCTTGGTATGACCATCTTAAAACAATTCCATATGTTAGCTTAGTAGAAATCCAGCCCTTAGACCTCAAGGGGAAAGCTTCTGAAGAGAATGTCTATGATTGAGCTGTCTAACACCACTGGCCTGGTGCTAGTTCAGTATGTACCTTTAGTTAACCCCTCCGACAATTGTTGCCATGCCAAACAGTATATACAGCATGGAAGTATTGTATGACATTGATTATCTGAGGAGTTGGCTAAAGCACATAGAGATGTGGGAACAGGCTAGTCAAACAGGACTAGCAATAGACTGATTACAGGTGCTGTATAATCATTCCCAGGTAAAATAATATACCAGCTCCTCAATGAATGGCAAATGTATGAGCCTGAGATTCCAAGCAATGATGGCGGTGCCTTTCAAGACCAATCAAAGTCCATTTCCTCCAGAAAGACAATATGACCTTTTACACCTTAACCACTAATATAAAGTAACATGCCAGCATTCATTGATGACTTTTACAATTGGACAATGTTTGTTAATATGAAACACGTTCCCTTTAAAACGGTTGCCACAGGCAGTGACATAGCATTTACTTTAGGGTGAGCTGACAATGACGAGGTGATGTTTTTCTTACCAATATGGGTATACTTAATTTCACAGTATGTCATAACAACAAAGGGTTGCTATGCAACCAATCTTGATAATTTTCATGTGTTGGGTTGCGCTCTGAGAAAAAGAAGCTGCTTGTTTTTCTTGTAATGATAATGAAGAAATGTCCCTATGTTATACTGTTCTTACAGTTTAACATAACCCAGAGGAAACTGAGCCCTGGATTCAATCTAGCAGATATTGAACATTCAATTGAAAAGAGTGCCCAACACAACTTCCTTATTGTCCTATTTTTATGTGAATGACACCAATAAAATATTTAGTTGTGAAATCAACTACAGTAGTGTGAAAAAATATTTGCCCCTTTCTAATTTTCTCTACTTTTTGATACAAAATGTTATCAGACCTTCAACCAAAAACTAATATTAGATAAAGGGAACCTGAGGGAAAAAATAACACAACAATTACACATTTATTGAATTTACTTCATAAACAAAGTTATACTTTTGAATCACCTGTCCATAGAACATTCTTCCAAGAATCTTGATGATCATCCAGGTGCTTTTTGGCAAACTTGAGTCAACTTTTTAGATGAGATGGGTCCCATTATACTTGGCAAAAATCAAACACTGCATTCCACAGAAAGAACCTCATACCAACAGTCAAGCATGCTGGTGATGGTGTGATGGTTTGGGGAGGCTTTGCTGCCCCAGTACCTGCACGACTTGCCTTAATAGAAGGAACCATTAATTATGCTCTGTATTAGAGAATTCTACAGTAGAAGTTCAGGCCATCCATCTGTGAGCTGAAGCTGAAGTGCAGCTGGGTCATGCAGCAAGATGATCCCAAACACACAATCAAGTCAACATGAAAGTGGCTAAAAAGCAACAAATTTGAAGTTTTGGTATAGCCTAGTCAAAGTCCAGACTTAATCCCAATTGAGACGATATGGCAAGACTTGAAATGAGCAGTTCATGAATGAAACCCCATAAATGTTCCTAAAGCAGTTCTGCATGCAAGAGTGGGCTGAAATTCCTCCACAGCGATGTGAGAGACTGATCAACAACTACAGGATGTGTTTGGTAGAAGTCATTGCAGCTGAAGGTGGCACAACCAGTTATTGAGTGCAAGGGTGAAATTCACACAGTGGAATTGGGTGTTGCATAACCTTTTTAATTAAATAAATAATCCTCTTACTATACCAACATATCACCCTTACAGAAACAGCAACTGTCTTTACTGCCTTAACATACACTCTTAGAAAAAAGGCATCCAAAAGGGTTCTTCTGTCACGATCGTCCTATGGAGTAGACCAAAGCGCAGCATGGTGTCAATCCAATCTTTTATTGAATGACAGAAAAACACGAAGACCACTTAAACAACGTGACGCTATGACAACACGTGCAGACACAGGCAACTACACATAGACAATAACCAACAAACTACAATACAACACAGGCTACCAAAATATGGTTCCCAATCAGAGACAACGACAAACACCTGCCACTGATTGAGAACCATATCAGGCCAAAACACATAGAAATAGACAAACTAGACATACAACATAGAATGCCCACTCCTATCACACCCTGACCAAACAAAACATAGAAACAAACAATGCAAATCATGGTCAGAGTGTGACATCTTCGGCTATCCCCATAGGACAAGCCTTTTTGGTTCCAAGTAGAACCCTTTTTTGGTTCCAGGTATAATTATTTTGGGTACCATGTAGAACACTGTGTGTAAATTGTTCTACATGGAACTCAAACGGGTTCTACCTGGAACCAAAAAGGGTTCTTCTAGATAGCACCTTTTTTCTAAGAGTGTAGGTAGCTGATTTGGTGCTTGGTGCCGAGATTACTCTACACTCCACACCTTATATTAACAAATCTCTCAATTGTTATTTATCCCTTTTTCTGCCCTGCTGGTTAATTTTCAGAGGGATGTGAGGAGCAGCCGTCACTTTAACACATGAATGGAGTTGTGAGGAGTGGGGAGGGCTGGGGAGGATTGGGAAGTGCTGGGAGTCCTGGGGAGGAACATGGAAGACTGGTACCCTATGCTCTATATAGATCCCTTTGGCCCCTGGTGAAATTAATATAGTGCACTTTAAAGGGAATAGGGTAGCATTTGGGATGTATCCCAGAGCATATTGCCTCCGGCAGTGTAGGCTAAAATGAGGCTGGGTGGCTGGATGGATGACCCCTGCATGCCACTTGTTCTTGTTGATAGGGCCTTTGATGTTTGGGGTGTGAATGGGTGAGGGTAAGCAGAAATACAATAGGTGAAATGTGAGGGACTCACTGTATTGATAGTGATAGTGGTGGTGGACAAGATCTGTTTATAGTCATTGTAACACTTGAAGGAGATTCCTTTGAATCAGCAAAAGCTGAACAGTTGATTGAATTTCTGCCCTAATGCTTGTTGGCAAACTGTTTGACCCCTGAACTCTGGAAAGTCAGGGCAATTAGCCCTAAAAAGCGAGGTTACAAAAAGACGGGGTGGCTAACAATCCCAGTAATGTTGGTGTGGTTAACAGTACTTTTCTTTTATTTATGTTGTGGTTCTCAAATCAGATGTTATTTGTCACATACACCGAATACAACAGGTGTAGACCTCACAGTGAAATGCTTACTGACAAACCCTTAACCAATAATGCAGTTTAAAAAAGAAAAAACAGTAACAATTAAAGAGCAGCAGTAAAACAACAACCGCGTGGCTATTCTGCAGGTGTTAAGGCTATATTCTGCAGGTGTTAAGGCTATATTCTGCAGGTGTTAAGGCTATATTCTGCAGGTGTTAAGGCTATATTCTGCAGGTGTTAAGGCTATATTCTGCAGGTGTTAAGGCTATATTCTGCAGGTGTTAAGGCTATATTGTGCAGGTGTTAAGGTGTTCAGGCTATGTATGTACAACATCAGCTTTTTGCTTTGACAGTAACAGCCAGGGGATAGTGTGGTGTCGCTACCAGAAACATGCAGTTGCTGGATTTCAATGGAACCCATGTTATGTACAAACTAACGGCCACACAACCAAATATCTTATTTTCAAAACCTTCAGAGCTCTCGGACTTCAAGATGTGATGCAGATTCCCAAATCAATTACGCACCTAACATCTTCAATCTTAGAATGATGAACCGTCCATATCAGTTATTACTGTCATTTTAACTGATCTGCAATCTGAACCAATACTCATAAATGACTACACTATTGCATCAAGTGATTTCCAGTAAAGATTGGGTCTGTTTTAACAGAGAAAATAGGAGTTATCAGTGAATAGGTAATTGACGATGAGCAGATGTTCGGGACGGGGACTCATTTAAATGTTACACAACCCTCTGTTCATTATGAGGTGGCAGTGTGTCAGTCTATTTTGACCCCCATCTGTAGAGGTGGCAGGTGTTCCTTCAGTCTCTCAAAGAGCAGGTTTTATATCCCTCCTCAAGTTAGTTGCTTGGTTTCCATGGAGATTCCCAACAGAAAGAGGCTTGTTTTGAGGGGCCTGGGCTGGGGAAGGGAAGGCTTTACTAGCTGGCTGCTCTCTGGTCTTCAGTTTGACTTGAAAAAAAGGGAAAATCAAGCCAACACAGAAAACAACCTAGCATTGTCTCCTGATTTTATGCAGGGTTTATAACAGTGATCTTCTCTGTGGATTAAGAAAGACTGGACTGTCCAAATCTCCCCAGCCATGCCCGGATCCTCTCAAATTCGTCATACTCTCTTTTTGAAATGAACCAATTTGAGGTACAGCATATCTAAAGATTTTATACACTGTACATTTAGAATTAGACGATCAGAAAAGTACCAATGCTTATAGGTCATTGACCTGAGACCCAACAGTAGATGTCTAGTTTACCTCAACAGAGTGCAGGAGCCATGATCAAAACATCAGCAACTGGGAAGTGTCCAACCAAGAGGTCTACTGTTCTACTTTATCTCTCCAGCCAGGCTTATGTTATCACTTTATCCATGCTAAGCCTCGGGTTAAAGAGACAAACTGTCTTAACCCCACAGCTTTCAGGCTGCTAAAAGGCTGCCAATTATATGTCTTATTCATAACTGTCAAACTCTCTTGTCAAACTTTGTCATATGGTGACATTCAGGGCAATGACAGTGGTCTCGTCTGAAAAACAAGAGACTTGTAAATTCCCAAAAGGGTGGGTTTGGTTAACAAACTACATTCCACGTATTGCGCTTGAAACTGTCATGACAGATTCTGTGGTATACTGGTACAAAGGTATTTGCTTCGACTGGTGTTGTGTTTCAACTGTAATGTGGGTGTATTTAAACGTTTCAACAAGGGATGATTAACGTGGCGGTAAAGCTGCAAAACAGGCTTTATTCTTCTTCATCCTGAGGAGAGAACAGAGAAGTTGAGGGGGACAAAACTCAAGGAGCAAATAAACAACTGGCTTTGTTTATCGGTTCAAGTTCCACCATTACTGTTGTTCTATACCTCTGTGTTATAACACCTTTACCTCTGTGTTATAACACCTTTACATCTGAGTTATAGAACCTTTATCTCTGAGTTATAGAACCTTTATTTAGGAGTTATAGCACCTTTACCTCTGTGTTATAACACCTTTACCTCTGTTTTATAGCACCTTTACCTCTGAGTTATAGAACCTTTATCTCTGAGTTATAGAACCTTTATTTAGGAGTTATAGCACCTTTACCTATGTGTTATAACACATTTATCTCTGTATTATAACAAATGTACCTCTGTGTTGTAACACACTTTATCACTGTTATAACATCTTTCCCTCTGTGTTATATCACATTTTCCTCTATGTTATAACACATTTATCTCTGTCTTCTAAAACATTTTACTCTGTCTTATAACACATTTATCTCTGCGTCATAAAACATTAATCTCTGTGTTATAACACCTTTACCTCTGTGTTATAACACATTGACCTCTGTGTTATTACATATTTACATCTGAGTTATAGAACCTTTATCTTTGAGTTATAGAACCTTTATTTAGGAGTTATAGCACCTTTACCTCTGTGTTATAACACCTTTACCTAATCAAATCAAATCAAATGTATTTATATAGCCCTTCGTACATCAGCTGATATCTCAAAGTGAAACCCAGCCTAAAACCCCAAACAGCAAGCAATGCAGGTGTAAAAGCACGGTGGCTAGGAAAAACTCCCTAGAAAGGCCAAAACCTAGGAAGAAACCTAGAGAGGAACCAGGCTATGTGGGGTGGCCAGTCCTCTTCTGGCTGTGCCGGGTGGAGATTATAACAGAACATGGCCAAGATGTTCAAATGTTCATAAATGACCAGCATGGTCCAATAATAATAAGGCAGAACAGGTGAAACTGGAGCAGCAGCACGGCCAGGTGGACTGGGGACAGCAAGGAGTCATCATGTCAGGTAGTCATGAGGCATGGTCCTAGGGCTCAGGTCCTCCGAGAGAGAGAAAGAAAGAGAGAATTAGAGAGAACACACTTAAATTCACACAGGACACCGAATAGGACAGGAGAAGTACTCCAGATATAACAAACTGACCCTAGCCCCCGACACATAAACTACTGCAGCATAAATACTGGAGGCTGAGACAGGAGGGGTTAGGAGACACTGTGGCCCCATCTGAGGACACCCCCGGACAGGGCCAAATAGGAAGGATATAACCCCACCCACTTTGCCAAAGCACAGCCCCCACACCACTAGAGGGATATCTTCAACCACCAACTTACCATCCTGAGACAAGGCTGAGTATAGCCCACAAAGATCTCCGCCACGGCACAACCCAAGGGGGGGGGGGGGGGCGCCAACCCAACCTCTGTTATAAAACATTTTCCTTTGTGTTAACACATTTCTATCTGTGTTATAACACCTTTACCTCTGTGTTAACACCTTGACCGCTGTATTATAACACATTCATCTCTGTTATAACACATTTTCCTCTATGTTATAACACATGTATCTCTGTGTTATAACACCTTTAACTCGGTGTCATAACAAATTTATCTGTGTGTTATAACACATTTTCCTCTGTTATATCACCTTTTCCTGTGTTAGAACACATGTACCTCTTTGTTATAACACCTTTTCCTATGAGTTATAACACATTTATCTCTGTGTTATATCACCTTTACCTCCATGTTATAACACTTTTAACTCTGTGTTATAACACATTTAGCTCTGTTGTAACACATTTTCATCTGTGTTATAACAGCTTTACCTCTGTGTTATTACACCTTGACCTCTGTGTTATAACACCTTTACCTCTATGTTATAACACATTTATCTCTGCTGGGGCGGCAGGGTAGCCTAGTGGTTAGAGCGTTGGTCTAGTAACCGGAAGGTTGCAAGTTCAAACCCCCGAGCCGACAAGGTACAAATCTGTCATTCTGCCGCTGAACAGGCAGTTAACCCACTGTTCCTAGGCCGTCATTGAAAATAAGAATTTGTTCTTAACTGACTTGCCTGGTTAAATAAGGGTAAAAATAAAAATAAAACATTAACCTCTGTGTTATAACACCTTTACCTCTGTTATAAAATATTTTAATTTGTGTTATAACTCTGTATCTCTGTGTTATAACACCATTAACTCTGTGTCATAACAAAGTTATCTCTAGGGTGGACTTGGATTGGATTGGGCGGGGGGGGGGGGGTATATTTCCATACATACTACAGACTCCCATCACCGACCCCCCACCCACCTACACACAGCCGCCCCCCACCCCAGATTTACTTTTTCAGTTGAAATCAGTACAATCTAAATTCTTAAATTCTTGCAGACACTATATGAAGTTATAACAACTTTACCTCTACGTTATAACACATGTATCTCTATGTTATAACACATTTACCTCTTTGTTATAACACCTTTACCAATGTGTTATAACACCTTTTCCTATTCGTTATAACACATTTATCTCTCTGTTATATCACCTTTACCTCCATGTTATAACACTTTTACCTTTGTGTTATAACACATTTATCGTACATTTATAATTTATTGTAACACATTTTCCTCTGTGTTATAACAGCTTCACCTCTGTGTTATTACACCTTGACCTCTGTGTTATGCCTGAATCTATAGTAATAGAACAGCAAACGTATGGAAGTAGAAAAGAGGAATGCTGATGAATAATGAAATTAACATTCCTAGATTTAAAGATAGGAGAAGCCCAAGCGTATATGCCCTGTGCTTACGCTTCATCTTTGTAGAGTATTTTGACTTATGACTTTTGACAGTATCGTGCGACAGTTATCCAGGTTTTCAAAGTTACAATCGCTCCTAGCAGGGTTATGGGTGTGTGTGTGTGCTTGCATGTGTTTGCATAAGTGTGTGTCTGTGCTTACTTACCCCACACAACGGAGGAATTTAATTGGCTATTTTGCAGTCCAATAACGAGTATGCATTTGAATGTATTCAATCTGGGCGATGGTTCTCAGTGCTAATTTAAAGCAGACAATGATGATGCTAAAATGCCACATTTACAGTTATTGGTTGAGAATACATTGTCTGCATTGTGTGCTTTGTAATGCTAATGATGATTGGCTAGGGTGGACTTGGATTGGATTGGGCGGGGGGGGGGGGGGTATATTTCCATACATACTACAGACTCCCATCACCGACCCCCCACCCACCTACACACAGCCGCCCCCCACCCCAGATTTACTTTTTCAGTTGAAATCAGTACAATCTAAATTCTTAAATTCTTGCAGACACTATATGAAAATGATAGCAGTACACAAGAGATCTTTCTGAGGAAATGTTCATTGGAACTGTATCTGAGCCAAGCCTTTAAATAACATTAGGATAATAAGGCATTATAAAATGCCAGTGATGGTTCTTTCACGAGGATAATCTGACATCAAGTCTTGACATGTTATGCTCCCTTCTCAACCATATCCATTGTGAAAGGATTTTGTTAGCCTCATCTATATAGGCTACTTTGTGATTCACTTGAGATAAATTTCCTGGCTCAAGGCTTTTTGGGGGTTGGGGAGGGGGGGGGGCTTGAGCAAGTTATTGGGGTCATATTAGCTACTGAAATAGAAAGTAAATCTATTGTCACTGACTACAAAGCCTTTGAATTCATTCTAAAGAACATGTGATAAACAGAATATCAATGACATGTATAAAACAAAAAGAAAGTGTTAAATGTAAAATATTTATAATTATAAATCTTATTGTCAAAACTGATAGATCTAACAGTCATTTCAAAATAGTTTCTGAGACATCACTTCCCATCCTACTTTTGAAATACGCAGACATGAATACAAATATGTGAATTATATTTAGATTTCTACGCCATGAATGATAATAATATGTATTGGATTAATGGATTATTCATTTTAATTTGATAATTTACATATTTCATTATTATTTCCAAAAGTCATACCATTTAAAGCTGTGGACTATCTCTCACGTGTGCAGTTGGCATCTCACGTTTGGATGAAGCAGTGAAACAGAGCATCCTCGAAGGAGCGCTTTGGGAGAATCACCCCTGACACAACCCAAGCCACTGGTCCTTGAACCTGACCTTATGGGCCAGAGGCGAGCTTGTCACCCTGCTTCCCCGCTGATGTATTGTCAACGAATAGTTTTCAATGGCGGGATAGATCGACTGGTCCATCAAATACACTTTTCTTGCTGCCCAGCTTTCCCCCCGTGGTGCTGCTGGTTTTGACACTGAGACAAAACAGAGAGAGAACTATGAATGATAAAGAACCAAGGAGGGCAAAAGGAGGCGGTTTGTCTTTGTAGTCGGGAGGAATGCGGAAATGTTCCTGCTCTGTGTCAAACTTCTCTGAAGGGGGTCAAGGCACATTCAGCCAGCGTGGGAAAGCGAAGAAGAGACGGAGCTCACAGACAAAATTTGGAAAAAAAAGAGCGTTAAAACAGGAAAAAAAATTAGAAGAGCATGGCTTGGAGAATATATCAAGCTTTTGTCCTATGACCTCCCCAAAAAAGAAAAGTTGCAGTAGGAACTGTGTTTTTCTGTAAGGAATACGCCCCCCCCCACACACACACACAACCCCGGTATTATAGTTACTGCTTTGCTTGAGCTGCAGTTGAAGAGGTGGTAGTTAACTGCTGAGGGATGGGGGTTAGAGAAGCGTGCACCATCTGACTACCTGTGTGGGATATATGATGTGCTGTGTGTTAGTTTGAACATTTATCCAAAGGAGGGATGATGTTTCATCATTTCATGGACACGGCCAATGTTGCGACTTTCACTGATAACATGAAACGAGGTAGGCTGAAATGTTGATATTTTACTTTTTGTGTTAGAAACATGTATTTTGCATGCATGTCCTTATTGTGTTATTTTACGAATTAAATTGCTGCACTTCATTTTTCATTAATGTAGACTACAAAAAAATAAATAATAACACATTAAATTAAAATAAAAAATCTGCTGTGCAAAAAACTGCGATAAAATTGCATTATTACACCATAACTATTAATGACATGGAAAGGGAGAGATATGTGTTTAAATGGACTATAGGAAGTTTAGACAATACAACTCGGTAAACAACCACGTGCTCGCAACAGTTTGTCGCCTATAATAAACCATAATTATTAGACTGGTCACATTTGAAAAACGATATCGTAGCCTGGATATTTTTGTGCATATGATATAGTAATTGTGCTTTATATTTTACATTCTGTTCTTTCAAGTTATTTTGCTTTTGTTTCTTACTCAATCGTCTACAAATCCCTCATTATACGCATGAACATAAGTATTACGTTATTGTTATATTATGGACTGATTTATGCACTTAGAGAACGCATGTAAAAGTGATCAGATGTAAATGTCCTTGTTTTAGAGATGCCAGATGTTGTGTGAGGTTGCTAGAAGGACATGAGGTTCATGCGCGTAATGAAGTGGGAGTGGATCAAGTCGAACGCATTGGGGGTTCTAGTGTTCATAGTCGGAATGATGACACAATGTTGTAGCCTACCTGAACCTCCTTTTGACCAAAAATTAGGCAGACATATAAGATGTTTACCTCTGCAACCTCTGTCTTCCTCTAATTTAGGCATTGCAAGTGCCAACAACTCTGTTATGTGAGGATGGCTTTGTAAAAACCCTGGCTCTTCACATTCGTCGGGATTCCCCGCAATATTCTCAACAAGAAAACAAATCCGCAAAAATGGACAATGAAAGTGTAGCACAAAGATACGAGCCCGTCGCCGAGATTGGCGAAGGTGCTTACGGAAAGGTGTACAAGGCACGAGATTTGAAGAACGCGGGACGCTTTGTAGCCCTAAAAAGAGTTCGGGTACAGACGGAGGAGGAAGGGATGCCCCTCTCGACCATCCGTGAGGTGGCGGTACTGAGGCAACTGGAGGCATTCGAACACCCCAACGTGGTCAGGTAAGCAGAGATGGAACTGGGAGAGGGGGGTGCATCTAACAAGGGTCTCTCCTCTACCAGGAGTTCCATTATCTCTTCATGCTCTTATAACTCCTGGTATTTCTCTCTTTAGATGGCTGCATAATGTCTATATACACTGAGTGTACAAAACATGCCTAATATTGAGTTGCCAACATTTTGCCTTCAAAATAGCCCAAATCCTTCAGGGCAGGGACTCTACAAGGCGTCAAAAGCGTTCCACAGAGATGTTGGCCCATGTTGACTCCAATTCTTCCCACAGTTGTGTCAAGTTGGCTGGATGTCCTTTGGGTGGTGGACCATTCTTGATACACACGGGAAACTGTTGAGCTTGAAAAACCTGCAGCGTTGCAGTTCTTGACACAAACTGGTGCATCTGGCACCTACTGTACTACCATACCACGTTCAAAGGCGCTTTTGTCTTGCCCATTCACCCTCTGAATAGCACACATACACAATCCATGTCTCAAGGCTTAAAAACCCTTCTTTAACCCGTCTCCTCCCCTTCATCTGGACTGATTGAAGTGGATTGAAGTGACATCAATAAGGGATCACAGCTTTCACCTGGATTCACCTGGTCTGTCTATGTCATATTGTTTTCTACACTCAGTGTATATCATTTGCATATGTCAGATATACATCTATATAATGTCAGATATACAGTATCTGCCTCCTTGGGATGTATTGCAGAGTCTTATGGAGTTGTCTTATTGACCTTCGGAAAAGTTGTAGTTTTGTAACTATAAGCACTTTTTGATACTGGTGTTACTATAGGGCCTCACAGTGGAGGTGTCATAATACCTCGCGGTCAAACAGAAATGGTTCCAATTGTTTTTCCACCATTTATTTTTCATATAGGGAATTTTAGAAACTCTTAAAACACGGGCTGTGTTTCATGTAGGCTTACCCTGGTGTGATGGTTTGATAACCATGTCAATATCTATTAGACAAGCAATATATTCAGCTCTATTTTACGCTCAGTTTCGAAAAATGTTAATTAGCATCAAAGTAGACATCATGCAAGACTACAAATCCCTGCAAGCTCCTTCACGTCATCTCCAGCTGAAACCTTTGCTAGCAGGTGTTGTGTCAATTTAAAACTTGCACAAGACAGTTCACAGAATTGTCAATTGAGAAAAATGTTGATAATATATTTATTACTAAATGTACATACCATTAGATAGTTAATCCAGAGATTCTTACCTTCGCCTCGATTCGGCAGTCTTGCCCAGATCATCATATCAGGTAATTTCATTTTTGAGGGGTAAATACAGGCGAATACATTGATAAAAGTCAGCTTGTCCTAGAGAGATTTACATGGTTATCAAAACGTCACGCCAGGGTAAACCTACACCAAACAGACCTTATTTTAAGTGTTTCTAAAATCCCCTATTGGGAAAATGAATGGTGGAAAAACAATTGGAACCATTTCCCTTTTTGACCACTAGGATTTATGGGTATTATGGTTCAAACTGTAGTAATACAACTTGATGGATTTTTTGTGTGCAGTACCTGTGACAAACATTCTTGGGTGATATCTGTTCACTAGATTAGTCATGGGTAAAGTCATTCCCATTGCTGGTTATAGTGAAATTTCCCAGAAAAGTCGATGAGGAATGAATAAGAAGAAAGAAGAGATACTGTATTCAGCTGATTTTGCCCCATTCCAGTATCCTACAAGAGTTGGGGATATAAACAGTGTTGTTTTTAGTCATCCAGGCCACAAGACAACATACAAAGGTTGTTATGCTTGCAGCTGTAGACTCCCATGGGTCAGTTTGGATGTGAGTCTGGTTCATTGGGTTCATTCCACGTCATTCACGTCATTTCCCTGCCTTGCTCAAGGTCTAACCTTGCCATTAAGCTTTTGAGTGCTTTTGGATTAAAAGCTTAATGGAAACGTTATAATAATACAAATGTTATTCTCTGCCCTGCTGGTCCCACCACAGCCTCAAAGTGCATCATTATTCTCTTAAACTGAATAAATGAATAGATTCCCAATTGAGATTCCACGTATCGAAGGTTCCCCTGATTGAGTTTCATGAAATGACGACACAAAACTCCCTATACTTTATGGTATGCATCTAATCTGTCTATTCTGTAGAGTTGTGCTTCCCTACACTTTTAGAATAAAATAATTCCAAAGGGCTTCGTTGGCTGTCCCCATAGGAGAATCCATTTTGGTTCCAGGAAGAACCCTTTTTCGATTGAGGTAGAACCCATTTGGGTTCCACATGGAAAGGGTTTTACATGTAACCCAAAAGGGTAATACCTGGAACCAAAAATGGCTCTTCAAAGGGTTATCCTATGGGAACAGCTGAATAACCCTTTTAGGAACTAGATAGCACTTTTTCTCTCAGAATGTATACATGAGCCCAAGTTTGAATCCACACCAAAGGGGGTCTGGTCTGGTCTATATCTGTAAAGCTAAACAGCATGGGAGCGAGCCGACACTGAGCAGGATGCATTCTGGACCTACTGTGTAACTACAGGCCTGCCAGCCCCTGGATGTTTTAGAATGACACCCATTAGTCATCCCATATGTTCAGTGTCTGGAGAGAGGCTGCATTGTAGCAGAACAATCACAGTTCTGAGGAGCGTTTAACCTTGCGTTTCCAACCGGGAGGCTCGCTCGTTCTGTGACATCATGGGCGTATGGTTAAAATACTTTGAAAGAATAACTCCTTACAAGCCTTTGATAACAGTACAAGGGGGGCGTGGCGAGGTGCATCGAAAGAAAAGGACAACTTTCCTTAAGAGTTGGTGGGGCTGCTTTCCCATGCTTTACCATGCTAACAATTCACAGAGATTACACAGACATTAACTGCAATTTTACTGTTATTACTGCAGTGCTGTTGACTTTCGAAATATTTGAGGAAATTGAAATATGGATTTCACTGTAAATATTAAATATTTTAAATTAAATATAATAATTACTGCATGAACCAACAGCGTCTGGTGGTTAGTCATGGGCAGTCCCTGCTTCAGTTGCCATGGCGCATCACGCGTTGCCGTGGTGCTCCTGGAGGAATGTTTGTTGTGGTCCTCGGCTCTTTGAGGAAGACACTGGCCGTCTTCTCTAGGTTTTTCACCAAAGTTAGCCCCTGACACAACTGCAAGAATAATCTGGATGTTGGGGCTCGTTTTGTTTCCCTGTAAAAATACAACCACAAGTTGATGTATTGTGTTGGATGCTCAGGAGTTGCCAAGGGTTTCCCTTGTAAAAGTCATATAATGTAGCTACAACATTATTATTGGCCTTGTCAGGATAGAGGCTGAAGCATAGGTTTAGTTTTGTGTTCAGAAATCAAAACATGGCTGAAGGAGTTAGGTCGTAACTACGTTCGCTTGATGAATCACATTTTCTTAGACCTGAAGAGTTGCATTTGCTCCCAGATGTATTGGCTAAGGCTTTAGCTCAGCGGGCCAAGGGGTCTTGTGGCATGCAGGAGACCTGGATTCGAACCCTGGTAGGTTGCAGTTGCATGCTTTTAAGAGCGAGAATTCCAATTCAATGTCTTTTACAAGGAGTGATCTTGTTGTGGTTACTGTACTGTACCATTCCACACATACTCTAAAAGCAGTGTAATTTCACTGGAATAATGGCTAGGAGATCATGTTGCCAAAATGTTGATCATTCAGAAGTAAGGAGTCATTTCAGATTGGTTCCTTTCGTTTAGCCAACAATGCCTCAGTAGGTTAAAGCATTTCTCGCATTCTTTCAAACTGTTAGTAAAACTAGCCTGGACAGTTACCTGACACTATAAAGGAATGTCTTCCCTAACTGAATCTTGATGATTTAAATAGATTAGATCTCTCTCAGGTTTGGAATGATACTAGAGATCCTATCAAGTGTGCTTTCTCCACATTTCAGAAGGCAGTTTGTACTGGAAAAATATGGTTTGTCATAGATGGTGAAAAAAACGTCCCTTTTTCAGGACCCAGTCTTTCAAAGATAATTAATACAAATCCAAATAACTTCACAGATCTTCATTGTAAAGGGTTTAAACACTGTTTCCCATGCACAAACAATTAATGAACATGCACCCGTGGAACGGTCGTTAAGACACTAACAGCTTACAGACAGTAGGCAATTAAGGTCACAGTTATGAAAACTCAGGACACTAACGAGGCCTTTCTACTGACTCTGAAAAACATCAAAAGAAAGATAGCCAGGGTCCCTGCTCATCTGTGTGAACGTACCTTAGGCATGCAGCAAGGAGGCATGAGGATTGCAGATGTGGCCAGGGCAATAAATTGCAATGTCCGTACTGTGAGAAGCCTAAGACAGCACTACAGGGAGACAGGACAGACAGCTGATCGTCCTCGCAGTGGCAGACCACGTGTAACAACACCTGCACAGGATCGGTACATCCGAACATCACACATGAGGGACAGGTACAGAATGGCAACAACAACTGCCCGAGTTACACCAGGAACGCACAACCCCTCTATCAGTGTTCAGACTGTTCGCAATAGGCTGAGAGAGGCTGGACTGAGGGCTTGTAGCCTGTTGTAATGCAGGTCCTCACCAGACATCACCGGCAACAACGTCGCCTATCGGCACAAGCCCTCCGTCGCTGGACCAGACAGGGCTGGCAAAACGTGCTCTTCACTGACGAGTCGCAGTTTTGTCTCACCAGAGGTGATGGGCAGATTCGTGTTCATCGTCGAAGGAATGAGCGTTACACCGAGGCCTGTACTCTGGAGCGTGATCGATTGGGAGGTGGAGGATACGTCATGGTCTGGGGCGGTGTGTCACAGCATCATCGGACTGAGCTTGTTGTCATCGCAGGCAATCTCAATGCTGTGTGTTACAGGGAAGACATCCTCGTCCCTCCCTCCCTCCCTCCCTCCCTCCCTCCCTCCCTCCCTCCCTCCCTCCCTCCCTCATCAAATCAAATTTTATTTGTTACATACACATGGTTAGCAGATGTTAATGTGAGTGTAGCGAAATTCTTGTACTTCTAGTTCCGACAATGCAGTAATAACCAACGAGTAATCTAACCTAACATTTCCACAACTACTTTATACACACACAAGTGTAAAGGGATGGAGAATATGTACATAAAAATATATGAATGAGGGATGGTACAGAACGGCATAGGCAAGATGCAGTAGAAGGTATAGAGTACAGTATATACAGTGCCTTGCGAAAGTATTCGGCCCCCTTGAACTTTGCGACCTTTTGCCACATTTCAGGCTTCAAACATAAAGATATAAAACTGTATTTTTTTGTGAAGAATCAACAACAAGTGGGACACAATCATGAAGTGGAATGACATTTATTGGATATTTCAAACTTTTTTAACAAATCAAAAACTGAAAAATTGGGCGTGCAAAATTATTCAGCCCCCTTAAGTTAATACTTTGTAGCGCCACCTTTTGCTGCGATTACAGCTGTAAGTCGCTTGGGGTATGTCTCTATCAGTTTTGCACATCGAGAGACTGAAATTTTTTCCCATTCCTCCTTGCAAAACAGCTTGAGCTCAGTGAGGTTGGATGGAGAGCATTTGTGAACAGCAGTTTTCAGTTCTTTCCACAGATTTTCGATTGGATTCAGGTCTGGACTTTGACTTGGCCATTCTAACACCTGGATATGTTTATTTTTGAACCATTCCATTGTAGATTTTGCTTTATGTTTTGGATCATTGTCTTGTTAGAAGACAAATCTCCGTCCAGTCTCAGGTCTTTTGCAGACTCCATCATGTTTTCTTACAGAATGGTCCTGTATTTGGCTCCATCCATCTTCCCATCAATTTTAACCATCTTCCCTGTCCCTGCTGAAGAAAAGCAGGCCCAAACCATGATGCTGCCACCACCATGTTTGACAGTGGGGATGGTGTGTTCATTGTGATGAGCTGTGTTGCTTTTACGCCAAACATAACGTTTTGCATTGTTGCCAAAAAGTTAAATTTTGGTTTCATCTTACCAGAGCACCCTCTTCCACATGTTTGGTGTGTCTCCCAGGTGGCTTGTGGCAAACTTTAAACAACACTTTTTATGGATATCTTTAAGAAATGGCTTTCTTCTTGCCACTTCCATAAAGGCCAGATTTGTGCAATATACGACTGATTGTTGTCCTATGGACAGAGTCTCCCACCTCAGCTGTAGATCTCTGCAGTTCACCCAGAGTGATCATGGGCCTCTTGGCTGCATCTCTGATCAGTCTTCTCCTTGTATGAGCTGAAAGTTTAGATGGACGGCCAGGTCTTGGTAGATTTGCAGTGGTCTGATACTCCTTCCATTTCAATATTATCGCTTGCACAGTGCTCCTTGGGATTTTTAAAGCTTGGGAAATCTTTTTGTATCCAAATCCGGCTTTAAACTTCTTCACAACAGTATCTCGGACCTGCCCGGTGTGTTCCTTGTTCTTCATGATGCTCTCTGCGCTTTTAACGGACCTCTGAGACTATCACAGTGCAGGTGCATTTATACAGAGACTTGATTACACACAGGTGGATTGTATTTATCATCATTAGTCATTTAGGTCAACATTGGATCATTCAGAGATCTTCACTGAACTTCTGGAGAGAGTTTGCTGCACTGAAAGTAAAGGGGCTGAATAATTTTGCACGCCCAATTTTTCAGTTTTTGATTTGTTAAAAAAGTTTGAAATATCCAATAAATGTCGTTCCACTTCATGATTGTGTCCCACTTGTTGTTGATTCTTCACAAAAAAATACAGTTTTATATCTTTATGTTTGAAGCCTGAAATGTGGCAAAAGGTTGCAAAGTTCAAGGGGGCCGAATACTTTCGCAAGGCACTGTACATATGAGATGAGTAATGTAGGGTATGTAAACATAAAAGTGGCAATGTTTAAAGTGGCTACTGTACATGTACATGTATTACATAAAGATGGCAAGATGCAGTAGATGGTATAGGGTACAGTATATACATATGAGAGTTTTGTAGGCTATGTAAACATGATATTAAGTGGCATTAGTGATACATTTTTACATCAATTTTTCCATTATTAAAGTGGCTGGAGTTGAGTCAGTATGTTGGCAGCAGCCACTCAATGTTAACAGTATGATGGCCTTGAGATAGAAGCTGTTTTTCAGTCTCTCAGTCCCTGCTTTGATGCACCTGTACTGACCTCGCCTTCTGGATGATAGTGGGGTGAACAGGCAGTGGCTCGGGTGGTTATTGTCCTTGATGATCTTTATGGCCTTCCTCTGACATAGGGTGGTGTAGTTGTCCTGGAGGGCAGGTAGTTTGCCCCCGGTGATGCGTTGTGCAGACCTCACTACCCTCTGGAGAGCCTTACGGTTGTGGTCGGAGCAGTTGCCGTACCAGGCGGATTCTCTCGATTGTGCATCTGAAGGCGCTGCTGCGCCTTCTTCACCACGCTGTCTGTGTGGGTGGACCAATTCAGTGTGTCCTTGATGTGTACGCCGAGGAACTTAAAACTTACTACCCTCTCCACTACTGTCCCGTCGATGTGGATAGGGGGGTGCTCCCTCTGCTGTTTCCTGAAGTCCACAATCATCTCCTTTGTTTTGTTGAGTGTGAAGTTATTTTCCTGACACCACACTCCGAGGGCCCTCCGTAGGCTGTTTCGTCATTGTTGGTAATCAAGCCTACCACTGTAGTGTCGTCTGCAAACTTGATGATTGAGTTGGAGGCGTGCATGGCCACGCAGTCGTGGATGAACAGGGAGTACAGGAGAGGGCTCAGAACCCACCCTTGTGGGGCCCCAGTGTTGAGGATCAGCAGGGTGGAGATGTTGTTACCTACCCTCACCACCTGGGGGCGGTCCGTCAGGAAGTCCAGTACCCAGAGAGACCCATGGTCTCGAGCTTGATGATGAGTTTGGAGGGTACTATGGTGTTAAATGCTGAGCTGTAGTCGATGAACAGCATTCTCACATAGGTATTCCTTTTGTCCAGATGGGTTAGGGCAGTGGGCAGTGTGGTTGCGATTGCGTCGGCTGTGGACCTATTGGAGCGGTAAGCAAATTGGAGTGGGTCTAGGGTGTCAGGTAGGGTGGAGGTGATATGGTCCTTGACTAGTCTCTCAAAGCACTTCATGATGACAGAAGTGAGTGCTACGGGGCGGTAGTCATTTAGCTCAGTTACCTTAGCTTTCTTGGGAACAGGAACAATGATGGCCTTCTTGAAGCATGTGGGAACAGCAGACTGGGATAAGGATTGATTGAATATGTCCGTAAACACACCAGCCAGCTGGTCTGCGCATGCTCTGAGGACGCGGCTGGGGATGCAGCCTTGCGAGGTTTAACACGTTTAAATGTTTTACTCACATCGGCTGCAGTGAACGAGCACCCGCAGGTTTTGGTAGAGGGCCGTGTCAGTGGCACTGTATTGTCCTCAAAGCGAGCAAAGAAGTTGTTTAGTCTGTCTGGGAGCAAGACATCCTGGTCCGTGACGGGGCTGGTGTCCTTTTTGTAATCCGTGATTGACTGTAGACCCTGCCACATACCTCTTGTGTCTGAGCCGTTGAATTGCGACTCTAATTTGTCTCTATACTGACGCTTAGCTTGTTTGATTGCCTTGCGGAGGGAATAGCTACACTGTTTGTATTCTGTCATGTTCCCGGTCACCTTGCCCTGGTTAAAAGCAGTGGTTCGCGCTTTCATGTGCTTTCATGTGGTACCCTTCCTGCAGGCTCATCCTGACATGACCCTCCAGCATGACAATGCCACCAGCCATACTGCTCATTCTGTGCGTTATTTCCTGAAAGACAGGAATGTCAGTGTTCTGCCATGGCCAGCGAAGAGCCCGGATTTCAATCCCATTGAGCACGTCTGGGACCTGTTGGATCGGCAGGTGAGGGCTAGGGCCATTCCCCCAGAAATGTCCGGGAACTTGCAGGTGCCTTGGTGGAAGAGTGTGGTAACATCTCACTGCAAGAACTGGCAAATCTGGTGCAGTCTATGAGGAGTAGATGCACTGCAGTACTTAATGCAGCTGGTGGCCACACCAGATACTGACTGTTACTTTTGATTTTGCCCTCCCCTTTGTTCAGGGACACATTATTAAATTTCTATTTGTCACATGTCTGTTTATGTCTCAGTTGTTGAATCTTGTTATGTTCATACAAATATTTACACATGTTAAGTTTGCTGAAGATAAATACAGTTGACAGTGAGAGGACGTTTCTTTTTTTGCTGAGTTTACATTGTTATTCCTCTAAAATTAAAGACAGATGATTTATGGCACTTATAACCTCTACTGACTTACTTTTTATTTTACCTTTATTTAACTAGGCAAGTCAGTTAAGAACAAATTCTTTGACATTCTTTTACATTGACAGTTTACACTGGCCAAACCCTAATCCAGACAACACTGGGCCAATTGTGCGCAACCCTATGGGTTGTGATACAGCCTGGGATCGAACCAGTGTCTGTTGTGACACCTCTTGCACTGTGATGCAGTGCCTTAGACCGCCGCGCCACTCAGGAGCCTTAATGAAATATAAAAACAAACCTTTTATAAACCCTTTATAAGCATTTTATAGATTAGACTTTTATATAAGTGTTATCATAATATCAGACTCATATAACAATGCTAAGCAGCAGTATTCACTCTCCTCCTCTGCCTCTCTCTCTGCAGACTGTTCGATGTGTGTACTGTGTCTCGGACCGACCGCGAGACCAAGCTGACCCTGGTCTTTGAGCATGTTGACCAGGACCTGACCACATACCTAGAGAAAGCCCCTGATCCTGGGGTGCCGCCTGAAACTATCAAGGTGAGTCTGACATTACTGCTGGGATTGATACAGATCTTGGATCAGATTACCCTTACTTAATACCTTTCCCTAATGGAAGAAAGATTTTAGTGTCTAGGGGCAAATTCTCAGTTGAATTGTAAATTGTACTCATTAGGTCTATGAATAGAGTGTATTTGGAAAGTATTCAGACCCATTGACTTGTTCCACATTTTGTTACGTTACGGCCTTACTCTGAAATTGATTAAAATGTTTTTTTCCCTCATCAATTTACACACAATACCCCACAATGACAAAGCAAAAACAGTTTTTTGCAAATTTATAATAAAAAAACACTGAAAATATCACATTTACAATTATTCAGACCCTTTACTCAGTACTTTGTTGAAGCCCCTTTGGCAGTAATTTGGCAGTCTACTTGGGTATAACGCTACAAGCTTGGCACACCTGTATTTGGGGAGTTTCTCCCATTACTCTCTACAGACCCTCTCAAGCTCTGTCAAGTTGGATGGGGAGTGTCGGTGCGCAGCTATTTTCAAGTCTCTCCAGAGATGTTTGATCTGGTTCAAGTCCGGGCTCTGGCTGGGCCACTCAAGGGCGTTCAGAGATTTGTCCCGAAGCCACTCCTGCATTGTCGTGGTTGTGTGCTTAGGGTCGTTGTCCTGTTTGAAGGTGAACCTTCACCCCAGTCTGAGGTCCTGAGCTCTCTGGAGCAGGCTTTCATCAACGATCTCTCTGTACTTTGCTCCATTCATCTTTCCCTCAATCCAAACTAGTCTCCCAGTCCCTGTCACTGAAAAACATCCCCACAGCATTATGCTGCCACCACCATGCTTCACCGTAGGGATGGTGACAGGTTCCTCCAGATGTGACACTTAGCATTCAGGCCAAATAGTTCAATCTTGGTTTCAACAGACCAGAGAATTTTTTTTCTCATGGTCTTTTGGCAAACTCCAAGCGGGCTGTCATGTGCCTTTTACGGAGGAGTAACCTCCGTCTGGCCACTCTACCATAAAGGCCTGTTTGGTGGAGTGCTGCAGAGATGGTTGTTATTCTGGAAGGTTCTCCCATCTCCACAGAGGAACTCTGCAGCTCTGTCAGAGTGACCATCGGGTTCTTGGTCACCTCCATGACCAAGGCCTTTTCCCCCCGATTGCTCAATTTGGCCGGGCGGCCAGCTCTAGGAAGAGTCTTGGTGGTTCCAAACTTCTTCCATTTAAGAATAATGGAGGCCACTGTGTCCCTGGGGACCTTCAATGTTGCAGAATGTTTTTGCCACCCTTCCCCAGATCTGTGCCTCAACACAGTCCTGTCTCGGAGCTCTACGGACAATTCCTTCAACCTCATGACTTGGTGTTTGTTCTGACATGCACTGTCAACTGTGGGACCTTATATAGACAGGTGTGTGTCTTTACAAATCATGTCAAAATCAATTGAATTGACCACAGGTGGACTCCAATCAAGTTGTAGAAACATCTCAAGGATGATCATTGGAAACAGGATGCACCTGAGCTCAATTTACGGTCTCATAGGGGAAAAAAATCTGGTTTTGCTTTGTTATTATGGGTATTGTGTGTAGATTGATGAGGAAAATATATTTTTCATCAATTTTAGAATAAGGCTGTAGTGTAACAAAATGTGGAAAAAGTCATGGGGTCTGAATACTTTCCGAAGGCACTGTATGTGGGCCTCGTTTTTTGCCGAATATCCAGGGAATGTTTCTTCCATGGCCCAGACAGGAACAGAGAGGATGGAACTCGCAAACATCAGAAAGCATTCAGGCTTGTTGAAGGGCAGCACATGTGTCCGGTGTTAATTTTGGCTCTCTTTTTTTAGATTTAGTCTTAGCCATTTTGATTAAAATATCATTAAGTCTTAGTCACATTTTTGTTATTTGAATATGATTTAGTATAGTTATTGTCAAAATTATGAAAACACAGAGCCATTTTAGTCAACTAAATTCCCGTTAATTTTAGTCACATCAATAATCAATCAATCAATCAATCAAATGTATTTATAAAGCCCTTCTTACATCAGCTGATGTCACAAAGCGCTGTACACAAACCCAGCCTTAAAGCCCAAACGTCCGGGGAACAGGTCAGGGTTCCATAGCTGCAGGCAGAACAGTTGAAACTGGAGCAGCACCACAGCCAGGTGGACTGGGGACAGCAAGGAGTCATCAGGCCAGGTCGTCCTGAGGCATGGTCCTAGGGCTCAGGTCCTCCTCCGAGAGAGAGAGAAAGAAATATGAATAGAAAGAAAGAAAGATGGATAGAAAGAAAGAGAGAAATAATTAGAGAGAGCATACTTAAATTCACACCGGATAAGACAGGAGAAATACTCCAAGATAAAGCAAAAAAAGTGTGACAAAAACAACACAGAGTTACACATGGAATAAACAAGCGTACAATCAATAACACAATAGAAAAATCGTATGTACAGTGTGTACAAATGTAGAAGAGTAGGGAGGTACGGCAATAAATAAGCCATAGAGGCCTATAAATACGTCTCGACCCCGCCCTGTGCAACTGGGTACGGGACTTCCTGACAGGCCGCCCCCAGGTGGTGAGGGTAGGTGACATCATCTCCACCCCGCTGATCCTCAACACTGGGGCCCCACAAGGGTGCGTTCTGAGCCCTCTCCTGTACTCCCTGTTCACCCACGACTGCGTGGCCATACACGCCTCCAACTCAATCATCAAGTTTGCGGACGACACTACAGTGGTAGGCTTGATTACTAACAACGACGAGATGGCCTACAGGGAGGAGGTGAGGGCCCTCGGAGTGTGGTGTCAGGAAAATAACCTCACACTCAACATCAACAAAACAAAGGAGATGATTGTGGACTTCAGGAAACAGCAGAGGGAGCACCCCCCTATCCACATTGACGGGACAGTAGTGGAGAGGGTAGTAAGTTTTAAATTCCTCGGCATACACATCACGGACAAACTGAATTGGTCCACCCACACAGACAGCGTTGTGAAGAAGGCGCAGCAGCGCCTCTTCAACCTCAAGAGGCTGAAGAAATTCGGCTTGTCACCAAAAGCACTCACAAACTTCTACAGATGCACAATCGAGAGCATCCTGTCGGGCTGTATCACCGCCTGGTACGGAAACTGCTCCGCCCACAACCGTAAGGCTCTCCAGAGGGTAGTGAAGTCTGCACAACACATCACCGGGGGCAAACTACCTGCCCACCAGGACACCTACAACAACCGATGTCATAGGAAGGCCATAAAGATCATCAAGGACAACAACCACCCGAGCCACTGCCTGTTCACCCCGCTATCATCCAGAAGGAGTGCATTTAGTTTTACTAGCATTTAAAAGCAGTTGGAGGCCACGGAAGTAGTGTTGTATGACATTGAAGCTTGGTTGGACGTTTTTTAACACAGTATCCAAAGAAGGGCCAGATGTATACAGAATGGTGTCATCTGCGTAGAGGTGGATCAGAGAATCACCAGCAGCAAGAGCAACATCATTGATATATACAGAGAAAATAGTCGGCCCGGGAATTGAACCCTGTGGCACCCCCATAGAGACTGCCAAAGGTCCCTCCGATTTGACACACTGAACTCTATCTGAGAAGTAGTTGGTGAACCAGGCGAGGCAGTCATTTGAGAAACCAAGGCTATTGAGTCTGCAGATAAGAATGCGGTGATTGACAGAGTCGAAAGCCCTGGCCAGGTTGATGAAGATGGCTGCACAGTACTGTCTTTTATCGATGGCGTTTAGGATATTATTTAGGACCTTGAGCATGGCTGAGGTGCACCCATGACCAGCTCGGAAACCAGATTGCATAGTGGAGAAGGTACGGTGGGATTTGAAATGTTTGGTTATCTGTTTGTTAACTTGGCTTTCAAAGATTTTAGAAAGGCAGGGCAGGATGGACATAGGTCTATAACAGTTTGGTTCTAGAGTGTCTCCCCCTTTGAAGAGGAGGATGACCATGGCAGCTTTCCAATCATTGCAGATCTCAGACGATACGAAAGAGAGGTTAAGCAGGTTAGTAATAGGGTTTGCAACAATTTCGGCAGATAATTTAAAAAAAAGAGGGTCCAGGTTGTCTAGCTCAGCTGATTTTTAGGGATCCAGATTTTTCAACTCTTTCAGAACATCAACTGCCTGGATCTGGGTGAAGGAGAAGGGGGGGGCTTGGGCAAGTTGCTGCAGGGGGTGCAGAGCTGTTGGTCAGGGTAGGGGTAGCCAGGTGGAAGCATGGCCAGCCGTAGAAAATGCTTGTTGAAATGATCGATTATCGTAGATTTATCGTAGATTTATCGGTGGTGACAGTGTTTCCTAGCCTCAGTGCAGTGGGCAGCTGGGAGGGGGTGCTCTTATTCTTCATGGACTTTTTGGAATTAGTGCTACAGGATGCACATCTCTGTTTGAAAAAGCTAGCCTTAGCTTTCCTAACTGACTGTGTATATTCGTTCCTGACTGCTATGAAAAGTTGCATATTGCGGGGGCTATTCAATGCTAATGCAGAATGCCACAGAATGTTTTTGTGCTGGTCAAGGGCAGTCAAGTCTGGGGTGAACCAAGGGCTATATCTGTTCTTAGTTCTACATTTTTTGAACGAGGCATGCTTATTTAAGATGGTGAGGAAAGCACTTTTAAAGAGCAACCAGGCATTATCTGCTGACGGGATGTGGTCAATATCCTTCCAGGATACCCTGGCCAAGTCGATTGAAAGGCCTGCTCGCTGAAGTGTTTTAGTGAGCTTTTGACAGTGATGAGGGGTGGTCATTTGACCGCGGACCCATTACGGACACAAGCAATGAGGCAGTGATCACTGAGATCCTGGTTGAAGACAGCATAGGTGTATTTAGAGGGCAAGTTGGTCAGGATGATATCTAAGAGGGTGCCCATGGTTATGGATTTAGGGTTGTACCTGGTAGGTTCCTTGATCATTTGTGTGAGATTGAGGGCATCTAGCTTAGATTGTAGGATGGCCGGGGTGTTAAGCATATCCCAGTTTAGGTCACCTAACAGTACGAACTCTGATGATAGATGGGGGGCAATCAATTCACATATGGTGTCCAGGGCACAGCTGGGGGCTGAGGGGGGTCAATAACAAGCGGCAATGGTGAGAGACTTGTTTCTGTAAAGGTGGATTTTTAAAAGTAGAAGCTTGAACTGTTTGGGCACAGACCTGGATATTATGACAAAACTCTGCAGGCTGTCTCTGCAGTAGATTGCAACTCTGCAACCCCAAAGGGGGTTTGGCAGTTCTATCATGTCGGAAAATGTTGTAGTTGGGGATGGAAATGTCATGATTTTTGGTGGCCTTCCTGAGCCAGGATTCAGACACGGCTAGGACATCAGATTTGGCAGAGTGTGCTAAAGCAGTGAATAAAACAAACTTAGGGAGGAGGCTTCTGATGTTAGTAGAATGGAGGATAATGACTTTGAACTGGAGCTAATAATGACTGTTTTGCCCATTGATGTTTTCGAGTCACTAAACTTTGAGTCCGAATCAAGTTCCAAGTCCCCTGTGCTCGAATCCAAGTCCGAGTCACCAATGTGTAAAATGCGGTCCGCCAATACATGAATGATAATGGCTAGAATCAAGCTGTTTCTCTGAGGAAATTAGGGAGACTTGGCTAGTACAGCACCTGGCTATGAAATGCAGTAGGGAAAGTGTGAGAGTTGAGCAAGACTACAAATTTAAAGACTTTTCTATACTCTAGTGAGAGAAAAACATGACTGTCATTTTACAATTAAACTTAATGCTGCTATTGTTTTTAATTTCGTAAAACAGCTTGTGTTTCTTAACCATAGTCTGGATCTGAGTACCTCCTCGACCCTTCACCGAAAGCGGACACATTTGGGGCTGTCTGATTGAGGACTTTTGAGGAAATGGAAACGTTGTGTACGTTGCCCATGCGTCGTCAATGAGCCGCGTGGTGCAATTCTGGGCAATTCTGTGACAAGTAGAGCTCTCCTTCAAGGAGTGAATGGGAGTCAATTGGGTTCAATATTACAAATATTTTCCGAGATATGAGAGAGTTATTTTGTTCTCTATCATATCATATAGTTTTGGAATAGTGACATTACATACTTTCAAGGAAAATAAGCAGGCATTTTGATTCATACCCTGACTTTGAGAATAGCGTGAAGATTAGCTTAGCAACCGTGTGACGCAGCATGACAGCATGAACGCAATTGGTCGAAAGTTTGCTGTGTGGGGCGTTATACGTTCCTCTTTTTTTTAATTACATTTTTTTATTTAACCAGGTAAGCTAGTTGAGAACTAATTCTTATTTACAACTGCGACCTGGCCAAGATAAAGCAAAGCAATACGGCACAAACAACACAGAGTTACACATGGAATAAACAAGCATACATTCAATAACACAATAGAAAACAAAGAAAGTCTATATACAGTGTGTGCAAATGGCGTGAGGAGGTAAGGCAATAAATAGGCCATAGTAGCAAAGTAATTACAATTTAGCAAATTAACACTGGAGTGATAGATGAGCAGATGGTGATGTGCAAGTAGAAATACTGGTGTGCAAAAGAGCAGAAAATTAAATAAAAACAATATGGGGATGAGGTAGGTAGATTGGGTGGGTGGGCTATTTACAGATGGGCTATGTACAGCTGCGGCAATCGGTTAGCTGCTCAGATAGCTGGTGTTTAAAGTTAGTGAGGGAAATATGTCTCCAACTTCAGTGATTTTCACAATTCGTTCCAGTCATTCTCAGCAGAGAACTGGAAGGAAAGGCAGCCAAAGGAGGTGTTGGCTTTGGGGAGAGTACCCAAGAAAAAAAGACCTGAAAAAAGTATTTCCCAATGGGATTCCTGTCTCCTCTTTCTCTAATGTTGTTAATCAGATAGGTGTTCTGCTTCCTGTGACAGGACTTAATATTGCCATGACACCTCAGCTGTAATAGGTGTCAGAGCTGACCCGAGGATATTTAATAGACTTTAGTGTTAACTTTGTGACTATTGTCTGTTCACAGCAAATGGTCAGCTTTATGGTCTATGAGTGAACGTAAACCCTGTGGTGGTGTTTTCATATACTGTACATCAGTGTAGCTTTTCAAAATGCAGCTGTTTTGGAGGAATAGTCGACTGGATATGTATTCTTGAAGCAAGCTTTACCATCGAGGCCTACTCAGCCGAACCACATAGACTCCAAAGCAAGTATGGAAAACCACTTGTTGGGTGGGAGTGAGATCTTCCCCATTCTTTCACAACATCCAAACAGCATCTGGAGGGATGAGGGACAATGGATAACGATCAAGTGCAAGATGACAGCGGCACTGTCCCTTTTATTTCCATGACAGTGGACACTGCAAACCCCGGCCCCCCAACTACTTCATTTACACCCCTCCAGACCAGAGGACACCAGATTGCAGACCACCCCTCCAGCCGCACCAGCCTACCCCTCCAACCCCCACTGCCCATCTCACCCTAGCCCAGCCTGTCCATCCACTCCTCCTGACCCCTTTCAGGCCTCCAGTCAGACACACCGCATGGTAATTGAAAGAGGCCCCGGGAATCAAATGAGCTGGAAGGACATCAAGCGGCCGGTCTCTCTCCCCCAGCCTTGGGGAGTACGGCTGGTCTGACGCTGCCCCCCCCAGAACCCTCATCTGTCCCACGTCTCCAGGCCTGTAAAAGGCTGGTTAATGAAGCATAGGGAGGGAATTACACTAACGCTAACTGGCAGATGTCCTGTATTGTGCCCAGCTACAATAAACAATATGGCCGCCTCTTGCATATTAGCATGAGAAAAGGGTCTGCACTCAGAGAAGCAATGTTTTGACTTTTTTTATGTGGGTTACTTTTTTCAGGTCTTTTTTTCTTGGGTACTCTTCTTTTTTGGGGGGCTTTGGTCGCTTGCCTTGTGTTTCCTAGCCAGCTTTCTCTGGCTGAGCTGCTGTCCTAGACGGTTAGGTTGTTGGGTATCTTGTTGCTCTGTGTCACCTCCTTTGACATTGGTTTGCACCAAGTCAGGTTTTTTTTGCCTCCTATCTGCAGATGAGAGATTAGATATTAATGTCAGTCTGATAGTTTGACATTATCCCCAGCTCTACAAGCTATTCACTGCAATTTTCAACTAAAATGGATAAACTCTGCATCATGAATCTTCACTTGCATCATGTACTGTATGACTGTTATATGAATGAACTGAAACAGGAGAGAGGAGATGGAGCATCGAGGGGGCATGGTTGTTGTTTGTATGTTTGTCCTCGAGTCACACTTCTGAGATAATTGGGGTTTTGTAGGAAATGCTGTTGAAAGGAAACATGGCGCAAATGGCCATTTAAAGCAAACAGAGGAACTCGTGGGGGCGGTGCCATTGTGTCAGCTCCCTAAATAACTGCCTCTGCCCCTGTCTGTTGACCTGCTAGGTCATGGGTGGATGGATATTCAAAAAGGAAGGCCTGTTTACGCTCTCTGGCCTGCCACACACACAAATTCCCTCTTCCCTGTATCTTCTCTAACATACAGACACACATCCAGGGTCCTGTCCCTATTCCGTGCATTGTGAGAGGCTCTAGTCCCCTCCCCTCGACCCTGGTCACCCCGCGCCGTTTGCTAATGTTTTCTTCTTGAGTGTGCAGCTCATTGTTTCAGCTCTTTTAATCACTCACCAGCTGCTAGGGTCAGTGAATGGAGCCCCGCGCGGGCCCAGGTCCATGTCACTTGTGAGGTCTTGGCGACGGGTTTCGGGGGGGTAGGCCGCACCGCCGCCTGCTGCAACCACAGCAGCAGGCCGATTCATGTCGCAACTGTGAAAGCGCCCCTCTTTCTCTCCCTCTCCATTTCTCTTTCCCTCTCTTTCTCTTTTAATCTGCCCCAATCTCTCTGTCTCTATCACTCAAACAGCCCCCACTGCCACTATCACCCTCAGTCCTTATGTTGTTGTGGCTGGGCTGAGAGTTTCCACCAGAATGAGGAAATGGCCGTTTATCCCTCCTCTCAGACTCTCTCTCTCTCTCCTTTCTGTCTCTCTCCCGGACTGAGTGCTTGTGAGTATTAGGGCCTGTGTGGCCGTCCTTGGCTACAGCTAGAACTAGTGGATCTACAACGATCAATCCTCCTCAGCTTGGCCCAGACAGCTGCAGGGGTGGGTAGGGAAGGAGGCAGAGAGAGGCCCACCACCAACAGATCAAGGTTGCATCCCAAATGGCACCCGATTCCCTTCGTAGTGCACTACTTTTGACCAGCGCTTATAGGGAACGGGGTGCCATTTGGAACACAGATAAGAACTACTCCCCACAGTAACATGTCTTTCCTGCCCTGCTCTCTCTCCACAGTCGTGTCAGTTATCAGCATCTGCCACACAAAGGCTTTAAAGGGACACGCTCTCTTTTTTCCTAGTCGACAGGCTGCTACACCGCCTACAATGCCTCAGTGATTTAACTTCTCTCTGTGGAACTTTTCACTGTTCTGAGGCCTGTTGGTGGTTGATTTAGAAGAGAAACCAATGATGCTGAACCATTGCATCCTCTGTCAGGGATATCAGGTGTATTTTCTCAGTGCCCATGTGTCATGTTGTACCTGTTAAGACTGTGTCTGAATGTCCATGTGTCCTAACAGGATATGATGTACCAGCTGCTGCAGGGGTTGGACTTCCTGCACTCACACCGTGTGGTTCACCGGGACCTGAAACCCCAGAACATCCTGGTCACCAGTGGAGGACAGATAAAACTGGCCGACTTCGGTCTTGCCAGAATATACAGCTTTCAGATGGCCCTGACCTCCGTGGTGAGAACCTTACTGTTATACACCTGTTATAAACCTCTTATAAACTGTTAAAACACCAGAATATACAGCTTTCAGATGGCCCTGACCTCCGTGGTGAGAACCTTACTGTTATACACCTGTTATAAACCTCTTATAAACTGTTAAAACACCAGAATATACAGCTTTCAGATGGCCCTGACCTCCGTGGTGAGAACCTTACTGTTATACACCTGTTATAAACCTCTTATAAACTGTTAAAACACCAGAATATACAGCTTTCAGATGGCCCTGACCTCCGTGGTGAGAACCTTACTGTTATACATGTGTTATAAACCTCTTATAAACTGTTAAAATACCAGAATGTACAGCTTTCAGATGGCCCTGACCTCCGTGGTGAGCATTTTAACATTATACCAGTACCAATCTCATTCCCTGACACTTCCGCTCAAATGCTCAAAGAGTCTGTTGGACCAATGCGTCAAACTTTGCCTTCTTTGAGCCATGCATACAGTGGGGCAAAAAAGTATTTAGTCAGCCACCAATTGTGCAAGTTCTCCCACTTAAAAAGATGAGAGAGGCCTGTAATTTTCATCATAGGTACACTTCAACTATGACAGACAAAATGGAGAAAATAATTCCAGAAAATCAATCATTTTTAATTAATTTATTTGCAAATTATGGTGGAAATTAAGTATTTGTTTACCTACAAACAAGCAAGATATCTGGCTCTCACAGACCTGTAACTTCTTCTTTAAGAGGCTCCTCTGTCCTCCACTCGTTACCTGTATTAAGGGCACCTGTTTGAACTTGTTATCAGTATAAAAGACACCTGTCCACAACCTCAAACAGTCACACTCCAAACTCCACTATGGCCAAGACCAAAGAGCTGTCAAAGGACACCAGAGACCTGCACCAGGCTGGGAAGACTGAATCTGCAATAGGTAAGCAGCTTGGTTTGAAGAAATCAACTGTGGGAGCAATTATTAGGAAATGGAAGACATACAAGACCACTGATAATCTCCCTCGATTTGGGGCTCCACGCAAGATCTCACCCCATGGGGTCAAAATGATCACAAGAACGGTGAGCAAAAATCCCAGAACCACATGGAGGGACCTAGTGAATGACCTGCAGAGAGCTGGGACCAAAGTAACAAAGCCTACCATCAGTAATACACTACGCCGCCAGGGACTCAAATCCTGCAGTGCCAGACGTGTCCCCCTGCTTAAGCCAGTACATGTCCAGGCCCGTCTGAAGTTTGCTAGAGAGCATTTGGATGATCCAGAAGAAGATTGGGAGAATGTCATATGGTCAGATGAAACCAAAATATAACTTTTTGGTAAAGTCTCAACTCGTCGTGTTTGGAGGACAAAGAATGCCGAGTTGCATCCAAAGAATACCATACCTACTGTGAAGCATGGGGGTGGAAACATCATGATTTGGGGCTGTTTTTCTGCAAAGGGACCGGGACGACTGATCCATGTAAAGCAAAGAATGAATGGGGCCATGTGTCGTGAGATTTTGAGTGAAAACCTCCTTCCATCAGAAGATGAAACGTGGCTGGGTCTTTCAGCATGACAATGATCCCAAACACACCGCCCGGGCAACGAAGGAGTGGCTTCGTAAGAAGCATTTCAAGGTCCTGGAGTGGCCTAGCCAGTCTCCAGATCTCAACCCCATAGAAAATCTTTGGAGGGAGTTGGAAATCTGTGTTGCCCAGCAACAGCCCCAAAACATCACTGCTCGAGAGGAGATCTGCATGGAGGAATGGGCCAAAATACCAGCAACAGTGTGTGAAAACCTTGTGAAGACTTACAGAAAACGTTTGACCTCTGTCATTGCCAACAAAGGGTATATAACAAAGTATTGAGATAAACTTTTGTTATTGACCAAATACTTATTTTCCACCATAATTTGCAAATAAATTCATAAAAAATCCTACAATGTGATTTTCTGGAATGTTTTTCTTCTCATTTTGTCTGTCATAGTTGAAGTGTACATATGATGAAAATTACAGGCCTCTCTCATCTTTTTAAGTGGGAGAACTTGCACAATTGGTGGCTGACGAAATACTTTTTTTGCCCCACTGTAGGCATTGGCTTAACCGGCTTGATCCAGTGTTAATTTTGACACTTTTTTTCCGATTTTGTCTAGTCTTAGTCATTTTGACTAAAATATCATTAAGTCTTAGTCACATTTTTGTCATTTGAATACTGATTTAGTCTAGTTATTGTAAAAAATTATGAAAACACTGGGCCATTTTAGTCAACTAAATACCCTTTCATTTTAGTTACATTTTAATCATATCACATTTGTATTGCCTCATTAACCTATAGTAAACAAATCACTGACTCCCATAAGCTTCGGAAAGTGTGTTCGGAAAGAATTCAGACCCCTTCACTTTTCCCACGTTTTGTTACGTACAGCCTTATTCTAAAATGTAGCGCCGATATTATGGGTAATATGTTTTGAATGGTAATGGCTTGAATCAAGCCGTTTCTCCCAGGAACAGAGGGAGACTTGGCTAGTACTTTGGCTACAGAACCTGGTTTTGAAATGCAGTGGCGAAAGTGTGAGGGTTGAGCAGGACTACAAATTTAAATACTTTTCTATACTCTAGGGAGAGAAAAACATAGCTAGACTGTTGTTTTACTATTAAACTTAATGCTGCTATTGTTTTTCATTTAGTAAAACTAAAAACTATTGTAGTGAGATTTTAGCCACAGAGATAATTTAGTATCGTCATAGTCAACTGAAATGAAACATATTGTAACGACCCTGGGTTTATAAGCGCGGAAATCGACCGCTTGAGCATGCTTTTGCGGTACAGTCGATAGCGCGCCGCACCCCGGGCTCGAAGGTCGAAGGCCCTGCTGTTTCATTACAATATATATATATTTTTTTTTTTCTCTGTCTATTTAGTTAGTTATCATCTTGTAAATTAACACAGAAAAATAGGTATTTGGTGAATATTTTAGTCACTATTTTTGTTGACGAAATGACCGCTGGATTAATCTACCAACCAATCATCTCCCACAACACCTTCCCCCTAACCCTTCCCCGTACGCTAGCACACCTCAAGCACAGAGCCATGCCTCGCAGTTGTTGTGTTTCGTTGAAATTAAATGATGATAAATACTTTACTCAGTAAGGTTAATCCCATAGAATTCTACGGTCACTCCAACTAAGGCTAACTTTGAATTGTTGCTGTACCAGATTTATATGTGCTGTTCACAATAGCCTAGGTATGAGGTTATACCAGCTTATACCAGTTTCTGGCTTAAAGGATATATAATAGACTAAGTCAAATACTTTTTGGAAATTATTCGAGGCACTTGATTTTCCTTGGGTTGCACTTTTTGTACTATTCCATTGGTTCAATTATACATGGAAAACCAAACCTCCCAAAATATTTCACATACTTGACACAAGTCTGTTACATATAGCCAGCGTGATTCCTCTTCCTACAGGCTCACAAGCCAGACCCCATAGTCTCAAGCAGCATACGTCTGATTAATATCAGGTGATTAGATAACAGATAGTTAAGAGATGACATTACAGAGGTTATGTATGGGGATTGTGTGTGTTACTTCCCAATGTAAAGAATCTTTTTTTAAGAATATCTAACCCAGCCCTCTCCAACACAAAATATTTGTTCTTCTGGGACAAACGACTGGCTTCAGACCCTTCTTCTGAAAACCTGATCTCCCTATTTTTCTCCTCCTCCCTCCTTCTCTTCCTTCACTCTTTCTGTCCATCTTTATCTAATTTTCTGCTCCTCTGCTACCGGTCGGTTGGTGCGCTCTTATTTCTCCAATTGGGTGAACTTCCACTTACTGTGTGTGTGCGTCCCAAATGGCACCCTATTCCCTTTAGTGCACTACTTTTGATCTGGACCCTGTGGTAGTGCACTAAAGGTGATAGGGTGCCATTTGGGATGCTGAGAAGAAGTCACCCTTTACCCAGTGGCCTCTCTCTCTGTCTCTCTCTCTCACTCACTCTCTCACATCAAGACATTGGGATGTTCTATGGCCTCATGTCCCAATGTTTTATAGTCTCACTCTCACCTCCCACTCAGGATACTTCTCTTCTCATTGGTCGACCAGCTCAGTAAAACATAGCCTGTGTTCCAATTGGCACGCTATTTCCGATATAGTGCACAGTTGGGCTTATGGGTCCTGGTCAAAGAGGGAGAGAGACAGAATGAGAGAGAGACAGAACGAGAGAGAGAAGGCAGGATGGTCTCCTGGGACACAGATGAAAAGCGGCTAATGTGATGTAGCGGGCACTGAAAGGGCACCAGCCTGCACGGCAGAGAGAAGACCAGTAGACGATATGGGGTGTGCAGAGTGAGAATGAAGGAAGGGCTGAAGAGACACAAGTCTCAGGAATCCCTGAAGTGGACGTGACAAGGATGAAATAGACAGTGAGGGAGGGAGCCTGGCGGGGGGACGGAGAGAGATTGAGTCAGCGATACCACCCCCCCCTTAATCCTCCTCCTCCTACCCTTCTTCCATCAAGGCTTTGAAGTGGGACTGTCTTGCACTGGGCTCTGATGTCCAGAGATAGCAGGACAGAGGATGACAGAGCGAGGGAGAAGGTCTGAAAGGGATGGAAGCACGGAGAGATGAGACGTTATTAGATTAGCAGACCTTAACAAGGGTATTTCAGGACTAACTGAGGACATTCATTTATCTGTGGGAATAGTGATCTGAATATACAAATATGTATACTATTATATTACTTATACAAAGTAAAGATGGCCAAATATAACCAAGGGAGGCATTGTTGTTTCATTTCTAAATGTTTGAGGATCAACTTTATTAAGCACTACCTAGAGAAATGAACAGACAGTCAAGTTAAGATGTGTCATCCAATGTGTACCTGGCCTGGCCAGACTCAGTCATGCTGTCAGTCGGGGTCTCGCTCTGTGGTTCTATTAGCTGGTTTCAGTTATTTTATGATAGACGGGGCATGGCAACATTTTGTTAGGTTGACAGTTAAAGCTTCTGTTCTGGAAATTCACCTGGGAATCCACCTTAGGCATCAGTGACAGAAATACAGATCCTGTGTGTGTGTGTTTGTGTGCTTGCGTGTGTGTGTGTGGGGGTTCCAGATTAATGTTCCTGTATGTGTGCGTGTGTGCGTGTGTGTGTGCGTGTGTGTGTGTGTGTCTGGAATCTCCCTATCTCCCTCCCCAGTGATGTTTCCTCTGGCTCAGATAAAGAATGCCCTGCTGTGACTGTGCTCTCAGTCAGTATGCAAAAACATAACCCATTCACAGAGACACAGTACACACACACACACACACACACACACACACGCGCACGCGCACACGCACACGCACACACACACTCATAGTAGGATTTGTACCTTTCTGTCCGATGATAGAGGATGATACCTGCCAGTTACCAACACACTGAGGATGGCCTGTCTAGTTATAAAGGGGCACAGTTACAGGCAGAAGGGGCAGCGAAGCAGCCCAGGTACATACAACTCATTACCACACCTGGCTCCGCTTGACTCATTCCAAACTACCCAGGGCACTGAGAAATGCTGTCTCTGAATAGAAGATGTGTCTGTTCTGTCTCCATCACAGTCAGGATATGAATCAACATGATTCATATTCTGCTTTCTTACAGAGTATATGAGAGCTGAATTTGCATAAGGTTCAAAAAGGGCCTCTTTTGGATTTTCCTTTCCTTAACTGAAACTGGTTTAATTCAGAAAGGCAGTTGACGGTTTATGACAATTCAACTTCTCTTTTATGTGTTGCATGTGTGTGTGTGTGTGTGTGTGGTGTGTGTGTGTGTGTGTGTGTGTGTGTGTGTGTGTGTGTGTGTGTGTGTGTGGTGTGTGTGTGTCTGATGGGGTTGCTGCATCCCTCAGAGGCCCCCTGACAGTTCCTCCCCTGAGTGAAAGGGGGACTCGGGGACCACCCATCGGGTGGCGCGGGGGTGCAGATCAGGCTGACCCTGGGAGTAGCTGGGGGTCCAATGCTTTGTTTGTTGTTTTACAATGACCTCAGCCTCCTGACACCTGATTGTCTGTCTCTGAGTGACAAGCCAATGTGTAAAGCTGCAGAGTTAAGCTGATGGCTTAGGAAAGAGGAAAAGAGACAACCATGTCCTTTTTCCTCCCATCAAACTGAGTATTATCAACCTTTTGCTTTTCTTATAAGCACATGCAGCACATTGAGGGGAAACATGTTTGTTTTTAATGTATTTTGGTCCCTAAATCAAAAGCTATGAGATCTTGTCCCCCGCCGCAAGACGCTTTGGCCACACCAGAACAAACTCCTAATGGTCGGTTTCCTCAAGGCATATTTAGAACCATATAGTGGCTCATTATTATAATTGATTCGGCCTGTGGGGGTTTCCCTGTCCGTCCATTCATACCACGGCCAGTCGTTATAATGGGAAGCAGACTGACTGGATTGTCCCATGAATGGAATTAGGCACACGCACGCACACACGCACGCACACACGCACGCACACACGCACGCACACACGCACACACACACACACACACACACACACACACACACACACACACACACACACACACACACACACACACACACACACACACACACACACACACACACACACACACACACGCTCTCTCGGGGAAGCATCATGTGCACTGCGTTGCTTCATTCCCAGTGATTGTTGTTACATATTTGCAGCTACCAAAATAAACAGTGGTTGTTGTAATACCCAGGGTGAAGAGACATATATACAGGTGTTAGTGTGGGGTATGTTTCTCCACATAGATACAGGTGTTAGTTTGGGGTATGTTTCTCCACATAGATACAGGTGTTAGTGTAGGGTATGTTTCTCCCCATAGATACAGGTGTTAGTGTGGGGTATGTTTCTCCACATAGATACAGGTGTTCGTGTGGGGTATGTTTCTCCACATAGATACAGGTGTTAGTTTGGGGTATGTTTCTCCACATAGATACAGGTGTTAGTGTAGGGTATGTTTCTCCCCATAGATACAGGTGTTCGTGTGGGGTATGTTTCTCCACATAGATACAGGGAACATTCAGAACAAGCCAGCGGGTGCAAGCAGCAAGCTGACCTGAGAAGTGGGCGGCTGGTCGGTCGCTAGGTGTTGCCAACATGAGGAATTCATTCCGTTGGCCGGGCAGGAAGTGACAGACTCCAGATGACTCCCACAACAACAACACTACTTGTTGTCGCCGGGCAGCACGAAAAGTGTAGCCTGGTCCCAGATCTGTTTGTGCCCTCTTGCCAGCTCTGTGACAATGACCAAACAGATATGGGACCAGGCTACACTTTTCCTGTCTGACATTGTCGCCGTACGCTGCGCGGCTCCACAACAAGTAGTGTTGAATTAGATGAGGTCAGTTTGAGTGTGAAAAACTCTAAGTAAGCACGATTGCACACATTTCAGTTCAACTATGAGTGTGGGTGGGGAAACCACTTACCGTTTGTTTACTCACCACTTTTAGTCATTTTAGGATCCAGATTTTGATGAGAAACCAGTTACATGTCTCTTATTCAATGACTCAGTGCTTTCTATTTTCACTTTTTTGAATTCCCCATGACCCTATCTTGAATTTCATGGCCATGCCAGTAATGATAAGTAATCAATACATTTATCAGTACGTTCCATGTCTCTTGAGACCCAGTACCTCAACAGACAACATCAGTCTAATCCACTACTGTGTGAGAATTGAGGAAAAAATAAAACGCTTTAAAATGAATTTCTCAGTCATAGCCAAGGATGAATCTCATTGGAAGGTTTTGTCTGACTCCAGTCCTTTATGTTCTCACTGCCAGACAATGTGCTTCCACTCTGGACAGACACTCAGGCAACAACTCAGCTTAGTTTGGAAAGGGAAAAACCCCACACATCATGCAGCAGAGCACATGCAGCCCTCTCTGGGAATGTTTAGATATCTCCTCAACGGAAAAAGGAAAACTTCCCTCTTTCTCTCCTCTCTCTCCATATGCTCCAACTGCAGCGGGAGAAGAGGGCTGTCCCCAAACACACGCACACACACACACACACACACGCACGCACGCACGCACGCATGCACGCAAACACACACACACACACACACACACACACACACACACACACACACACACACACACACACACACACACACACACACACACACACACACACACACACACACACACACACACACACACACACACACACACACACACACACACAGGCAGCGGTGGAGAGCACAATGCACAGTGAACGTCTTATTTGGTATTTCCTGTGTAACCCCTACAGCCAGCCAGCCAGGCAGCGCACCCCCTGCACTTCAGGCCCCATCTGTGTTAATTGTTGACGGGCTCTTGGCCACAGTTCAGGTCGAGAAAAGGGGGAATGATTGGGGGGGTGGGGGAGTGTGGAGGTTAATGGCATCTGGATATTAAAGCCTTGCCTGTAACAGCAAAGAAGAAAATAAAATGACAGCATATATGAGGAATTTTCCAACTAATGATGTGCGGATGTGGTAGCTATAGCACTGAGGGGAAAGAGGCTGACTGTGCTGTCTTTGTTCGCTGGGAGAGGGCCCCATGCAGCATTCCTGTACGCTGTGCATACTTTGGCAACTGTTGCGCTCCATTTTATAACTGTATACAGTTTATGCTGCGGCTGCTCTCTACTGTAAGCTTGTGACTAACTCTGAGTCTTCTTTCCTTTCTTGGCCTGCGGTGAGGGTATTGTTGTTGTCTTTCTTGGCCTGCGGTGAGGGTATTCTTGTTGTCTTCCTTGGCCTGCTGTGAGGGTATTGTTGTTGTCTTTCTTGGCCTGCTGTGAGGGTATTGTTGTTGTCTTCCTTGGCCTGCGGTGAGGGTATTGTTGTTGTCTTTCTTGGCCTGCTGTGAGGGTATTGTTGTTGTCTTCCTTGGCCTGCTGTGAGGGTATTGTTGTTGTCTTTCTTGGCCTGCTGTGAGGGTATTGTTGTTGTCTTCCTTGGCCTGCTGTGAGGGTATTGTTGTTGTCTTTCTTGGCCTGCGGTGAGGGTATTGTTGTTGTCTTCCTTGGCCCTTCGGTGAGGGTATTGTTGTTGTCTTTCTTGGCCTGCGGTGAGGGTATTGTTGTTGTCTTCCTTGGCCTGCGGTGAGGGTATTGTTGTTGTCTTTCTTGGCCTGCTGTGAGGGTATTGTTGTTGTCTTTCTTGGCCTGCGGTGAGGGTATTGTTGTTGTCTTCCTTGGCCTGCTGTGAGGGTATTGTTGTTGTCTTTCTTGGCCTGCGGTGAGGGTATTGTTGTTGTCTTCCTTGGCCTGCTGTGAGGGTATTGTTGTTGTCTTCCTTGGCCTGCTGTGAGGGTATTGTTGTTGTTTTTCTTGGCCTGCAGTGAGTGTATTGTTGTCTTTCATGTCATTTTTCTTTTGAAAGAGTAAAGGTTAAAAGTCAAAGTGACTGTTGAAAATAGTGGTGTCTACTGGCTATCTGACTGCTGAGCTTACTTTCTAAACAGGACATGTTTAGCATGAGGAAGTATCTATCTAAACAGGACATGTTTAGCATGAGGAAGTATCTATCTAAACAGGACATGTTTAGCATGAGGAAGTGTCTATCTAAACAGGACATGTTTAGCATGGTGAAGTGTCTATCGAAACAGGACATGTTTAGCATGAGGAAGTGTCTATCGAAACAGGACATGTTTAGCATGGTGAAGTGTCTATCGAAACAGGACATGTTTAGCATGGTGAAGTATCTATCTAAACAGGACATGTTTAGCATGGTGAAGTGTCTATCTAAACAGGACATGTTTAGCATGGTGAAGTGTCTATCTAAACAGGACATGTTTAGCATGGTGAAGTGTCTATCGAAACAGGACATGTTTAGCATGAGGAAGTGTCTATCGAAACAGGACATGTTTAGCATGGTGAAGTGTCTATCGAAACAGGACATGTTTAGCATGGTGAAGTATCTATCTAAACAGGACATGTTTAGCATGGTGAAGTGTCTATCGAAACAGGACATGTTTAGCATGAGGAAGTGTCTATCGAAACAGGACATGTTTAGCATGGTGAAGTGTCTATCGAAACAGGACATGTTTAGCATGGTGAAGTATCTATCTAAACAGGACATGTTTAGCATGGTGAAGTGTCTATCGAAACAGGACATGTTTAGCATGAGGAAGTGTCTATCGAAACAGGACATGTTTAGCATGGTGAAGTATCTATCTAAACAGGACATGTTTAGCATGGTGAAGTATCTATCTAAACAGGACATGTTTAGCATGGTGAAGTGTCTATCGAAACAGGACATGTTTAGCATGAACAGGACATGTTTAGCATGAGGAAGTGTCTATCGAAACAGGACATGTTTAGCATGGTGAAGTGTCTATCTAAACAGGACATGTTTAGCATGGTGAAGTGTCTATCTAAACAGGACATGTTTAGCATGGTGAAGTGTCTATCGAAACAGGACATGTTTAGCATGAGGAAGTGTCTATCGAAACAGGACATGTTTAGCATGGTGAAGTATCTATCTAAACAGGACATGTTTAGCATGGTGAAGTGTCTATCTAAACAGGACATGTTTAGCATGGTGAAGTATCTATCTAAACAGGACATGTTTAGCATGGTGAAGTATCTATCTAAACAGGACATGTTTAGCATGAGGAAATGTCTATCTAAACAGGACATGTTTAGCATGGTGAAGTATCTATCTAAACAGGACATGTTTAGCATGGTGAAGTGTCTATCGAAACAGGACATGTTTAGCATGAGGAAGTGTCTATCTAAACAGGACATGTTTAGCATGGTGAAGTGTCTATCTAAACAGGACATGTTTAGCATGGTGAAGTGTCTATCTAAACAGGACATGAAGTGTCTATCTAAACAGGACATGTTTAGCATGGTGAAGTGTCTATCTAAACAGGACATGTTTAGCATGGTGAAGTGTCTATCTAAACAGGACATGTTTAGCTATCTAAAACAGGACATGTTTAGCATGGTGAAGTGTCTATCTAAACAGGACATGTTTAGCATGGTGAAGTGTCTATCTAAACAGGACATGTTTAGCATGGTGAAGTGTCTATCTAAACAGGACATGTTTAGCATGGTGAAGTGTCTATCTAAACAGGACATGTTTAGCATGGTGAAGTGTCTATCTAAACAGGACATGTTTAGCATGAGGAAGTGTCTATCGAAACAGGACATGTTTAGCATGGTGAAGTGTCTATCGAAACAGGACATGTTTAGCATGGTGAAGTGTCTATCTAAACAGGACATGTTTACTCAGTGCCTCTTTGCTTGACATCATGGAAAAATCAAAAGAAATCAGCCAAGACCTCAGAAAGAAAATTGTGGACCTCCACAAGTCTGGTTCATCCTTGGGAGAAATTTCTGAACGCCTGAAGGTACCATGTTCATCTGTACAAACAATAGTATGCAAGTCTAAACACCATGGGACCACGCAGCCATCACACCGCTCAGGAAGGAGATCCGTTCTGTCTCCTAGAGATGAACGTACGTTGGTGCGAAAAGTGCACATCAATCCCAGAACAACAGCAAAGGACCTTCTGAAGATGCTGGAGGAAACAGGTACAAAGTATCTATATCCACAGTAAAAAGGAGTCCTATATCGACATAACCTGAAAGACCGCTCAGCAAGGAAGAAGCCACTGCTCCAAAACAGCCATAAAACAGTCCGACTACGGTTTGCAACTGCACATGGGGACAAATATCGTACTTTTTGGAGAAATGTCGTCTGGTCTGATGAAACAATAATAGAACTGTTTGGCCATAATGACCATCGTTATGTTTGGGTGAAAAAGGGGGAGGCTTGCAAGCCAAAGAACACTATCCCAACCGTGAAGCACGGGGGTGACAGCATCATGTTGTAGGTGTGCTTTGCTGCAGGAGGGACTGGTGCACTTCACAAAATAGATGGCATCATGAGGCAGGAAAAATATGTGGATATATTGAAGCAACATCTCAAGACATCAGTCAGGAAGTTAAAGCTTGGTCGCAAATGGGTCTTCCAAATGGACAATGACCGCAAGCATACTTCCAAAGTTGTGGCAAAGTGGCTTAAGTACAACAAAGTCAAGGTATTGGAATGGCCATCACAAAGCCCTGACCACAATCCTATAGAAAATGTGTGGGCAGAACTGAAAAGGCATGTGTGAGCAAGGAGGACTACAAACCTGACTCAGTTACACCAGCTTTGTCAGGAGGAATGGGACAAAATTCTCCCAACTTATTGTGGGAAGCTTGTGGAAGGCTACCTGAAACGTTTGATTCAAGTTAAACAATTTAAAGGCAATGCTACCAAATTTCTATTTGAGTGTCTGTAAACTTCTGACACACTGGGAATGTGATGAAAGAAATAAAAGCTGAAATAAATCATTCTCTCTACTATTATTCTGACATTTCACTTTCTTAAAATAAAGTGGTGATCCTAACTGACCTAAGACAGGACATTTTTACTAGGATTAAATGTCAGGAACTGTCAAAAACTGAGTTTAAATGTAGTTGGCTAAGGTGTATGTAATCTTGAGACTTCAACTGTAGAAACTCTAAATGGCCCTGAGGAAGACACAGGGATGCCGAGACGTTGGTAAATACCCATTACATTTCTGGGAGTTTAAATATGGAGTGTGTGACTTTCTTTATCGGCATTTTGTCCTTCGCCAAACGTTTGGTGGAACTGGTCCTTTTAAAGGTGTCAGCCCATCTGGGCGGGAGCGCTACATGGTAGAAAAGAATGTGGCCGCGGGCCACATGGTCAAAAGTATTGCACTACATAGAAAATAGGGTGCCATTTAGGGTGCCATTTGGCACGCAGCCTGTGTTGAAGGCAGGGGCCTTTCATCCTGAGATTCCTTTGAGAGAGAGAATGTAAACACGGGACCCCGGCCAAGCCCATCAGCCAAGCTTACGACTAATCACATTGTGTCTCGATTGTTTTAATTCCACAGGGGATATCAAAGAGAGACGCTGGCTGGGGAAATAGTGGAATAGTGCTGGGTTGGGGTGGGTGGATAGTACTGGCTGAGGGGGAGAAGGGGGGATGGAGGTAGTTTAAGGTTCTATTAACAGGGCACAATGCCTGCCCAATGATCTCTTTAGCGCTCCACACTGGTCCAGTCTTTAACAGTACAGTTGTACTGGACACAGCGCTGCGATGGAGAGAGAGAGAGACAGAGGGAGAGAGAGAGAGAGAGACAGAGGGAGAGAGACAGAGGGAGAGAGACAGAGACAGAGGGAGAGAGAGAGAGAGGGAGAGAGAGAGACCGAGGGAGAGAGAGAGAGCGTGAGAGAGAGAGAAAGACACAGAGGGAGAGAGAGAGAGAGAGTGTGAGAGAGAGAGGGACAGAGGGAGAGAGAGAGAGAGGCATAGGAAAAGAGAGAGGCAGAGGGAAAGAGAGGGAGAGAGAGAGCGTGAGAGCGAGAGAGACAGAAGGAGAGAGAGAGACAGAGGGAGAGAGAGAGAGAGACAGAGGGAGAGAGAGAGAGAGACAGAGGGAGAGAAAGAAACAGGGAGAGAGACAGAGAGAGAGAGAGAGAGGGACAGAGGGAGAGAGAGCGAGGGGCATAGGAAGAGAGAGAGGGAGAGAGAGAGGCATAGGAAAAGAGAGAGGCAGAGGGAAAGAGAGAGATAGAGGGAGAGAGAGAGCGTGAGAGTGAGAGAGACAGAGGGAGAGAGAGAGGCATAGGAAAAGAGAGAGAGATAGCGTGAGAGGGAGAGAGAAAGGGGGAGAGAGAGAGAGAGGGAGAGAGAAAGGGGGAGAGAGAGAGGCATAGGAAAAGAGAGAGGCAGAGGGAAAGAGAGAGATAGAGGGAGAGAGAGAGCATGAGAGTGAGAGAGACAGAGGGAGAGAGAGGGAGAGAGAAAGGGGGAGAGAGAAAGGGGGGGAGAGAGAGAGAAAGGGGGAGAGAGAGAGGGAGAGAGAGCACGTGAGAGGAGAGAGACAGAGGGAGAGAGAGAGGCATAGGAAAAGAGAGAGGCAGAGGGAAAGAGAGAGATAGAGGGAGAGAGAGAGCGTGAGAGCAAGAGAGACAGAGGGAGAGAGAGAGGCATAGGAAAAGAAAGAGGCAGAGGGAAAGAGAGAGATAGAGGGAGAGAGAGAGCGTGAGAGCGAGAGAGACAGAGGGAGAGAGAGAGGCATAGGAAAAGAGAGAGGCAGAGGGAAAGAGAGAGATAGAGGGAGAGAGAGAGCGTGAGAGCAAGAGAGACAGAGGGAGAGAGAGAGGCATAGGAAAAGAGAGAGGCAGAGGGAGAGAGAGAGCGTGAGAGTGAGAGAGACAGAGGGAGAGAGAGAGGCATAGGAAAAGAGAGAGGCAGAGGGAAAGAGAGAGATAGAGCGTGAGAGTGACAGAGGGAGAGAGAGGGAGAGAGAAAGGAGGAGAGAGAGAGAGAGGGAGAGAGAAAGGGGGAGAGAGAGCGCGTGAGAGGAGAGAGACAGAGGGAGAGAGAGAGGCATAGGAAAAGAGAGAGGCAGAGGGAAAGAGAGAGATAGAGGGAGAGAGAGAGCGTGAGAGCGAGAGAGACAGAGGGAGAGAGAGAGGCATAGGAAAAGAGAGAGGCAGAAGGAGAGAGAGAGCGTGAGAGTGAGAGAGACAGAGGGAGAGAGAGAGGCATAGGAAAAGAGAGAGGCAGAGGGAAAGAGAGAGATAGAGGGAGAGAGAGAGCGTGAGAGCGAGAGAGACAGAGGGAGAGAGAGGCATAGGAAAAGAGAGAGGCAGAGGGAGAGAGAGAGAGTGAGAGAGACAGAGGGAGAGAGAGAGGCATAGGAAAAGAGAGAGGCAGAGGGAAAGGGAGAGAGAGAGGCATAGGAAAAGAGAGAGGCAGAGGAAAAGAGAGAGAGAGAGGGAAGCAGAGGGAAATAGAGAGAGATGCAGAGGGAAAGAGGTGAGAAGGCGAGGCAGAGGGAGAGAGATGGAGGCACAGGGAAAGAGAGAGAGAGAAAGAGGCTGAGGGAAAGAGCGATAGAGAGGCAGAGAGAGATGCAGAGGGAGAGTGAGATAGACAGAGGGAAAGAGATAGAGACAGAGAGACAGAGGGAGAGAGAGAGCCAGAGGGAAAGAGAGGGAGAGAGAGGTAGAGGTAGAGGGGAAGAGAAAGAAAGGCAGAGGGAAAGGGAGAGTGAGAGAGAGAAAGGCAACAAAAGAGAGAACGAGAGGGGCAACATGAGAGGGAGGAAGGCGGATGTGCTCGGTCAGTGGAGCTTGCCTTGCCTTGGAGGATCTGTTGCATGGCTGCTTTCGGTGCTGCCTGTTCTGCCTGTGCTGCCTGTTCTGCCTGTGCTGCCTATTCTGCCTGTCTGCCTATGCTGCCTGTTCTGCCTGTGCTGCCTATTCTGCCTGTCTGCCTATGCTGCCTGTTCTGCCTGTGCTGCCTATTCTGCCTGTTCTGCCTATGCTGCCTGTTCTGCCTGTGCTGCCTGTGCTGCCTGTTCTGCCTGCCTGTTTGCCATTTCCTCTCCAGTGTGTAGCAGAGAGCGAGTTGGGCCAGACGGGATGGATGCTCTCAGCAGAAAGGAATGCCCAGAATGTTGTCCTTTAATCTGGAGTCAGCCAGCCCAGGACACGGCTGCTTTAACTGACCGCCTCTGTTCTGTTAGCAGGCAAGCAGCAGCTCCACACAAGCAGAGCTAAAGGAGAGGCCTGCATACCTGTCAGTCAGGCTACAGTCCCAGCCCCCTGTCCCTGGCCTGCACAGACATGGGAGAAGTAGAGGAGATGGAGGGTGGGAAGGAGGCACAGGGGGGAGAAAAATAATAGAGAGAGAGAGAGAGAATGGGGAGGGAGGTGAGATGGGTGGGGATATACAGTCCTGGTCAAGTTTTGAGAATGACACAAATATTAATTTTCACAAAGTTTGCTGCTTCAATGTCTTTAGATATTTTTGTCAGATGTTACTATGGAATACTGAAGTTTAATTACAAGCATTTCATAAGTGTCATGGGCTTTTATTGACAATTGCATGAAGTTGATGCAAAGAGTTAATATTTGCAGTGTTGACCCTTCTTTTTCAAGACCTCTGCAATCCGTCCTGGCATGTTGTCAATTAGCTTCTGGGCCACATCCTGACTAATGGCAGCCCATTCTTACATAATCAATGCTTGGAGATTGTCATAATTTGTGAGTTTTTGTTTGTCCACCCGCCTCTTGAGGATTGACCACAAGTTCTCAATGGGATTAAGGTCTGGGGAGTTTCCTGGCCATGGACCCAAAATATCAATGTTTTGTTCCCCGAGCCACTTAGTTATCACTTTTGCCTTATGACAAGGTGCTCCATCATGCTGGAAAAGGCGTTGTTCCTCATCAATCTGTTCCTGGATGGTTGGGAGAAGTTGCTCTCGGAGGATGTGTTGGTACCATTCTTTATTTATGACTGTGTTCTTAGTCAAAATTGTGAGTGAGCCCACTCCCTTGGCTGAGAAGCAAGCCCACACATGAGTGGTCTCAGGATGCTTTACTGTTGGCATGACACAGGACTGGTGGTAGTGCTCACCTTGTCTTCTCCGGACAAGCTTTTTTCCGGATGCCCCAAACAATCGGAAGGGGGATTCATCAGAGAAAATGACTTTACCCCAGTCCTCAGCAGTCCAATCGATGTACCTTTTGCAGAATATCAGTCTGTCCCTGATGTTTTTCCTGGAGAGAAGTGGCTTCTTTGCTGCCCTTCTTGACACCAGGCCATCCTCCAAAAGTTTTTGCCTCACTGTGCGTGCAGATGCACTCACACCTGCCTGCTGCCATTCCTGAGCAAGCTCTATACTGGTGGTGCCCTGATCCCGCAGCTGAATCCACTTTGGGAGACGGGCCTGGCGCTTGCTGGACTTTCTTGGGCGCCCTGAAGCCTTCTTCACAACAATTGAACCGCTCTCCTTGAAGTTCTTGATGATCCGATAAATGGTTGATTTAGGTGCAATCTTACTGGCGGCAATATCCTTGCCTGTAAAGCCCTTTTTGTGCAAAGCAATGATGACGGCACGTGTTTCCTTGCAGGTAACCATGATTGACAGAGGAAGAACAATGATTCCAAGCACCACCCTCCTTTTGAAGATTCCAGTCTGTTATTCGAACTCAATCAGCATGACAGAGTGATCTCCAGCCTTGTCCTCGTCAACACTCACACCTGTGTTAATGAGAGAATCACTGAACTGATGTCAGCTGGTCCTTTTGTGGCAGGGCTGAAATGCAGTGGAAATGTTTTTGGGGGATTCAGTTTGCATGGCAAAGAGGGACTTTGCAATTAATTACAATTCATCTGATCACTCTTCATAACATTCTGGAGTATATGCAAATTGCCATCATACAAAGTGAGGCAGCAGACTTTGTGAAATTAATATTTGTGTCATTCTCAAAACGTTTGGCCACGACTGTAGAAAGAAAGTTAGAAGATTTTTTACAAATTAGATCAGTATGATAACAGCCTTGATGAATATATTTTCTTAAAAGCGTAATCTGGGATTCAAACAATCAAATCAATCAATCAAATGTATTTTATAAAGCCCTTTTTATATCCGCAGTTGTTTCAAAGTGCTATACAGATACCCAGCCTAAAAGACCAAGCAATGCAGATGCAGAAGCACCGTGGCTAGAAAGCCATAAACCTAGGAAGAAACCTAGAGAGGAACTGAGGGGTGGCCAGTCCTCTTCTGACTGTGCCGGGTGGAGATTATAAGAGGACATGGCCATTAAGGCCAGATTGTTCTTCATGATGTACAAATGTTCATAGATGACCAGTAGCGTCAAATAATAATCACTGGTTGTAGAGGGTGCAGCAATTCAATACCTCAGGAATAAATGTCAGTTGGCTTTTCATAGCAGAGCATTCAGAGGTCGAGACGGCAAGTCCGGGAGAGAGGGAGAGAAAGAGTCCAAAGAGTAGGTCCGAGACAAAGTAGCACATCCGGTGAAACAAGTCAGGGTTCCATAACCGCAGACACAACGGCAGAACTGGATCCTGACGTCTGGTCCTGGGGCTCCTAGAGAGAGACTGAGGAGAATTAGAGGGAACAAGTCAGGGTTCCATAACCGCAGACACAACGGCAGAACTGGATCCTGATGTCTGGTTCTGGGGCTCCTAGAGAGAGACTGAGGAGAATTAGAGGGAACAAGTCAGGGTTCCATAACCGCAGACACAACGGCAGAACTGGATCCTGATGTCTGGTTCTGGGGCTCCTAGAGAGAGACTGAGGAGAATTAGAGGGAACAAGTCAGGGTTCCATAACCGCAGACACAACGGCAGAACTGGATCCTGACGTCTGGTCCTGGGGCTCCTAGAGAGAGACTGAGGAGAATTAGAGGGAACAAGTCAGGGTTCCATAACCGCAGACACAACGGCAGAACTGGATCCTGACGTCTGGTCCTGGGGCTCCTAGAGAGAGACTGAGGAGAATTAGAGGGAACAAGTCAGGGTTCCATAACCGCAGACACAACGGCAGAACTGGATCCTGACGTCAGGTCCTGGGGCTCCTAGGGAGAGACTGAGGAGAATTAGAGGGAACAAGTCAGGGTTCCATAACCGCAGACACAACGGCAGAACTGGATCCTGACGTCTGGTCCTGGGGCTCCTAGAGAGAGACTGAGGAGAATTAGAGGGAACAAGTCAGGGTTCCATAACCGCAGACACAACGGCAGAACTGGATCCTGACGTCTGGTCCTGGGGCTCCTAGAGAGAGACTGAGGAGAATTAGAGGGAACAAGTCAGGGTTCCATAACCGCAGACACAACGGCAGAACTGGATCCTGACGTCTGGTCCTGGGGCTCCTAGAGAGAGACTGAGGAGAATTAGAGGGAACAAGTCAGGGTTCCATAACCGCAGACACAACGGCAGTACTGGATCCTGACGTCTGGTCCTGGGGCTCCTAGAGAGAGACTGAGGAGAATTAGAGGGAACAAGTCAGGGTTCCATAACCGCAGACACAACGGCAGAACTGGATCCTGACGTCTGGTCCTGGGGCTCCTAGAGAGAGACTGAGGAGAATTAGAGGGAACAAGTCAGGGTTCCATAACCGCAGACACAACGGCAGAACTGGATCCTGACGTCTGGTCCTGGGGCTCCTAGAGAGAGACTGAGGAGAATTAGAGGGAACAAGTCAGGGTTCCATAACCGCAGACACAACGGCAGAACTGGATCCTGACGTCTGGTCCTGGGGCTCCTAGAGAGAGACTGAGGAGAATTAGAGGGAACAAGTCAGGGTTCCATAACCGCAGACACAACGGCAGAACTGGATCCTGACGTCTGGTCCTGGGGCTCCTAGAGAGAGACTGAGGAGAATTAGAGGGAACATGACTAAGTTCACACAGTAACCAGATAGGACAGGAGAATTTAAGTTCACACAGTATCCAGATAGGACAGGAGAATTTAAGTTCACACAGTAACCAGATAGGACAGGAGAATTTAAGTTCACACAATAACCCGATAGGACAGGAGAATTTAAGTTCACACAGTAACCAGATAGGACAGGAGAATTTAAGTTCACACAATAACCAGATAGGACAGGAGAATTTAAGTTCACACAATAACCAGATAGGACAGGAGAATTTAAGTTCACACAGTATCCAGATAGGACAGGAGAATTTAAGTTCACAATGATAGACTGACCATAACCCCCCCGGCACATAAGATATTGCAGCATAGATACGGGAGACTGAAACAGGGGGGTCAGAGGACATCCAAGCTTTCACCCTGCTTCTTTTTGGGGATATATACCATTCATTTAAAAGTCCAAAAAGTGATGTATCAATCCCAAATTGCCCCTTTAAGATGTACATGTTGGGGCGGCAGGGTAGCCTAGTGGTTCGAGCGTTGGACTAGAAACCCGGAAGGTTGCAAGTTCAAATCGCCGAGCTCACAAGGTACAAATCTGTTGTTCTGCCCCTGAACAGGCAGTTAACCCACTGTTCCTCGGCCGTCATTGAAAATAATAATTTGTTCTTAACTGACTTGCCTAGTTAAATAAAGGTAAAATATAAATCTTTTTTTTAAATGTTGAATTGGTCATTCCTTTTTCCACAATCAGAAGTCTTCATGTCTTGAATGAGTTACTGTTCAGCTGCTCCGATATTTCACAGAGTAGATCCTGATTTATAGAGGGAGGCCGACCGATGTGTTTTATGGAGAGAGAGAGTGAATGGTCTGTGTGCAGCGTGCTAATAGACAGAGACATAGGACAGAGGTGTATATGCTCCCTTGGAATACAGAGAGATGTACTGTATGTGTTTTACAGACATGTAAGGATTATATAAAGAGATGTGTAGATATTTTATAGAGAGAGGAGAATCAAAGGACGGGTCATCTTGAGCAGTACTGACAGTGGCCTGACGTTTTCTGGGTTTGCCTAAAGGCCCTGAGGCTTGGAAAGGGAAAGTGTTTTTGTGTCACTTCCACTTTGTACATGCAGCGTATTATTTCTTCAGGAATGCCAAATGATTGCCCTTTAACCATTATAAAGTGTGCATAGTTGTAATATAGAACAAAAGGAATACTCTGAATGTATCCCGAATGGTGCCCTATTCCTTATGTGGTTCACTACTTTTGACCAGGGCCCATAGGGGACACAAACACTTGACTTGCGTGATGAATAACCTTAGCTGAGACCTGAAGACTTGAGTTTGCTCCCTGGACTAGTACCTAGGCCCTAGGTGTTTGCTCCCTGGACTAGTACCTAGGCCCTAGGTGTTTGCTCCCTGGACTAGTACCTAGGCCCTAGGTGTTTGCTCCCTGGACTAGTACCTAGGCCCTAGGTGTTTGCTCCCTGGACTAGTACCTAGGCCCTAGGTGTTTGCTCCCTGGACTAGTACCTAGGCCCTAGGTGTTTGCTCCCTGGACTAGTACCTAGGCCCTAGGTGTTTGCTCCTGGACTAGTACCTAGGCCCTAGGTGTTTGCTCCTGGACTAGTACCTAGGCCCTAGGTGTTTACTCCCTGGACTAGTACCGAGCCCCTAGGTGTTTGCTCCTGGACTAGTACCTAGGCCCTAGGTGTTTGCTCCTGGACTAGTACCTAGGCCCTAGGTGTTTGCTCCTGGACTAGTACCTAGGCCCTAGGTGTTTGCTCCCTGGACTAGTACCTAGGCCCTAGGTGTTTGCTCCCTGGACTAGTACCTAGGCCCTAGGTGTTTGCTCCCTGGACTAGTACCTAGGCCCTAGGTGTTTACTCCCTGGACTAGTACCGAGCCCCTAGGTGTTTGCTCCCTGGACTAGTACCTAGGCCCTAGGTGTTTGCTCCTGGACTAGTACCTAGGCCCTAGGTGTTTGCTCCCTGGACTAGTACCTAGGCCCTAGGTGTTTACTCCCTGGACTAGTACCGAGCCCCTAGGTGTGTGCTCCCTGGACTAGTACCTAGGCCCTAGGTGTTTGCTCCTGGACTAGTACCTAGGCCCTAGGTGTTTGCTCCCTGGACTAGTACCTAGGCCCTAGGTGTTTGCTCCCTGGACTAGTACCTAGGCCCTAGGTGTTTGCTCCCTGGACTAGTACCTAGGCCCTAGGTGTTTACTCCCTGGACTAGTACCGAGCCCCTAGGTGTTTGCTCCCTGGACTAGTACCTAGGCCCTAGGTGTTTGCTCCCTGGACTAGTACCTAGGCCCTAGGTGTTTGCTCCCTGGACTAGTACCTAGGCCCTAGGTGTTTGCTCCCTGGACTAGTACCTAGGCCCTAGGTGTTTGCTCCGCAGGCCAATGCAGTCTTGTGGTGCTCAGGGGTCAGGGTTCAAGTCCAGCTAGTCACACTCCTCTGACGATCATTGCTGTACCTGGTGTATGTATGCCATACCAAACACATGGCGATCTGGGACCAGGAATTGTCTCTCTAAAGGCACAAGTCATTACTGTGTGTTGCAGCAAGTCTTCTCCGGGCCAGTTCTGCATGGTAACAACACTTACTGCAATGCACTTCCTGCTGTGTCTGTCTGTGGCCTAGCCTTCGAATAACAGCGGATATACGCACTTAAACACTCACATCAGTTAGCATTGACTATGTGGTTCTTCCTAGAAGTCTGCTTCTAGCTGCTTTGTGGTGTTTGAAATAGATGTCACCTGCAGAATCAGCAGGCTTCTGTCTCTCCCTTTGAGAAACATAACCACAGGAAAGAGTGATTGGGTTTGATATCGTACACATTTATTTATGTTTTATCGGAGTGATCTATGTCTCTCTATTTGTGGTGGTATGTTCGGTAATTTCATTTGAGACCTTTTTTGGTCTGAAATATGAAAGCTCGCATCAACACTCAATTCAGTTGTATACAATGTGGTTATGACGTAGAGCTGTGGCAAGAGAGAGAGATCGATATATGCTGTAAGAAAGCAAACATGAAATGAAATCCCATTCATTGTCATGCAGAAGATGATCCTGCCAATTGGGCAGTGCAACCACCATTTCATTCATCTTTTTTCTCAACTCCCCCTCACTACTCAAAAATCTTCAATGGCCTGCCTGAGTCATGTGCATTTCATCTTAGGTCACGTGACAAGAGCTAACCAACACTGTTCTCTGCTTTGACTTCCTCTCCATTTCCACTAAACCAGGGAGAATGATCTGAAATAGTGTCTCCAGAAATAGCATCGGACCATTCTATCAGTTCGCATTTTTTAAATCCACATAATCAACTTCTTCACAGACCAACACCAGTGAACTCTGTCTCTCTTCACAGACCAACACCAGTGAACTCTGTCTCTCTTCACAGACCAACACCAGTGAACTCTGTGTCTCTCCACAGACCAACACCAGTGAACTCTGTCTCTCTTCACAGACCAGCACCAGTGAACTCTGTGTCTCTCCACAGACCAACACCAGTGAACTCTGTCTCTCTCCACAGACCAACACCAGTGAACTCTGTCTCTCTTCACAGACCAGCACCAGTGAACTCTGTCTCTCTTCACAGACCAACACCAGTGAACTCTGTCTCTCTTCACAGACCAACACCAGTGAACTCTGTCTCTCTTCACAGACCAACACCAGTGAACTCTGTCTCTCTTCACATACCAACACCAGTGAACTCTGTCTCTCTTCACATACCAACACCAGTGAACTCTGTGTCTCTCCACAGACCAGCACCAGTGAACTCTGTCTCTCTTCACAGACCAACACCAGTGAACTCTGTGTCTCTCCACAGACCAGCACCAGTGAACTCTGTCTCTCTTCACAGACCAACACCAGTGAACTCTGTCTCTCTCCACAGACCAACACCAGTGAACTCTGTCTCTCTCCACAGACCAACACCAGTGAACTCTGTCTCTCTTCACAGACCAGCACCAGTGAACTCTGTCTCTCTTCACAGACCAACACCAGTGAACTCTGTCTCTCTTCACAGACCAACACCAGTGAACTCTGTCTCTCTTCACAGACCAACACCAGTGAACTCTGTCTCTCTTCACATACCAACACCAGTGAACTCTGTCTCTCTTCACATACCAACACCAGTGAACTCTGTGTCTCTCCACAGACCAGCACCAGTGAACTCTGTCTCTCTTCACAGACCAACACCAGTGAACTCTGTGTCTCTCCACAGACCAGCACCAGTGAACTCTGTCTCTCTTCACAGACCAACACCAGTGAACTCTGTCTCTCTCCACAGACCAACACCAGTGAACTCTGTCTTCCAAATACCTAATGCAAGTCTGGTAGATAACTTAATAACTAAAAACTATGTAGGATTTCCACTCAGACTCGGAACCAGATAAGTATATAAACCAGACATAATCTACCAAACCTAACTGAGTGACCATATTATTTGACCCAATTATCTGAAGTAATGTTCATCATCCCAAAGGTACAGTCCACATTAGCAAGGTCAAAGTTGAACATACAACCTCGTAGTAACTGGTGTACCCAACCGCGGGGCAAGCTCAGCTGTTCAGCATTGTTCATCGTTCTCACTGTGTTGGACAAACATGCAAGGCATTTGGGTACTAATCCCAAGGACCCCATTTCTGCCTTTGCTTACAAACATTGGTCTTTGCTGACACTTTGATAATCAGAGAGAGAGAGCAGCGGCTGCCGGGTCCTCGGGCCAAACGACCGCCGTAGGAAAAACTGGAGAGGGGAAAGCACCTGGAAGCAGTCCACGTTCTGGTGAGGGGTCACTGAGTTTTGTCTGGAGGCTTTCCCTACTGTAGCTGTTAACAATTCTGCTTTTCCTGTGGGGTAACAGTCAGTCGACACAGCTCCCAGCAGAGGACAAGCACAGGGTTAGAAATTGGGAGACGTGTGGGGAGCAGCTCTGGCACAAAATGTCTGCCTGCCTGCTTATTTCCTAGTTGGTTGCTACTACATAGTAGAGCAAGTAGTGCAAGAGGTGTTACACACTTCCTCCCAAAGCACTGCAAAGCACTTTCAAACCAGATGTTTGTGGGGGGAACGCAATATTAATACAATTTAGTAACATTATTCTAAGAGCCAAGAGTTGTACTGGGGTTTGTTTGAGTATGACAGCTGCCTGATAAAGTTGTGTTAATCCTGTGAAAGCAGATGATCTAGTTGTAATGGACACACACACACACACACACACACACACACACACACACACACACACACACACACACACACACACACACACACACACACACACACACACACACACACACACACACACACACACACACAGGGACCAGTACTGAGTTTCCTGATGGCTCACTATGGAAACACTGTGTGATCTGGGCACACCAAAACAGGAGCGCTCCCAGAGACCTGCTCTGCCAGTTATGATTTCATACCTTATGTAACCCTGGGACAGGGACACAGAAACGTTAGCCCTTCCGTGTGTGTGTGAGAGCCAGCTTACAAACAGTTTGGGCGTGTGTGTGTGTACCTGTGTGTGAGTGTGTATGTGTGTGTGTGTGAGAGAGAGAGAGACAGCCTACTAACAGTGTGTGTGTGTGTGTGTGTGTGTGTGTGTGTGTGTGTGTGTGTGTGTGTGTGTGTGTGTGTGTGTGTGTGTGTGAGAGCGTTCTCAGGTAAAACACTTAGAGAGAGAGAGGACTGTGAGGGTGAAGGGAGGAATGTGTCTCAGGTATTAGAAATGCTTGAGTCTCCTCCTCCTTTTTTCCCCTCCTTTACTCCTCTCTTTCTCTCCTCCGTTACTCCTCAACTCCTCTCTTCCTCTCCTCCTTTACTCCTCAACTCCTCTCTTCCTCTCCTCCTTTACTCCTCAACTCCTCTCGTTCTCTCCTCCTTTACTCCTCAACTCCTCTCTTTCTCTCCTCTTTCCATCCTCCTTTACTCCTCTCTTCCTCTTTTCTCTCCTCCTTTACTCCTCTCTTTCTCTCCTCCTTTACACCTCTCGTCCTCTCTTTCTCTTGTCCTTTACTCCTCAACTCTTCTCTTTCTCTCCCCCTTTCCTTCTCAACTCCTCTCTTTCTCTCCTCCTTTACTCCTCTCTTTCTCTCCTCCTTTACTCCTCCCTTTCTCCTCCCTTTCTCCTTTTCTCTCCTCCTTTACTCCTCAACTACTCTCTTCCTCTCCTCCTTTTCTGCTCCCTTCCTCCCTTTCTCTCCTCCTTTACTCCTCTCTTCCTCTCTCTCCTCCTTTACTCCTCAACTCCTCTCTTTCTCTCCTTCTTTACACCTCTCTTTCTCTCCTCCTTTACTCCTCAACTCCTCGCTTTCTCTCCGTTACTCCTCAACTCCTCTCTTCCTCTCCTCCTTTGCTCCTAATCTCCTCTCTTCCTCTCTTTCTCTCCTCCTTTACTCCTCTCTTCCTTTACTCCTCAACACCTCTCTTTCTCTCCTCCTTTACTCCTCAACTCCTCTCTTTCTCTCCTCTTTCTCTCCTCCTTTACTCATCTCTTCCTCTCTTTCTCTCCTCCTTTACTCCTCTCTTCCTTTACTCCTCAACACCTCTCTTTCTCTCCTCCTTTACTCCTCAACTCCTCTCTTTTTCTCCTCCTTTACTCCTCCTTTACTCCTCTCTTCCTTTACTCCTCAACTCCTCTCCTTCTCTCCACCTTTACTCTTCAACTCCTCTCTTTTTCTCCTCCTTTACTCCTCTCTTCCTCTTTTCTCTCCTCCTTTACTCCTCTCTTCCTTTACTCCTCAACTCCTCTCTTTCCTCCTTTACTCCTCAACTCCTCTCTTTCTCTCCTCCTTTACTCCTCTCTTCCTTTACTCCTCAACTCCTCTCCTTCTCTCCACCTTTACTCTTCAACTCCTCTCTTTTTCTCCTCCTTTACTCTTCTCTTCCTCTTTTCTCTCCTCCTTTACTCCTCTCTTCCTTTACTCCTCAACTCCTCTCTTTCCTCCTTTACTCCTCAACTCCTCTCTTTCTCTCCTCCTTTACTCCCCTCTTCCTTTACTCCTCAACTCCTCTCGTTCTTTCCTCCTTTACTCCTCAACTCCTCTCTTTTTCTCCTCCTTTACTCCTCTCTTCCTCTTTTCTCTCCTCCTTTACTCCTCTCTTCCTCTCCTCCTTTACTCCTCTTCCTCTCTTTCTCTCCTCCTTTACTCCTTACTCCTCTCTTTCTCCCCTCCTTTACTCATCTCTTCCTCTCCTCCTTTACTCCTCTCTTTCTCTCCTCCTTTACTCCTCAACTCCTCTCTTTCTCATCTCCTTTACTCCTCTCTTCCTCTCTTTCTCTCTTCCTTTACTCCTCTCTTCCTCTTTTCTCTCCTCCTTTACTCCTCTCTTCCTCTTTTCTCTCCTCCTTTACTCCTCTCTTCCTCTCCTCCTTTACTCCTCTCTTTCTCTCTTCCTTTACTCCTCTCTTCCTCTCTCTCCTCCTTTACTCCTCTCTTCCTCTCTTTCTCTCCCCTCTTCCACTCTTTCTCTGCTCCTCTCTTCCTCTCTTTCTCACCTCCTTTACTCCTCTCTTCCTCTTTTCTCTCCTCCTTTACTACTCTCTTCCTCTCTTTCTCTCCTCCTTTACTCCTCTCTTCCTCTCTTTCTCTCCTCCTTTACTAATCTTCCTCTCTTTCTCTCCTCCTTTACTCCTCTCTTCCTTTCATCCTTTACTCCTCTCTTTCTCTCCTCCTTTACTCCCCAACTCCTCTCATTCTCTCTTCCTTTACTCCTCTCTTCCTCTCTCCTCATTTACTCCTCTCTTCCACTCTTTCTCTGCTCCTCTCTTCCTCTCTTTCTCACCTCCTTTACTCCTCTCTTCCTCTTTTCTCTCCTCCTTTACTCCTCTCTTTCTCTCCTCCTTTATTCCTCTCGTCCTCTCTTTCTCTCATTTACATTACATTTACATTTAAGTCATTTAGCAGACGCTCTTATCCAGAGTGACTTACAAATTGGTGAATTCACCTTCTGACATCCAGTGGAACAGCCACTCTACAATAGTGCATCTAAATCATTAAGGGGGGGGAGAAGGATTACTTATCCTATCCTAGGTATTCCTTGAAGAGGTGGGGTTTCAGGTGTCTCCGGAAGGTGGTGATTGACTCCGCTGTCCTGGCGTCGTGAGGGAGTTTGTTCCACCATTGGGGGGCCAGAGCAGCGACCATTGGGTGTAGGGCCTGATCAGAGCCTGGAGGTACTGCGGTGCCGTTCCCCTCACAGCTCCGTAGGCAAGCACCATGGTCTTGTAGCGGATGCGAGCTTCAACTGGAAGCCAGTGGAGAGAGCGGAGGAGCGGGGTGACGTGAGAGAACTTGGGAAGGTTGAACACCAGACGGGCTGCGGCGTTCTGGATGAGTTGTAGGGGTTTAATGGCACAGGCAGGGAGCCCAGCCAACAGCGAGTTGCAGTAATCCAGACGGGAGATGACAAGTGCCTGGATTAGGACCTGCGCCGCTTCCTGTGTGAGGCAGGGTCGTACTCTGCGGATGTTGTAGAGCATGAACCTACAGGAACGGGCCACCGCCATGATGTTGGTTGAGAACGACAGGGTGTTGTCCAGGATCACGCCAAGGTTCTTAGCGCTCTGGGAGGAGGACACAATGGAGTTGTCAACCGTGATGGCGAGATCATGGAACGGGCAGTCCTTCCCCGGGAGGAAGAGCAGCTCCGTCTTGCCGAGGTTCAGCTTGAGGTGGTGATCCGTCATCCACACTGATATGTCTGCCAGACATGCAGAGATGCGATTCGCCACCTGGTCATCAGAAGGGGGAAAGGAGAAGATTAATTGTGTGTCGTCTGCATAGCAATGATAGGAGAGACCATGTGAGGTTATGACAGAGCCAAGTGACTTGGTGTATAGCGAGAATAGGAGAGGGCCTAGAACAGAGCCCTGGGGGACACCAGTGGTGAGAGCGCGTGGCGAGGAGACAGATTCTCGCCACGCCACCTGGTAGGAGCGACCTGTCAGGTAGGACGCAATCCAAGCGTGGGCCGCGCCGGAGATGCCCAACTCGGAGAGGGTGGAGAGGAGGATCTGATGGTTCACAGTATCGAAGGCAGCCGATAGGTCTAGAAGGATGAGAGCAGAGGAGAGAGAGTTAGCTTTAGCAGTGCGGAGCGCCTCCGTGATACAGAGAAGAGCAGTCTCAGTTGAATGACTAGTCTTGAAACCTGACTGATTTGGATCAAGAAGGTCATTCTGAGAGAGATAGCGGGAGAGCTGGCCAAGGACGGCACGTTCAAGAGTTTTGGAGAGAAAAGAAAGAAGGGATACTGGTCTGTAGTTGTTGACATCGGAGGGATCGAGTGTAGGTTTTTTCAGAAGGGGTGCAACTCTCGCTCTCTTGAAGACGGAAGGGACGTAGCCAGCGGTCAGGGATGAGTTGATGAGCGAGGTGAGGTAAGGGAGAAGGTCTCCGGAAATGGTCTGGAGAAGAGAGGAGGGGATAGGGTCGAGCGGGCAGGTTGTTGGGCGGCCGGCCGTCACAAGAAGCGAGATTTCATCTGGAGAGAGAGGGGAGAAAGAGGTCAGAGCACAGGGTAGGGCAGTGTGAGCAGAACCAGCGGTGTCGTTTGACTTAGCAAACGAGGATCGGATGTCGTCGACCTTCTTTTCAAAATGGTTGACGAAGTCATCTGCAGAGAGGGAGGAGGGGGGAGGGGGGAGGATTCAGGAGGGAGGAGAAGGTGGCAAAAAAAAAAGAGCTTCCTAGGGTTAGAGGCAGATGCTTGGAATTTAGAGTGGTAAAAAGTGGCTTTAGCAGCAGAGACAGAGGAGGAAAATGTAGAGAGGAGGGAGTGAAAGGATGCCAGGTCCGCAGGGAGGCGAGTTTTCCTCCATTTCCGCTCGGCTGCCCGGAGCTCTGTTCTGTGAGCTCGCAATGAGTCATCGAGCCACGGAGCGGGAGGGGAGGACCGAGCCGGCCTGGAGGATAGGGGACATAGAGAGTCAAAGGATGCAGAAAGGGAAGAGAGGAGGGTTGAGGAGGCAGAATCAGGAGATAGGTTGGAGAAGGTATGAGCAGTGGGAAGAGATGATAGGATGGAAGAGGAGAGTGTAGCGGGGAGAGAGAGCGAAGGTTGGGACGGCGCGATACCATCCGAGTAGGGGCAGTGTGGGAAGTGTTGGATGAGAGCGAGAGGGAAAAGGATACAAGGTAGTGGTCGGAGACTTGGAGGGGAGTTGCAATGAGGTTAGTGGAAGAACAGCATCTAGTAAAGATGAGGTCGAGCGTATTGCCTGCCTTGTGAGTAGGGGGGAAGGTGAGAGGGTGAGGTCAAAAGAGGAGAGGAGTGGAAAGAAGGAGGCAGAGAGGAATGAGTCAAAGGTAGACGTGGGGAGGTTAAAGTCGCCCAGGACTGTGAGAGGTGAGCCGTCCTCAGGAAAGGAGCTTATCAAGGCATCAAGCTCATTGATGAACTCTCCGAGGGAACCTGGAGGGCGATAAATGATAAGGATGTTAAGCTTGAAAGGGCTGGTAACTGTGACAGCATGGAATTCAAAGGAGGCGATAGACAGATGGGTAAGGGGAGAGAGAGAGAATGACCACTTGGGAGAGATGAGGATCCCGGTGCCACCACCCCGCTGACCAGAAGCTCTCGGGGTGTGCGAGAACACGTGGGCGGACGAAGAGAGAGCAGTAGGAGTAGCAGTGTTATCTGTGGTGATCCATGTTTCCGTCAGTGCCAAGAAGTCGAGGGACTGGAGGGAGGCATAGGCTGAGATGAACTCTGCCTTGTTGGCCGCAGATCGGCAGTTCCAGAGGCTACCGGAGACCTGGAACTCCACGTGGGTCGTGCGCGCTGGGACCACCAGATTAGGGTGGCCGCGGCCACGCGGTGTGGAGCGTTTGTATGGTCTGTGCAGAGAGGAGAGAACAGGGATAGATAGACACATAGTTGACAGGCTACAGAAGAGGCTACGCTAATGCAAAGGAGATTGGAATGACAAGTGGACTACACGTCTCGAATGTTCAGAAAGTTAAGCTTACGTAGCAAGAATCTTATTGACTAAAATGATTGAAATGCTACAGTACTGCTGGAGTAGGCTAGCTGGCAGTGGCTGCGTTGTTGACTTTGTAGGCTAGCTGGTAGTGGCTGCGATGTTGACACTACACTAATCAAGTCGTTCCGTCGAGTGTAATAGTTTCTACAGTGCTGCTATTCGGGGCTAGCTGGCTAGCTAGCAGGTTGATTGCGTTACGTTACCTTAAAAGAACGACAATAGCTGGCTAGCTAACCTAGAAAATCGCTCTAGGCTACACAATTGTCTTAGATACAAAGACGGCTATGTAGCTAGCTAGCTACGATCAAACAAATCAAACCGTTGTACTGTAATAGTTTCTACAGTGCTGCTATTCGGGGCTAGCTGGCTAGCTACGTTAAAAGAACGACAATAGCTGGCCAGCTAACCTAGAAAATCGCTCTAGACTACACAATTGTCTTAGAAACAAAGACGGCTATGTAGCTGGCTAGCTACGATCAAACAAATCAAACCGTTGTACTGTAATGAAGTGAAATGAAAATGTGATACTACCTGTGGAGCGACGCGAATGTTGACCGGGTAGTTGAAGTTCAATTCGGTAGAGGTTGGCTAGCTGTTGGCTAGCTAGCTAGCAGCATCTCCTACGTTAAGGACGACAAATAGCTGGCTAGCTAACCTCGGTAAATTAAGATAATCACTCTAAGTCTACACACTCTAAACTACACAATTATCTTGGATACGAAGACAGCGAAGACAACTATGTAGCTAGCTGACACTACGCTAATCGAGTCGTTCAGTTGAGTGTAATAGTTTCTACAGTGCTGGTGGACAGTGGATGTTAGCTAGCTGCTTAGCTAGCTGCTGGGCAGATACGTTAGGACGACGAAATACGATAATTATGCAATTATCTTTGATACAAAGACGGCTATGTAGCTAGCTAAGAAGAAATTGCTAAGATTAGACAAATCAAACCGTTGTACTATAATGAAATGTAATGAAAATGTAATGAAAAGTTATACTACCTGCGGACCGAAGTGTAGATGCGACCGCTCTTTGTGGGTGTGGAGTTTACTCCTCAACTCCTCTCTTTTTCTCCTCCTTTACTCCTCTCTTCCTCTCCTCCTTTACTCCTCCCTTCCTCCTTTTCCCTCCTCCTTTACTCCTCTCTTCCTCCTTTTCTCTCCTCCTTTCCTCCTTAACTCATCTCTTCCTTTACTCCTCAATTCCTCTCTTTCTCTCCTCCTTTACTCCTCTCTTCCTCTATTTCTCTCCTCATTTACTCTTCTCTTCCTCTCTTTCTCTCCTCTTTTACTCCTCTCTTCCTCTTTTCTCTCCTCATTTACTCCTCTCTTCTTCTCTTTCTCTCCTCCTTTACTGCTCTCTTCCTCTTTTCTCTCCTCCTTTACTCCTCTCTTCCTTTCTTTCTCTCCTCTACTCCTCAACTCCTTTCTTTCTCTCCTCCTTTACTCCTATCTTCCTCTCCTCCTTTACTCCTCTCTTCCTCTCTTCCTTTACTCCTCTCTTCCTCTCTTTCTGTCCTCCTTTACTCCTCAACTCCTCTCTTTCTCTCATCCTTTACTCCTCTCTTCCTCTCTTTTTCAACTCCTTTACGTTTCTCTTCCACTCTTCCACTCTTTCTCTCCTCCTTTACTCCTCTCTTCCTTTACCCCTCAACTCCTCTCTTTCTCTCCTCCTTTACTCCTCTCTTTCTCTCCTCTCTTCCTCTTTTCTCTCCTCCTTTACTCCTATCTTCCTCTCTTTCTCTCCTCTCTTCTTCTTTTCTCTCCTCCTTTACTCCTCTCTTCCTCTTTTCTCTCCTCCTTTACTCCTCTCTTCCTTTCTTTCTCACCTCCTTTACTCCTCAACTCCTTTCTTTCTCTCCTCCTTTACTCCTCAACTCCTCTCATTCTCTCTTCCTTTACTCCTCTCTTCCTCTCTCTCCTCCTTTACTCCTCTCTTCCTCTCTTTCTCTCCTCCTTTACTCCTCACGTACTCTCTTTCTCTCGTCCTTTACTCCTCAACTCCTCTCTATCTTTCCTCCTTTACTCCTCAACTCCTCTCTTTTTCTCCTCCTTTACTCCTCTCTTCCTCATTTCTCTCCTCCTTTACTCCTCTCTTTCCTCTCTTTCTCTCCTCCTTTACTCATCTTCCTACCTTTACGCCTCTCTTTCTCTCCTCCTTTACTCCTCAACTCAACTCCTCTCATTCTCTCTTCCTTTACTCCTCTCTTCCTCTCTCTCCTCCTTTACTCCTCTCTTTCTCTCCTCTCTTCCTCTCTTTCTCGCCTCCTTTACTCCTCTCTTCCTCTTTTCTCTCCTCCTTTACTCCTCTCTTCCTCTCTTTCTCTCCTCCTTTACTCCTCAACTGCTCTCCTTTTCTCCTCCTTTACTCCTCTCTTCCTCTCTTTCTCTCCTCCTTTACTCCTCCCTTCCTCCTTTTCCCTCCTCCTTTACTCCTCTCTTCCTCCTTTTCTCTCCTCCTTTCCTCCTTAACTCATCTCTTCCTTTACTCCTCAATTCCTCTCTTTCTCTCCTCTTTTACTCCTCTCTTCCTCTTTTCTCTCCTCATTTACTCCTCTCTTCTTCTCTTTCTCTCCTCCTTTACTGCTCTCTTCCTCTTTTCTCTCCTCCTTTACTCCTCTCTTCCTTTCTTTCTCTCCTCTACTCCTCAACTCCTTTTTTCTCTCCTCCTTTACTCCTATCTTCCTCTCCTTCTTTACTCCTCTCTTCCTCTCTTTCTGTCCTCCTTTACTCCTCAACTCCTCTCTTTCTCTCCTCCTTTACTCCTTAACTCCTCTCTTCCTTTACTCCTCAACTCCTCTCTTTCTCTCCTCCTTTACTCCTCTCTTTCTCTCCTCTCTTCCTCCTTTTCTCTCCTCCTTTACTCCTATCTTCCTCCCTTTCTCTCCTCCTTTACTCTTCTCTTCCTCTTTTCTCTCCTCCTTTACTCCTCTATTTCTCTATTTCTCTCCTCCTTTATTCCTCAACTCCTCTCTTCCTCCTTTTCTCTCCTCCTTTACTCCTCAACTCCACTCTTTCTCTCCTCCTTTACTCCCCTCTTCCTCTCTTTCTCTCCTCCTTTACTCGTCTCTTCCTCTCTTCCTTTACTCCTCTCTTCCTCTCTTTCTCTCCTCCTTTACTCCTCAACTCCTCTCTTCCTCTCCTTTACTCCTCTCTTTCTCGCCTCCTTTACTCCTCTCTTTCTCTCCTCCTCTCTTCCTCTTTTTCTCTCCTTTACATTTCTCTTCCTCTCTTTCTCTCCTCCTTTACTCCTCTCTTCCTCTCCTCCTTTACTCCTTAGCCCCTCTCCTCCTTTACTCCTCTCTTCCTCTCCTTCTTTACTCCTTAGCCCCTCTCCTCTCTTCCTCTCTTTCTCTCCTCCTTTACTCCTTAGCCCCTCTCCTCTCTTCCTCTCTTTCTCTCCTCCTTTACTCCTTAGCCCCTCTCCTCTCTTCCTCTCTTCCTCTCCTCCTTTAATCCTTAGCCCCTCTCCTCTCTTCCTCTCCTCCTTTACTCCTTAGCCCCTCTCCTCTCTTCCTCTCTTTCTCTCCTCCTTTACTCCTTAGCCCCTCTCCTCTCTTCCTCTCTTCCTCTCTTTCTCTCCTCCTTTACTCCTCTCTTCCTCTCCTCCTTTACTCCTTAGCCCCTCTCCTCTCTTCCTTTACTCCTTAGCCCCTCTCCTCCTTTACTCCTCTCTTCCTCTCCTTCTTTACTCCTTAGCCCCTCTCCTCTCTTCCTCTCTTTCTCTCCTCCTTTACTCCTTAGCCCCTCTCCTCTCTTCCTCTCTTTCTCTCCTCCTTTACTCCTTAGCCCCTCTCCTCTCTTCCTCTCTTCCTCTCCTCCTTTACTCCTTAGCCCCTCTCCTCTCTTCCTCTCTTCCTCTCCTCCTTTACTCCTTAGCCCCTCTCCTCTCTTCCTCTCTTCCTCTCCTCCTTTACTCCTTAGCCCCTCTCCTCTCTTCCTCTCTTTCTCTCCTCCTTTACTCCTTAGCCCCTCTCCTCTCTTCCTCTCTTCCTCTCCTCCTTTACTCCTTAGCCCCTCCTCTCTTCCTCTCCTCCTTTACTCCTTAGCCCCTCTCCTCTCTTCCTCTCTTCCTCTCCTCCTTTACTCCTTAGCCCCTCTCCTCTCTTCCTCTCTTCCTCTCCTCCTTTACTCCTTAGCCCCTCTCCTCACTTCCTCTCTTCCTCTCCTCCTTTACTCCTTAGCCCCTCTCCTCTCTTCCTCTCTTCCTCTCCAACTCATTATCAGGAAGGTGTTCATAATGTTTGGTATAATCAGTGTGTTGATTGTGTGTGTGTGTGTGTGTGTGTGTGTAGGTGGTGACGTTGTGGTACAGAGCCCCAGAGGTGTTGCTCCAGTCCAGCTATGCCACCCCAGTTGACCTGTGGAGTGTGGGCTGTATCTTCGCTGAGATGTTCAGGAGAAGGTGAGTGGTCCTGCTACACAGCGCACACACACACACACACACACACACACACACACACACACACACACACACACACACACACACACACACACACACACACACTGTTAGTAGGCTGTCTCTCTCTCTCTCACACACACACACACACACATAAAGACTGTCCTCCAGCTGTCACGCTGTCCTCCTCATACCACGTTTAAAACAGAGTCCAGCTGTCACGCTGTCCTCCTCATACCAAGTTTAAAACAGAGTCCAGCTGTCACGCTGTCCTCCTCATACCACGTTTAAAACAGAGTCCAGCTGTCACGCTGTCCTCCTCATACCACTTTTAAAACAGAGTCCAACTGTCACACTCCCCTCACACACATAGCAGCTGTGTTTGAGGTCATTCACCAATTACAGAACATACTGCTCTCTCTAACGGTCAACCCAGTGTTTGTATAGATCTTATCAAGAAAGGTCATGTCATCATTTAGCCAACAGCACACAGCAACCTGTGTAACATTGATTAGTGGCGGTTCACTCATTGCCTTGAGTATGAGGCTAAATGAAGAGACATATCTCAGAAGTCATCAGAGCCAATGTGTCTGCCTAGTTCTTTTTCCCCATTACAACATAGCCAGTGCCTTGTTCACACCAAGACTGCCTGTGCTGTCATATGCGTCCCAAATGGCACCCATATCCCTACATATTGCACTACTTTTGACCAGGGCTCATATGGCTCAGCTCGAAGTAGTGCATTTTATAAAGAATAGGATGCCATTGGTTACCCACACATATTGTCATTGGGAAGCCACACATCTTACCACTGGTACAGAAACACATGGGAACTGTTTACAACATTGTTCTGAAGACCTACACTTGTAGGATCTTAATTTGAGCTAGTTTGCTACAGCAGGAAAATAATCCTTCATCAACAAGAAATGTTAATTATTATGTTGATCATAACGAATGGACGTTTTTTGTAGGGGTTGATACATTTGAAGTTCGGGTGGTAATTACAAACTTTAGAAGCCTTTTTAAAAAGTTGAATTCATTACAAGTTTGCATTTCCTTCTGTGCAGGAAAATTCTCATTAACAAAAGAGTAATCTAATTAAGATCCTTCATCGGCAGTGCAGTGGTTTCATAATTATTATTTTTTAGGTACGCAAAAATAATTATCTCCTGAAGTTCCTTTTCCTGATTGCATTTTACGTACATACAAGACACAATGTGATGGTAAGGCATCATATATCAAGTTTGAAGAAGTGTAAAGGAATGTTACATGACAAATCGAACTGCTGTATGTTTTTCATGGAATTATTCGACTTGGGCATTTCCTCACACATATATATTGTCATTTTCTGCCACCTGGCAAGATGATTGCGACGGGTGGTATATGTTTTGTCAGTTTGGTTATCAAACCATTAATGAAATTCCACCACAGTGGGCTGTGGTTGCAAGCAACGGAGGATCCAGTTTCTTGATATAGCTATTTGTCAGTTTGTGGTGTAACATACTTCCTCTACTGGAATCCAAGCTGTTAATCAATCCTCCCTCACATCAGAAAAATACATGCAATGATAAATTAATATTCCTCTACTATAGAGTTTGTGTATATGTTATTGTTTTGTGCTTGTGAATGAACATGAGGGAGAGCGGGGTAGGTCACTGGTGTAACAGATAAGCTGTCACTAGCTCCCAAATGACACCGCCTGTGTCCCAATTCCCAAATGGCACCCTATTCAATATATAGTCCACTCTTGACCAGAGCCCTATGCGGTCATGTAAAGTAGTACACTAAATAGGAAATAGGGTAACATTTGAGACAGTCACTGTTATGGTAGGGAGCGGTGCCAACAGGGAGGGATCTGTCATTCATTTCTGTCCGTCTGTACAGCGAGACACACGTCTCCCCTCTCAGTAAGGACGGACACAGGTAGGAGTCTTAGGAGACCAAGGTGTGTGTGTGTATGAGTGAGTATGTGAGGGATGTGTGTGTGGATAGAAACATGTGTGTGTGTGTGTGTGTGTGTGTGTGTGTGTGTGTGTGTGTGTGTGTGTGTGTGTGTGTGTGTGTGTGTGTGTGTGTGTGTGTGTGTGTGTGTGTGTGTGTGTGTGTGTGTGTGTGTGTGCGTGCGTGCGTGCGTGCGTGCGTGTGTGTAAAGTATAATGTGTGTGCTGATTTCCCTGCTGTAGCCCGATGACACAGATCATAGCTGATTATTCCCCATTGTCCTGGAGAGGATGTGGTGGGCTGGGTTTTCACATAACACTGATGTCACAGGCTGAGGACGGACGGATGGACAGCTGGGATGGCGGAGAGAGGACAGAGCTCTGTCTTGGGATTCAGATATCCTGTCTCTCTCTCCAAGAGCACCCTGGGTGACATTGCAAACCTTGTGGTTGTGTCCCAAAATAGGGTTCTGGTCAAAAGTAGTTCACTATATAGTGAATAGGGTGCCATTTGGGACATGCCCAATGTTTAATGTAGTAGGAAATTGTCATGGTCATTGAAGGAGAACTCAGGGAAAATTCTTGGTTGTCCACACCAAGCCTATAGTTGTAATCATATCCATAGCAATTCATTTCAATGGGACTCTCTGACTTCATCACTTACAGTGTATCTGACCATAGATTGATCATAGATAGACCATAGATTGATGACCACTTGAGATCCCTGTGGTCTTACCCTGGCATTAGCCAGGAGAATGTGACCATGGCTATATAGCTCCCTTAATCTTTCTCTCTCTTTTCTCTCTCTCTGTCTCTCTCTCTCTTTCTCTCTGTCTCTGTCTCTATCTGTCCCTGTCTCTCTATGTCTGTCTCTCTGTCTCTCTATGTCCCTGTCTCTATCTGTCCCTGTCTCTCTGTCCCTGTCTCTCTCTGTCTCTCTGTCTCTTCTTATGCATTGTTTCATTGTAATGGTAAGAGGGATCCTCTATGTACGTATGAATGTTAGAACTGTTGCTCTGTGTGTGTGTGTGTGTGTGTGTGTGTGTGTGTGTGTGTGTGTGTGTGTGTGTGTGTGTGTGTGTGTGTGTGTGTGTGTGTGTGTGTGTGTTGTTTGAAGCCCAGGGTTGAGGTCAGGGGGGTTCTGAAGGCACCATGAAAAAACACATGATCCATTTTATGACCTGGGAAAAAATATTTTTATTTGAATGTACTATTGTAAGTTTAACCTTCACCAGGAAATTCTGGTAAGGCTTTAGGGTGTATTTTATTTGAACTACACCCACCCATGGTTTCACTTTGTGTGTGGCCCATATGGCACTCTATTTCCACATTTCTATAGAGAACTACTTTTGTCCCGAGCCCTATGGGTCCTTGTCAAAGGTAGTGCACTGTATAGGGGATAGGGTGCCATTTGGGACGCAGGCCTTTCCTCACAGTACCTTACTAACACAACTGTGGATGTTCTCACAATGCTACTCTAACACAACTGTGGATGTTCTCACAATGCTACTCTAACACAACTGTGTATGTTCTCACAATGCTACTCTAACACAACTGTGGATGTTCTCACAATGCTACTCTAACACAACTGTGGATGTTCTCACAATGCTACTCTAACACAACTGTGGATGTTCTCACAATGCTACTCTAACACAACTGTGGATGTTCTCACAATGCTACTCTAACACAACTGTGGATGTTCTCACAATGCTACTCTAAAGCCTTCCACATGCAGAACGTGTGTGCTGCATACTCCCTTAAAAGACCTTCGCTTGAAAAATGGGTAAAACGCAGCAATAGTACTGTTGGTCCACCTTCCATTTCCATTTAGTAGACGGTCTTATCCAGAGCACCTCACATGTTCATTCTGGTCCCCCCTGGGAATCAAACCCACAACCCTGGCATTGCAAACACCATGCTCTGACAACTGAGCTACACAGGAATATTTTGAGGTGCTGCAGCCTGTATACACTTCCTCAAAATAATCAGAATTAATCTAAGCTAACTCATGAAATATGTCATTCATTTTTACATTTTTTTTGTAGAGGAGATCTTAGTTGCACAAATTTACATCTAACTAAGATGTTTGAGGCAGTATTTCACAGGTGAACAAATTGCATGAAAACGATTCGTCACTCATTGAATGACAATAAACACTTGATTGAAGAATCCCTACTGTTGACCAATCACAGACGAAGGGGTGTAGACTTTGGCTACAGACATCAGCTTGCCTCAATAAAAAATGTTGTGTGCAAGAATTGCCAAAAAAAACCTTGCCGAAAGCCAAAAACTACAAAAATGTCACAATATGTCATTGTAATATATGCACAAACTGCTCCGAACTGTTTCAGGTGGGAAGCATGCGAACGCCTTTAAAGAACTATGGAGGTCCACATCTTACTATACTAACACACCTATGTCTCCTTTCACATCATTCTCCTCACCATCCCAGCAGTGACACTCACACTGGGGTACTAACAACCCTACCCCGGAGAACCTTTTTTAAACCTTATTTAGATGTTTTTCCTCCTTTATTTCTTAGATGGTTATGTATTTTACATCGATACAACATATTGATAACGCTTCATGCAAAGTTAAATGTCTTTGAAGGATATTGGTCATCATCACAATCTTAGACAACTGGTATACAACTTTTATACAACTGGTATACAACTTTTATACAACTGGTATACAACTTTTATACAACTGGTATACACCTTTTATACAACTGGTATGAAACTTTTATACAACTGGTATACAACTTTTATACAACTGGTATACAACTTTTATACAACTGGTAAACACCTTTTATACAACTGGTATACAACTTTTATACAACTGGTATACACCTTTTATACAACTGGTATACAACTTTTATACAACTGGTATACAACTTTTATACAACTGGTATACACCTTTTATACAACTGGTATACAACTTTTATACAACTGGTATACAACTTTTATACAACTGGTATACACCTTTTATACAACTTTTATACAACTGGTATACAACTTTTATACAACTGGTATACACCTTTTATACAACTGGTATACAACTTTTATACAACTGGTATACACCTTTTATACAACTGGTATACAACTTTTATACAACTGGTATACAACTTTTATACAACTGGTATACACCTTTTATACAACTTTTATACAACTGGTATACAACTTTTATACAACTGGTATACAACTTTTATACAACTGGTATACACCTTTTATACAACTGGTATACAACTTTTATACAACTGGTATACAACTTTTATACAACTGGAATACAACTTTTATACAACTGGTATACAACTTTTATGCAACTATTCACAACAACCTTTCCGCAAAAGGCTTGTCTATGCCTGACATTTATATGCATAGAGCTCTCCTATTCACATGAAGATGATCCATTCACATTCTGATCCCATAGTCAGATCACACATTCTGATCCCATAGTCAGATCACACATTCTGATCCCATAGTCAGATCACACATTCTGATCCCATAGTCAGACCACACATTCTGATCCCATAGTCAGACCACACATTCTGATCCCATAGTCAGATAACACATTCTGATCCCATAGTCAGATAACACATTCTGATCCCATAGTCAGATCACACATTCTGATCCCATAGTCAGATAACACATTCTGATCCCATAGTCAGATAACACATTCTGATCCCATAGTCAGATCACACATTCTGATCCCATAGTCAGATCACGCATTCTGATCCCATAGTCAGACCTCACATTCTGATCCCATAGTCAGATCACACATTCTGATCCCATAGTCAGATCACACATTCTGATCCCATAGTCAGATCACGCATTCTGATCCCATAGTCAGATCACGCATTCTGATCCCATAGTCAGACCTCACATTCTGATCCCATAGTCAGACCACACATTCTGATCCCATAGTCAGACCACACATTCTGATCCCATAGTCAGATAACACATTCTGATCCCATAGTCAGATAACACATTCTGATCCCATAGTCAGATCACACATTCTGATCCCATAGTCAGATAACACATTCTGATCCCATAGTCAGATAACACATTCTGATCCCATAGTCAGATCACACATTCTGATCCCATAGTCAGATCACGCATTCTGATCCCATAGTCAGACCTCACATTCTGATCCCATAGTCAGATCACACATTCTGATCCCATAGTCAGATCACACATTCTGATCCCATAGTCAGATCACGCATTCTGATCCCATAGTCAGATCACGCATTCTGATCCCATAGTCAGACCTCACATTCTGATCCCATAGTCAGATCACACATTCTGATCCCATAGTCAGATCACACATTCTGATCCCATAGTCAGATCACGCATTCTGATCCCATAGTCAGATCACACATTCTGATCCCATAGTCAGATCACGCATTCTGATCCCATAGTCAGATCACGCATTCTGATCCCATAGTCAGACCTCACATTCTGATCCCATAGTCAGATCACACATTCTGATCCCATAGTCAGATCACGCATTCTGATCCCATAGTCAGATCACACATTCTGATCCCATAGTCAGACCACACATTCTGATCCCATAGTCAGATCACACATTCTGATCCCATAGTCAGATCACACATTCTGATCCCATAGTCAGATAACACATTCTGATCCCATAGTCAGACCACACATTCTGATCCCATAGTCAGATCACACATTCTGATCCCATAGTCAGATCTGACATCTGATCCCATAGTCAGATCACGCATTCTGATCCCATAGTCAGACCTCACATTCTGATCCCATAGTCAGATCACACATTCTGATCCCATAGTCAGATCACACATTCTGATCCCATAGTCAGATCACACATTCTGATCCCATAGTCAGACCACGCATTCTGATCCCATAGTCAGATCACACATTCTGATCCCATAGTCAGACCACACATTCTGATCCCATAGTCAGATCACACATTCTGATCCCATAGTCAGATCACACATTCTGATCCCATAGTCAGATCACGCATTCTGATCCCATAGTCAGACCACACATTCTGATCCCATAGTCAGATCACACATTCTGATCCCATAGTCAGATCACGCATTCTGATCCCATAGTCAGACCACGCATTCTGATCCCATAGTCAGATCACACATTCTGATCCCATAGTCAGATCACGCATTCTGATCCCATAGTCAGATCACACATTCTGATCCCATAGTCAGATCACACATTCTGATCCCATAGTCAGATCACGCATTCTGATCCCATAGTCAGACCACGCATTCTGATCCCATAGTCAGATCACACATTCTGATCCCATAGTCAGATCACACATTCTGATCCCATAGTCAGACCTCACATTCTGATCCCATAGTCAGATCACGCATTCTGATCCCATAGTCAGATCACACATTCTGATCCCATAGTCAGATCACGCATTCTGATCCCATAGTCAGATCACACATTCTGATCCCATAGTCAGATAACACATTCTGATCCCATAGTCAGACCTCACATTCTGATCCCATAGTCAGATCACGCATTCTGATCCCATAGTCAGATCTGACATCTGATCCCATAGTCAGATCTGACATCTGATCCCATAGTCAGACCACACATTCTGATCCCATAGTCAGACCACACATTCTGATCCCATAGTCAGATAACACATTCTGATCCCATAGTCAGATCACACATTCTGATCCCATAGTCAGATCACGCATTCTGATCCCATAGTCAGATCACACATTCTGATCCCATAGTCAGACCACACATTCTGATCCCATAGTCAGACATCTCATCTCAAAGGTCGATCTGACATCTGATCCCATAGTCAGACATCTCATCTCAAAGGTCGATCTGACATCTGATCCCATAGTCAGATCTGACATCTGATCCCATAGTCAGATCTGACATCTGATCCCATAGTCAGATCTGACATCTGATCCCATAGTCAGATCTGACATCTGATCCCATAGTCAGATCTGTCGTCTGATCCCATAGTCAGATAACACATTCTGATCCCATAGTCAGATCACACATTCTGATCCCATAGTCAGATCACACATTCTGATCCCATAGTCAGATCACACATTCTGATCCCATAGTCAGACCACACATTCTGATCCCATAGTCAGACATCTCATCTCAAAGGTCGATCTGACATCTGATCCCATAGTCAGACATCTCATCTCAAAGGTCGATCTGACATCTGATCCCATAGTCAGATCTGACATCTGATCCCATAGTCAGATCTGACATCTGATCCCATAGTCAGATCTGACATCTGATCCCATAGTCAGATCTGACATCTGATCCCATAGTCAGATCTGACATCTGATCCCATAGTCAGATCTGTCATCTGATCCCATAGTCAGATCACACATTCTGATCCCATAGTCAGATCACACATTCTGATCCCATAGTCAGATCACGCATTCTGATCCCATAGTCAGATCACGCATTCTGATCCCATAGTCAGACCTCACATTCTGATCCCATAGTCAGACCACACATTCTGATCCCATAGTCAGATCACACATTCTGATCCCATAGTCAGATCACACATTCTGATCCCATAGTCAGATAACACATTCTGATCCCATAGTCAGATCACACATTCTGATTCTATAGTCAGATCACACGTTCTGATCCCATTGTCAGATCACACATTCTGATTCTATAGCCAGATCACACATTCTGATCCCATAGTCAGACCACGCATTCTGATCCCATAGTCAGACCACGCATTCTGATCCCATAGTCAGATAACACATTCTGATCCCATAGTCAGATAACACATTCTGATCCCATAGTCAGATAACACATTCTGATCCCATAGTCAGATAACACATTCTGATCCCATAGTCAGATAACACATTCTGATCCCATAGTCAGACCACACATTCTGATCCCATAGTCAGATAACACATTCTGATCCCATAGTCAGATAACACATTCTGATCCCATAGTCAGATAACACATTCTGATCCCATAGTCAGATAACACATTCTGATCCCATAGTCAGATAACACATTCTGATCCCATAGTCAGATAACACATTCTGATCCCATAGTCAGATAACACATTCTGATCCCATAGTCAGACCACACATTCTGATCTCATATTCAGATCTGACATCTGATCCCATAGTCAGACATCTCATCTCAAAGGTCGATCTGACATCTGATCCCATAGTCAGATCCCATATTCTGATCCCATAGTCAGATCACATATTCTGATCCCTTAGTCAGATCCTACATTCAGGTCACATCGTCAGATCACACATTCTGATCCCATTGTCAGATCATACATTCTGATTCTATAGTCAGATCACACGTTCTGATCCCATTGTCAGATCACACATTCTGATTCTATAGTCAGATCACACATTCTGATCCCATTGTCAGATCACACATCTGAACCCGTAGTCAGATCACACATTCTGAACCCATTGTCAGATCACACATTCTGATCCCATAGTCAGACCACACATTCTGATCCCTTAGTCAGATCACACATTCTGATCCCTTAGTCAGATCCCACATTCAGGTCACATCGTCAGATCACACATTCTGATCTCATATTCAGATCTGACATCTCATCCCATAGTCAGATCAGACATCTGATCCCATAGTCAGATCAGACATCTGATCCCCATAGTCAGATCACACATTCTAATCCCATAGTCAGATCTGACATCTGATCCCATAGTCAGATCGGACATTTGATCCCATAGTCAGATCCCACATTCTGATCCCATTGTCAGATCACACATTCAGATCACATAGTCAGATCCCACATTCTGATCCCATAGTCAGATCACACATTCTGATCCCATAGTCAGATCTGACATCTGATCCCATAGTCAGATCGGACATCTGATCCCATAGTCAGATCGGACATCTGATCCCATAGTCAGATCTGACATCTGATCCCATAATCAGATCGGACATCTGATCCCTAGCCTTGTTAGTACAGAGAAGAGGGGAACTCTGGATTGTCTGGTCTGTTAGCATCCTGCTGTAATGAGAGGACAGAGACAAGGCTAGGTATATATATGTGTATGCATGTGTGTGTGTGCATGTGTTTGTGTTTGCGTTAGTGTGTGTGGATAAGACAGGCTAGGTGGGGTCTTGTGAGTCTCCCTGGGACACAATGAGCTTGTGTGTTCAGGACCTGGCTCCTGGCCAACTCTGCCTGGAGGTAGAAGGCGGGACCTTTGATGTCTCTGTACAGCACCCCTCGTTCACTTTCTCTCTCTCTGACCTGCAGATGATTAAGGTGGCTTTTTAAAAGGCCACCTGTTACAGATTAAAGGGCACCTGGGATCAGCCTCTGACTGAGTCAGAGAGAGCAAGAGAGAGAGAAAGAAAGAAATCAATGTACCCAAACAACAAGTGTGCAGATAAAATTGGCAATAAACACACATATTTCTTTCCTCAGGGCTGTGGGGTGAGACAGGGATGGAGCTTGAGTCCCATCCTCTTCAACATTTATATCAATGAATTGGTGAGGGCACTAGAACAGTCTGCAGCACCCGGCCTCACCCTACTAGAATCCAAAGTCAAATGTCTGCTGTTTGCAGATTACCTGGTGCTTCTGTCCCCAACCAAGGAGGGCCTATAGCAGCACCTAGATCTTCTGCACAGATTATGTCAGACCTGGGCCCTGACAGTAAATCTCAGTAAGACCAAAATAATGGTGTGAACGATCTAAGAGACAAGGCAAGAAGGGTCTTCTATGCCATCAAAAGGAACATTGAACTCAACATCCTAATTAGGATCTGGCTAAAAAATACTTAAATCAGTTATCGAACCCATTGCCCTCCATGGTTGTGAGGTCTGGTGTCCACTCACCAACCAAGAATTCACAAAATGGAATAAACACCAAATGAAGACTCTGCATGCAAAGTTCTGCAAAAATATACTTTGTGAACAATGCAAAACCCCTAACAATGCATGCAGAGTATAATTAGGAATGTACCCACTAGTTATCAAAATCCAGAAAGGAGTAGTTCAATTCTACAACCACCTAAAAGGAAGCAATGCCCACACATTCTACCACAAAGCCCTCACCTACAGAAATATTAAACTAGAGAAGAGTCCCCTCAGTTAGCTGGATCTGGGACTGTGTTCATAAACACAAACAGATCCCACAGAGCCCCAGGACACCAACACAATTAGACCCAGCCAAATTATGAGAAAACAAAAAGATAACTGTTTGTCATATTGGAACGAACTGTGACTGACCAAAAATAAAGAAAATCCTTGACTGTACAGACTCAGTGACCATAGCCTTGCTATTGAGAGAGCCCGCCATAGGCAGACCTGGCTCTCGAGAGACCACTGCCACAAAATGAGTTGGAAACTGAGCAAATTTCCCACAGATCACAAAGAATTTGAAAACAAATCAAACATTGATAAACTCCATATCTGTGCAGTCACTGCAGCAACATGTGTGGCTCGTTGCCATGAGAAAAGGCCAACCAGTAGAGCACAAACAACATTATAAATACAACCTATATTTATCTATTCATTTATTTTCCCTTTCACACATCAACTATTTGCACATTGTTACAACACTGTACATAGCCAATAATATTACGTTTGAAATGTCTATATTATTTTAAAACTTTTGTGCGTGTAATGTTTACTGTTACTTTCCATTATTTATTTCCCTTTTGTTTATTGTCTATTTCACTTGCATTGGCAATATAAGCATATGTTTATCATGCCAATAAAGCCCTTTGAATTTAATTGAAGGGGAGGCCTCAGCCCCTGTGTTGCATAAATGCTCATTGCTGTTTACTGTAAGGGCCAGGGCTGAAGACATACAGTACATGGAAATAACAGGGCAGGTATCATGAATTTTGAAGAATTTTTAAAAGAAACATTGGTGATCATTCTGGTACAGTTTGTAGTTTTACTCACATTCACATGACTGGCTCAGACACCTCAGACATGATTGGTTAGTTCAGCCCTAAACTGCTGTAAGGCAGTTTAGCCCCCCCCCCCATGATGTGGCAATCTACTGTCGTTACCACCTCATTCAGTAGGTGAGAGATTACTCTACTGTAGTAGACAGAGAAGTCCCCTACCTTTACTCTACTGTAGTAGACAGAGAAGTCCCCTACCGTGACTCTACTGTAGTAGACAGAGAAGTCCCCTACCATGACTCTACTGTAGTAGACAGAGAAGTCCCCTACCGTTACTCTACTGTAGTAGACAGAGAAGTCCCCTACCATGACTCTACTGTAGTAGACAGAGAAGTCCCCTACCTTTACTCTACTGTAGTAGACAGAGAAGTCCCCTACCTTTACTCTACTGTAGTAGACAGAGAAGTCCCCTACCATGACTCTACTGTAGTAGACAGAGAAGTCCCCTACCTTTACTCTACTGTAGTAGACAGAGAAGTCCCCTACCGTTACTCTACTGTAGTAGACAGAGAAGTCCCCTACAATGACTCTACTGTAGAAGACAGAGAAGTCCCCTACCGTTACTCTACTGTAGTAGACAGAGAAGTCCCCTACCATGACTCTACTGAAGAAGACAGAGAAGTCCCCTACCGTTACTCTACTGTAGAAGACAGAGAAGTCCCCTACCGTTACTCTACTGTAGTAGACAGAGAAGTCCCCTACCTTTACTCTACTGTAGTAGACAGAGAAGTCCCTTACCATTACTCTACTGTAGTAGATAGAGAAGTCCCCTACCATGATTCTACTGTAGTAGACAGAGAAGTCCCCTACCGTTACTCTACTGTAGTAGACAGAGAAGTCCCCTACCGTTACTCTACTGTAGTAGACAGAGAAGTCCCCTACCTTTACTCTACTGTAGTAGACAGAGAAGTCCCCTACCTTTACTCTACTGTAGTAGACAGAGAAGTCCCCTACCTTTACTCTACTGTAGTAGACAGAGAAGTCCCCTACCTTTACTCTACTGTAGTAGACAGAGAAGTCCCCTACCGTTACTCTACTGTAGTAGACAGAGAAGTCCCCTACCTTTACTCTACTGTAGTAGACAGAGAAGTCCCCTACCGTTACTCTACTGTAGTAGACAGAAAAGTCCCCTACCGTTACTCTACTGTAGTAGACAGAGAAGTCCCCTACCATGACTCTACTGTAGTAGACAGAGAAGTCCCCTACCGTTACTCTACTGTAGTAGACAGAGAAGTCCCCTACCATGATTCTACTGTAGGAGACAGAGAAGTCCCCTACCGTTACTCTACTGTAGTAGACAGAGAAGTCCCCTACCATGACTCTACTGTAGTAGACCGAGAAGTCCACTACCATGACTCTACTGTAGTAGACAGAGAAGTCCCCTACCGTTACTCTACTGTAGTAGACAGAGACGTCCCCTACCATGACTCTACTGTAGTAGACAGAGAAGTCCCCTACCTTTACTCTACTGTAGTAGACAGAGAAGTCCCCTACCATGACTCTACTGTAGTAGACAGAGAAGTCCCCTACCTTTACTCTACTGTAGTAGACAGAGAAGTCCCCTACCGTTACTCTACTGTAGTAGACAGAGAAGTCCCCTACAATGACTCTACTGTAGAAGACAGAGAAGTCCCCTACCGTTACTCTACTGTAGTAGACAGAGAAGTCCCCTACCATGACTCTACTGAAGAAGACAGAGAAGTCCCCTACCTTTACTCTACTGTAGTAGACAGAGAAGTCCCCTACCATTACTCTACTGTAGTAGACAGAGAAGTCCCTTACCGTTACTCTACTGTAGTAGATAGAGAAGTCCCCTACCATGATTCTACTGTAGTAGACAGAGAAGTCCCCTACCGTTACTCTACTGTAGTAGACAGAGAAGTCCCCTACCTTTACTCTACTGTAGTAGACAGAGAAGTCCCCTACCTTTACTCTACTGTAGTAGACAGAGAAGTCCCCTACCGTTACTCTACTGTAGTAGACAGAGAAGTCCCCTACCTTTACTCTACTGTAGTAGACAGAGAAGTCCCCTACCGTTACTCTACTGTAGTAGACAGAAAAGTCCCCTACCGTTACTCTACTGTGGTAGACAGAGAAGTCCCCTACCGTTACTCTACTGTAGTAGACAGAGAAGTCCCCTACCATGACTCTACTGTAGTAGACAGAGAAGTCCCCTACCATGATTCTACTGTAGGAGACAGAGAAGTCCCCTACCGTTACTCTACTGTAGTAGACAGAGAAGTCCCCTACCATGACTCTACTGTAGTAGACCGAGAAGTCCACTACCATGACTCTACTGTAGTCGACAGAGAAGTCCCCTACCTTTACTCTACTGTAGTAGACAGAGAAGTCCCCTACCGTTACTCTACTGTAGTAGACAGAGAAGTCCCCTACCATGACTCTACTGTAGTCGACAGAGAAGTACCCTACCTTTACTCTACTGTAGTAGACAGAGAAGTCCCCTACCGTGACTCCACTGTAGTAGACAGAGAAGTCCCCTACCATAACTCTACTGTAGTAGACAGAGAAGTCCCCTACCATGACTTTACTGTAGAAGACAGAGAAGTCCCCTACCGTTACTCTACTGTAGTAGACAGAGAAGTCCCCTACCATGACTCTACTGTAGTAGACAGAGAAGTCCCCTACCATGACTCTACTGTAGTAGACAGAGAAGTCCCCTACCTTTACTCTACTGTAGTAGACAGAGAAGTCCCCTACCATGACTCTACTGTAGTAGACAGAGAAGTCCCCTACCGTTACTCTACTGTAGTAGACAGAGAAGTCCCCTACCATGATTCTACTGTAGTAGACAGAGAAGTCCCCTACCATGACTCTACTGTAGTAGACAGAGAAGTCCCCTACCGTTACTCTACTGTAGTAGACAGAGAAGTCCCCTACCATGATTCTACTGTAGGAGACAGAGAAGTCCCCTACCGTTACTCTACTGTAGGAGACAGAGAAGTCCCCTACCGTTACTCTACTGTAGTAGACAGAGAAGTCCCCTACCGTTACTCTACTGTAGTAGACAGAGAAGTCCCCTACCATGACTCTACTGTAGTCGACAGAGAAGTACCCTACCTTTACTCTACTGTAGTAGACAGAGAAGTCCCCTACCGTGACTCCACTGTAGTAGACAGAGAAGTCCCCTACCATAACTCTACTGTAGTAGACAGAGAAGTCCCCTACCATGACTTTACTGTAGAAGACAGAGAAGTCCCCTACCGTTACTCTACTGTAGTAGACAGAGAAGTCCCCTACCATGACTCTACTGTAGTAGACAGAGAAGTCCCCTACCATGACTCTACTGTAGTAGACAGAGAAGTCCCCTACCTTTACTCTACTGTAGTAGACAGAGAAGTCCCCTAACATGACTCTACTGTAGTAGACAGAGAAGTCCCCTACCGTTACTCTACTGTAGTAGACAGAGAAGTCCCCTACCATGATTCTACTGTAGTAGACAGAGAAGTCCCCTACCATAACTCTACTGTAGTAGACAGAGAAGTCCCCTACCATGACTTTACTGTAGAAGACAGAGAAGTCCCCTACCGTTACTCTACTGTAGGAGACAGAGAAGTCCCCTACCGTTACTCTACTGTAGTAGACAGAGAAGTCCCCTACCGTTACTCTACTGTAGTAGACAGAGAAGTCCCCTACCATGACTCTACTGTAGTAGACAGAGAAGTCCCCTACCATGATTCTACTGTAGGAGACAGAGAAGTCCCCTACCGTTACTCTACTGTAGTAGACAGAGAAGTCCCCTACCATGACTCTACTGTAGTAGACCGAGAAGTCCACTACCATGACTCTACTGTAGTCGACAGAGAAGTCCCCTACCTTTACTCTACTGTAGTAGACAGAGAAGTCCCCTACCGTTACTCTACTGTAGTAGACAGAGAAGTCCCCTACCATGACTCTACTGTAGTCGACAGAGAAGTACCCTACCTTTACTCTACTGTAGTAGACAGAGAAGTCCCCTACCGTGACTCCACTGTAGTAGACAGAGAAGTCCCCTACCATAACTCTACTGTAGTAGACAGAGAAGTCCCCTACCATGACTTTACTGTAGAAGACAGAGAAGTCCCCTACCGTTACTCTACTGTAGTAGACAGAGAAGTCCCCTACCATGACTCTACTGTAGTAGACAGAGAAGTCCCCTACCATGACTCTACTGTAGTAGACAGAGAAGTCCCCTACCTTTACTCTACTGTAGTAGACAGAGAAGTCCCCTACCATGACTCTACTGTAGTAGACAGAGAAGTCCCCTACCGTTACTCTACTGTAGTAGACAGAGAAGTCCCCTACCATGATTCTACTGTAGTAGACAGAGAAGTCCCCTACCATGACTCTACTGTAGTAGACAGAGAAGTCCCCTACCGTTACTCTACTGTAGTAGACAGAGAAGTCCCCTACCATGATTCTACTGTAGGAGACAGAGAAGTCCCCTACCGTTACTCTACTGTAGGAGACAGAGAAGTCCCCTACCGTTACTCTACTGTAGTAGACAGAGAAGTCCCCTACCGTTACTCTACTGTAGTAGACAGAGAAGTCCCCTACCATGACTCTACTGTAGTCGACAGAGAAGTACCCTACCTTTACTCTACTGTAGTAGACAGAGAAGTCCCCTACCGTGACTCCACTGTAGTAGACAGAGAAGTCCCCTACCATAACTCTACTGTAGTAGACAGAGAAGTCCCCTACCATGACTTTACTGTAGAAGACAGAGAAGTCCCCTACCGTTACTCTACTGTAGTAGACAGAGAAGTCCCCTACCATGACTCTACTGTAGTAGACAGAGAAGTCCCCTACCATGACTCTACTGTAGTAGACAGAGAAGTCCCCTACCTTTACTCTACTGTAGTAGACAGAGAAGTCCCCTAACATGACTCTACTGTAGTAGACAGAGAAGTCCCCTACCGTTACTCTACTGTAGTAGACAGAGAAGTCCCCTACCATGATTCTACTGTAGTAGACAGAGAAGTCCCCTACCATAACTCTACTGTAGTAGACAGAGAAGTCCCCTACCATGACTTTACTGTAGAAGACAGAGAAGTCCCCTACCGTTACTCTACTGTAGTAGACAGAGAAGTCCCCTACCATGACTCTACTGTAGTAGACAGAGAAGTCCCCTACCATGACTCTACTGTAGTAGACAGAGAAGTCCCCTACCATGACTCTACTGTAGTAGACAGAGAAGTCCCCTACCGTTACTCTACTGTAGTAGACAGAGAAGTCCCCTACCATGATTCTACTGTAGGAGACAGAGAAGTCCCCTACCGTTACTCTACTGTAGGAGACAGAGAAGTCCCCTACCGTTACTCTACTGTAGTAGACAGAGAAGTCCCCTACCGTTACTCTACTGTAGTAGACAGAGAAGTCCCCTACCATGACTCTACTGTAGTCGACAGAGAAGTACCCTACCTTTACTCTACTGTAGTAGACAGAGAAGTCCCCTACCGTGACTCCACTGTAGTAGACAGAGAAGTCCCCTACCATAACTCTACTGTAGTAGACAGAGAAGTCCCCTACCATGACTTTACTGTAGAAGACAGAGAAGTCCCCTACCGTTACTCTACTGTAGTAGACAGAGAAGTCCCCTACCATGACTCTACTGTAGTAGACAGAGAAGTCCCCTACCATGACTCTACTGTAGTAGACAGAGAAGTCCCCTACCTTTACTCTACTGTAGTAGACAGAGAAGTCCCCTAACATGACTCTACTGTAGTAGACAGAGAAGTCCCCTACCGTTACTCTACTGTAGTAGACAGAGAAGTCCCCTACCATGATTCTACTGTAGGAGACAGAGAAGTCCCCTACCGTTACTCTACTGTAGGAGACAGAGAAGTCCCCTACCGTTACTCTACTGTAGTAGACAGAGAAGTCCCCTACCGTTACTCTACTGTAGTAGACAGAGAAGTCCCCTACCATGACACTACTGTAGTCGACAGAGAAGTACCCTACCTTTACTCTACTGTAGTAGACAGAGAAGTCCCCTACCGTGACTCCACTGTAGTAGACAGAGAAGTCCCCTACCATAACTCTACTGTAGTAGACAGAGAAGTCCCCTACCATGACTTTACTGTAGAAGACAGAGAAGTCCCCTACCGTTACTCTACTGTAGTAGACAGAGAAGTCCCCTACCATGACTCTACTGTAGTAGACAGAGAAGTCCCCTACCATGACTCTACTGTAGTAGACAGAGAAGTCCCCTACCTTTACTCTACTGTAGTAGACAGAGAAGTCCCCTAACATGACTCTACTGTAGTAGACAGAGAAGTCCCCTACCGTTACTCTACTGTAGTAGACAGAGAAGTCCCCTACCATGATTCTACTGTAGTAGACAGAGAAGTCCCCTACCATAACTCTACTGTAGTAGACAGAGAAGTCCCCTACCATGACTTTACTGTAGAAGACAGAGAAGTCCCCTACCGTTACTCTACTGTAGTAGACAGAGAAGTCCCCTACCATGACTCTACTGTAGTAGACAGAGAAGTCCCCTACCATGACTCTACTGTAGTAGACAGAGAAGTCCCCTACCTTTACTCTACTGTAGTAGACAGAGAAGTCCCCTACCATGACTCTACTGTAGTAGACAGAGAAGTCCCCTACCATTACTCTACTGTAGTAGACAGAGAAGTCCCCTACCATGATTCTACTGTAGTAGACAGAGAAGTCCCCTACCATGACTCTACTGTAGTAGACAGAGAAGTCCCCTACCGTTACTCTACTGTAGTAGACAGAGAAGTCCCCTACCGTTACTCTACTGTAGTAGACAGAGAAGTCCCCTACCATGACTCTACTGTAGTAGACAGAGAAGTCCCCTACCTTTACTCTACTGTAGTAGACAGAGAAGTCCCCTACCATGACTCTACTGTAGTAGACAGAGAAGTCCCCTACCGTTACTCTACTGTAGTAGACAGAGAAGTCCCCTACCATGATTCTACTGTAGTAGACAGAGAAGTCCCCTACCATGACTCTACTGTAGTAGACAGAGAAGTCCCCTACCGTTACTCTACTGTAGTAGACAGAGAAGTCCCCTACCGTTACTCTACTGTAGTAGACAGAGAAGTCCCCTACCATGATTCTACTGTAGGAGACAGAGAAGTCCCCTACCGTTACTCTACTGTAGGAGACAGAGAAGTCCCCTACCGTTACTCTACTGTAGTAGACAGAGAAGTCCCCTACCGTTACTCTACTGTAGTAGACAGAGAAGTCCCCTACCATGACTCTACTGTAGTCGACAGAGAAGTACCCTACCTTTACTCTACTGTAGTAGACAGAGAAGTCCCCTACCGTGACTCCACTGTAGTAGACAGAGAAGTCCCCTACCATAACTCTACTGTAGTAGACAGAGAAGTCCCCTACCATGACTTTACTGTAGAAGACAGAGAAGTCCCCTACCGTTACTCTACTGTAGTAGACAGAGAAGTCCCCTACCATGACTCTACTGTAGTAGACAGAGAAGTCCCCTACCATGACTCTACTGTAGTAGACAGAGAAGTCCCCTACCTTTACTCTACTGTAGTAGACAGAGAAGTCCCCTAACATGACTCTACTGTAGTAGACAGAGAAGTCCCCTACCGTTACTCTACTGTAGTAGACAGAGAAGTCCCCTACCATGATTCTACTGTAGTAGACAGAGAAGTCCCCTACCATAACTCTACTGTAGTAGACAGAGAAGTCCCCTACCATGACTTTACTGTAGAAGACAGAGAAGTCCCCTACCGTTACTCTACTGTAGTAGACAGAGAAGTCCCCTACCATGACTCTACTGTAGTAGACAGAGAAGTCCCCTACCATGACTCTACTGTAGTAGACAGAGAAGTCCCCTACCTTTACTCTACTGTAGTAGACAGAGAAGTCCCCTACCATGACTCTACTGTAGTAGACAGAGAAGTCCCCTACCGTTACTCTACTGTAGTAGACAGAGAAGTCCCCTACCATGATTCTACTGTAGTAGACAGAGAAGTCCCCTACCATGACTCTACTGTAGTAGACAGAGAAGTCCCCTACCGTTACTCTACTGTAGTAGACAGAGAAGTCCCCTACCATGATTCTACTGTAGGAGACAGAGAAGTCCCCTACCGTTACTCTACTGTAGGAGACAGAGAAGTCCCCTACCGTTACTGTACTGTAGTAGACAGAGAAGTCCCCTACCGTTACTCTACTGTAGTAGACAGAGAAGTCCCCTACCATGACTCTACTGTAGTCGACAGAGAAGTACCCTACCTTTACTCTACTGTAGTAGACAGAGAAGTCCCCTACCGTGACTCCACTGAAGTAGACAGAGAAGTCCCCTACCATAACTCTACTGTAGTAGACAGAGAAGTCCCCTACCATGACTTTACTGTAGAAGACAGAGAAGTCCCCTACCGTTACTCTACTGTAGTAGACAGAGAAGTCCCCTACCATGACTCTACTGTAGTAGACAGAGAAGTCCCCTACCATGACTCTACTGTAGTAGACAGAGAAGTCCCCTACCTTTACTCTACTGTAGTAGACAGAGAAGTCCCCTAACATGACTCTACTGTAGTAGACAGAGAAGTCCCCTACCGTTACTCTACTGTAGTAGACAGAGAAGTCCCCTACCATGATTCTACTGTAGGAGACAGAGAAGTCCCCTACCATGACTCTACTGTAGTAGACAGAGAAGTCCCCTACCGTTACTCTACTGTAGTAGACAGAGAAGTCCCCTACCATGATTCTACTGTAGGAGACAGAGAAGTCCCCTACCATTACTCTACTGTAGGAGACAGAGAAGTCCCCTACCGTTACTCTACTGTAGTAGACAGAGAAATCCCCTACCGTTACTCTACTGTGGTAGACAGAGAAGTCCCCTACCGTTACTCTACTGTAGTAGACAGAGAAGTCCCCTACCATGACTCTACTGTAGTAGACAGAGAAGTCCCCTACCATGATTCTACTGTAGGAGACAGAGAAGTCCCCTACCGTTACTCTACTGTAGTAGACAGAGAAGTCCCCTACCATGACTCTACTGTAGTAGACCGAGAAGTCCACTACCATGACTCTACTGTAGTCGACAGAGAAGTCCCCTACCTTTACTCTACTGTAGTAGACAGAGAAGTCCCCTACCGTTACTCTACTGTAGTAGACAGAGAAGTCCCCTACCATGACTCTACTGTAGTCGACAGAGAAGTACCCTACCTTTACTCTACTGTAGTAGACAGAGAAGTCCCCTACCGTGACTCCACTGTAGTAGACAGAGAAGTCCCCTACCATAACTCTACTGTAGTAGACAGAGAAGTCCCCTACCATGACTTTACTGTAGAAGACAGAGAAGTCCCCTACCGTTACTCTACTGTAGTAGACAGAGAAGTCCCCTACCATGACTCTACTGTAGTAGACAGAGAAGTCCCCTACCATGACTCTACTGTAGTAGACAGAGAAGTCCCCTACCTTTACTCTACTGTAGTAGACAGAGAAGTCCCCTACCATGACTCTACTGTAGTAGACAGAGAAGTCCCCTACCGTTACTCTACTGTAGTAGACAGAGAAGTCCCCTACCATGATTCTACTGTAGGAGACAGAGAAGTCCCCTACCGTTACTCTACTGTAGGAGACAGAGAAGTCCCCTACCGTTACTCTACTGTAGTAGACAGAGAAATCCCCTACCGTTACTCTACTGTGGTAGACTGAGAAGTCCCCTACCGTTACTCTACTGTAGTAGACAGAGAAGTCCCTTACCGTTACTCTACTGTAGTAGATAGAGAAGTCCCCTACCATGATTCTACTGTAGTAGACAGAGAAGTCCCCTACCGTTACTCTACTGTAGTAGACAGAGAAGTCCCCTACCGTTACTCTACTGTAGTAGACAGAGAAGTCCCCTACCGTTACTCTACTGTAGTAGACAGAGAAGTCCCCTACCTTTACTCTACTGTAGTAGACAGAGAAGTCCCCTACCTTTACTCTACTGTAGTAGACAGAGAAGTCCCCTACCGTTACTCTACTGTAGTAGACAGAGAAGTCCCCTACCTTTACTCTACTGTAGTAGACAGAGAAGTCCCCTACCGTTACTCTACTGTAGTAGACAGAAAAGTCCCCTACCGTTACTCTACTGTAGTAGACAGAGAAGTCACCTACCATGACTCTACTGTAGTAGACAGAGAAGTCCCCTACCGTTACTCTACTGTAGTAGACAGAGAAGTCCCCTACCATGATTCTACTGTAGTAGACAGAGAAGTCCCCTACCGTTACTCTACTGTAGTAGACAGAGAAGTCCCCTACCATGACTCTACTGTAGTAGACCGAGAAGTCCACTACCATGACTCTACTGTAGTCGACAGAGAAGTCCCCTACCTTTACTCTACTGTAGTAGACAGAGAAGTCCCCTACCGTTACTCTACTGTAGTAGACAGAGAAGTCCCCTACCATGACTCTACTGTAGTCGACAGAGAAGTACCCTACCTTTACTCTACTGTAGTAGACAGAGAAGTCCCCTACCGTGACTCCACTGTAGTAGACAGAGAAGTCCCCTACCATAACTCTACTGTAGTAGACAGAGAAGTCCCCTACCATGACTTTACTGTAGAAGACAGAGAAGTCCCCTACCGTTACTCTACTGTAGTAGACAGAGAAGTCCCCTACCATGACTCTACTGTAGTAGACAGAGAAGTCCCCTACCATGACTCTACTGTAGTAGACAGAGAAGTCCCCTACCTTTACTCTACTGTAGTAGACAGAGAAGTCCCCTACCATGACTCTACTGTAGTAGACAGAGAAGTCCCCTACCGTTACTCTACTGTAGTAGACAGAGAAGTCCCCTACCATGATTCTACTGTAGGAGACAGAGAAGTCCCCTACCATGACTCTACTGTAGTAGACAGAGAAGTCCCCTACCGTTACTCTACTGTAGTAGACAGAGAAGTCCCCTACCATGATTCTACTGTAGGAGACAGAGAAGTCCCCTACCGTTACTCTACTGTAGGAGACAGAGAAGTCCCCTACCGTTACTCTACTGTAGTAGACAGAGAAATCCCCTACCGTTACTCTACTGTGGTAGACAGAGAAGTCCCCTACCGTTACTCTACTGTAGTAGACAGAGAAGTCCCCTACCATGACTCTACTGTAGTAGACAGAGAAGTCCCCTACCATGACTCTACTGTAGTAGACAGAGAAGTCCCCTACCTTTACTCTACTGTAGTAGACAGAGAAGTCCCCTACCGTTACTCTACTGTAGTAGACAGAGAAGTCCCCTACCATGACTCTACTGTAGTAGACAGAGAAGTCCCCTACCTTTACTCTACTGTAGTAGACAGAGAAGTCCCCTACCGTTACTCTACTGTAGTAGACAGAGAAGTCCCCTACCATGACTCTACTGTAGTAGACAGAGAAGTCCCCTACCGTTACTCTACTGTAGTAGACAGAGAAGTCCCCTACCTTTACTCTACTGTAGTAGACAGAGAAGTCCCCTACCATGACTCTACTGTAGTCGACAAAGAAGTCCCCTACCTTTACTCTACTGTAGTAGACAGAGGAGTCCCCTACCGTTACTCTACTGTAGTAGACAGAGAAGTCCCCTACCATGATTCTACTGTAGGAGACAGAGAAGTCCCCTACCGTTACTCTACTGTAGGAGACAAAGAAGTCCCCTACCATGACTCTACTGTAGTAGACAGAGAAGTCCCCTACCGTTACTCTACTGTAGTAGACAGAGAAGTCCCCTACCATGATTCTACTGTAGTAGACAGAGAAGTCCCCTACCGTTACTCTACTGTAGTAGACAGAGAAGTCCCCTACCTTTACTCTACTATAGTAGACAGAGAAGTCCCCTACCGTTACTCTACTGTAGTAGACAGAGAAGTCCCCTACCGTTACTCTACTGTAGTAGACAGAGAAGTCCCCTACCATGACTCTACTGTAGTCGACAAAGAAGTCCCCTACCTTTACTCTACTGTAGTAGACAGAGAAGTCCCCTACCATGACTCTACTGTAGTAGACAGAGAAGTCCCCTACCATGACTCTACTGTAGGAGACAGAGAAGTCCCCTACCGTGACTCTACTGTAGGAGACAGAGAAGTCCCATTACCGTGACTCTACTGTAGTAGACAGAGAAGTCCCCTACCGTTACTCTACTGTAGTAGACAGAGAAGTCCCCTACCATGACAGAGAAGTCCCCTACCGTTACTCTACTGTAGTAGACAGAGAAGTCCCCTACCATGATTCTACTGTAGTAGACAGAGAAGTCCCCTACCGTTACTCTACTGTAGTAGACAGAGAAGTCCCCTACCTTTACTCTACTGTAGTAGACAGAGAAGTCCCCTACCGTTACTCTACTGTAGTAGACAGAGAAGTCCCCTACCGTTACTCTACTGTAGTAGACAGAGAAGTCCCCTTCTATGACTCTACTGTAGTCGACAAAGAAGTCCCCTACCTTTACTCTACTGTAGTAGACAGAGAAGTCCCCTACCATGACTCTACTGTAGTAGACAGAGAAGTCCCCTACCTTTACTCTACTGTAGTAGACAGAGAAGTCCCCTACCGTTACTCTACTGTAGTAGACAGAGAAGTCCCCTACCATGACTCTACTGTAGTAGACAGAGAAGTCTCCTACCTTTACTCTACTGTAGTAGACAGAGAAGTCCCCTACCGTTACTCTACTGTAGTAGACAGAGAAGTCCCCTACCATGACTCTACTGTAGTAGACAGAGAAGTCCCCTACCGTTACTCTACTGTAGTAGACAAAGAAGTCCCCTACCTTTACTCTACTGTAGTAGACAGAGAAGTCCCCTACCGTTACTCTACTGTAGTAGACAGAGAAGTCCCCTACCTTTACTCTACTGTAGTAGACAGAGAAGTCCCCTACCATGACTCTACTGTAGTCGACAAAGAAGTCCCCTACCTTTACTCTACTGTAGTAGACAGAGGAGTCCCCTACCGTTACTCTACTGTAGTAGACAGAGAAGTCCCCTACCATGATTCTACTGTAGGAGACAGAGAAGTTCCCTACCATGACTCTACTGTAGTAGACAGAGAAGTCCCCTACCGTTACTCTACTGTAGTAGACAGAGAAGTCCCCTACCATGATTCTACTGTTGTAGACAGAGAAGTCCCCTACCGTTACTCTACTGTAGTAGACAGAGAAGTCCCCTACCTTTACTCTACTGTAGTAGACAGAGAAGTCCCCTACCGTTACTCTACTGTAGTAGACAGAGAAGTCCCCTACCGTTACTCTACTGTAGTAGACAGAGAAGTCCCCTACCATGACTCTACTGTAGTCGACAAAGAAGTCCCCTACCTTTACTCTACTGTAGTAGACAGAGAAGTCCCCTACCATGACTCTACTGTAGTAGACAGAGAAGTCCCCTACCATGACTCTACTGTAGGAGACAGAGAAGTCCCCTACCGTGACTCTACTGTAGGAGACAGAGAAGTCCCATACCGTGACTCTACTGTAGTAGACAGAGAAGTCCCCTACCGTTACTCTACTGTAGTAGACAGAGAAGTCCCCTACCATGACAGAGAAGTCCCCTACCGTTACTCTACTGTAGGAGACAGAGAAGTCCCCTACCGTGACTCTACTGTAGTAGACAGAGAAGTCCCTTACCGTTACTCTACTGTAGTAGATAGAGAAGTCCCCTACCATGATTCTACTGTAGTAGACAGAGAAGTCCCCTACCGTTACTCTACTGTAGTAGACAGAGAAGTCCCCTAACGTTACTCTACTGTAGTAGACAGAGAAGTCCCCTACCGTTACTCTACTGTAGTAGACAGAGAAGTCCCCTACCTTTACTCTACTGTAGTAGACAGAGAAGTCCCCTACCTTTACTCTACTGTAGTAGACAGAGAAGTCCCCTACCGTTACTCTACTGTAGTAGACAGAGAAGTCCCCTACCTTTACTCTACTGTAGTAGACAGAGAAGTCCCCTACCGTTACTCTACTGTAGTAGACAGAAAAGTCCCCTACCGTTACTCTACTGTAGTAGACAGAGAAGTCCCCTACCATGACTCTACTGTAGTAGACAGAGAAGTCCCCTACCGTTACTCTACTGTAGTAGACAGAGAAGTCCCCTACCATGATTCTACTGTAGGAGACAGAGAAGTCCCCTACCGTTACTCTACTGTAGTAGACAGAGAAGTCCCCTACCATGACTCTACTGTAGTAGACCGAGAAGTCCACTACCATGACTCTACTGTAGTCGACAGAGAAGTCCCCTACCTTTACTCTACTGTAGTAGACAGAGAAGTCCCCTACCGTTACTCTACTGTAGTAGACAGAGAAGTCCCCTACCATGACTCTACTGTAGTCGACAGAGAAGTACCCTACCTTTACTCTACTGTAGTAGACAGAGAAGTCCCCTACCGTGACTCCACTGTAGTAGACAGAGAAGTCCCCTACCATAACTCTACTGTAGTAGACAGAGAAGTCCCCTACCATGACTTTACTGTAGAAGACAGAGAAGTCCCCTACCGTTACTCTACTGTAGTAGACAGAGAAGTCCCCTACCATGACTCTACTGTAGTAGACAGAGAAGTCCCCTACCATGACTCTACTGTAGTAGACAGAGAAGTCCCCTACCTTTACTCTACTGTAGTAGACAGAGAAGTCCCCTACCATGACTCTACTGTAGTAGACAGAGAAGTCCCCTACCGTTACTCTACTGTAGTAGACAGAGAAGTCCCCTACCATGATTCTACTGTAGGAGACAGAGAAGTCCCCTACCATGACTCTACTGTAGTAGACAGAGAAGTCCCCTACCGTTACTCTACTGTAGTAGACAGAGAAGTCCCCTACCATGATTCTACTGTAGGAGACAGAGAAGTCCCCTACCTTTACTCTACTGTAGGAGACAGAGAAGTCCCCTACCGTTACTCTACTGTAGTAGACAGAGAAATCCCCTACCGTTACTCTACTGTGGTAGACAGAGAAGTCCCCTACCGTTACTCTACTGTAGTAGACAGAGAAGTCCCCTACCATGACTCTACTGTAGTAGACAGAGAAGTCCCCTACCATGACTCTACTGTAGTAGACAGAGAAGTCCCCTACCATGACTCTACTGTAGTAGACAGAGAAGTCCCCTACCTTTACTCTACTGTAGTAGACAGAGAAGTCCCCTACCGTTACTCTACTGTAGTAGACAGAGAAGTCCCCTACCATGACTCTACTGTAGTAGACAGAGAAGTCCCCTACCGTTACTCTACTGTAGTAGACAAAGAAGTCCCCTACCTTTACTCTACTGTAGTAGACAGAGAAGTCCCCTACCGTTACTCTACTGTAGTAGACAGAGAAGTCCCCTACCTTTACTCTACTGTAGTAGACAGAGAAGTCCCCTACCATGACTCTACTGTAGTCGACAAAGAAGTCCCCTACCGTTACTCTACTGTAGTAGACAGAGAAGTCCCCTACCTTTACTCTACTGTAGTAGACAGAGAAGTCCCCTACCGTTACTCTACTGTAGTAGACAGAGAAGTCCCCTACCGTTACTCTACTGTAGTAGACAGAGAAGTCCCCTACCATGACTCTACTGTAGTCGACAAAGAAGTCCCCTACCTTTACTCTACTGTAGTAGACAGAGAAGTCCCCTACCATGACTCTACTGTAGTAGACAGAGAAGTCCCCTATCATGACTCTACTGTAGGAGACAGAGAAGTCCCCTACCGTGACTCTACTGTAGGAGACAGAGAAGTCCCATTACCGTGACTCTACTGTAGTAGACAGAGAAGTCCCCTACCGTTACTCTACTGTAGTAGACAGAGAAGTCCCCTACCATGACAGAGAAGTCCCCTACCGTTACTCTACTGTAGTTGACAGAGAAGTCCCCTACCATGATTCTACTGTAGTAGACAGAGAAGTCCCCTACCGTTACTCTACTGTAGTAGACAGAGAAGTCCCCTACCTTTACTCTACTGTAGTAGACAGAGAAGTCCCCTACCTTTACTCTACTGTAGTAGACAGAGAAGTCCCCTACCGTTACTCTACTGTAGTAGACAGAGAAGTCCCCTACCATGACTCTACTGTAGTCGACAAAGAAGTCCCCTACCTTTACTCTACTGTAGTAGACAGAGAAGTCCCCTACCATGACTCTACTGTAGTAGACAGAGAAGTCCCCTACCTTTACTCTACTGTAGTAGACAGAGAAGTCCCCTACCGTTACTCTACTGTAGTAGACAGAGAAGTCCCCTACCATGACTCTACTGTAGTAGACAGAGAAGTCCCCTACCTTTACTCTACTGTAGTAGACAGAGAAGTCCCCTACCGTTACTCTACTGTAGTAGACAGAGAAGTCCCCTACCATGACTCTACTGTAGTAGACAGAGAAGTCCCCTACCGTTACTCTACTGTAGTAGACAAAGAAGTCCCCTACCTTTACTCTACTGTAGTAGACAGAGAAGTCCCCTACCGTTACTCTACTGTAGTAGACAGAGAAGTCCCCTACCTTTACTCTACTGTAGTAGACAGAGAAGTCCCCTACCATGACTCTACTGTAGTCGACAAAGAAGTCCCCTACCTTTACTCTACTGTAGTAGACAGAGGAGTCCCCTACCGTTACTCTACTGTAGTAGACAGAGAAGTCCCCTACCATGATTCTACTGTAGGAGACAGAGAAGTCCCCTACCGTTACTCTACTGTAGGAGACAGAGAAGTCCCCTACCATGACTCTACTGTAGTAGACAGAGAAGTCCCCTACCGTTACTCTACTGTAGTAGACAGAGAAGTCCCCTACCATGATTCTACTGTAGTAGACAGAGAAGTCCCCTACCGTTACTCTACTGTAGTAGACAGAGAAGTCCCCTACCTTTACTCTACTGTAGTAGACAGAGAAGTCCCCTACCGTTACTCTACTGTAGTAGACAGAGAAGTCCCCTACCGTTACTCTACTGTAGTAGACAGAGAAGTCCCCTACCATGACTCTACTGTAGTCGACAAAGAAGTCCCCTACCTTTACTCTACTGTAGTAGACAGAGAAGTCCCCTACCATGACTCTACTGTAGTAGACAGAGAAGTCCCCTACCATGACTCTACTGTAGGAGACAGAGAAGTCCCCTACCGTGACTCTACTGTAGGAGACAGAGAAGTCCCATACCGTGACTCTACTGTAGTAGACAGAGAAGTCCCCTACCGTTACTCTACTGTAGTAGACAGAGAAGTCCCCTACCATGACAGAGAAGTCCCCTACCGTTACTCTACTGTAGTAGACAGAGAAGTCCCCTACCATGATTCTACTGTAGTAGACAGAGAAGTCCCCTACCGTTACTCTACTGTAGTAGACAGAGAAGTCCCCTACCGTTACTCTACTGTAGTAGACAGAGAAGTCCCCTACCGTTACTCTACTGTAGTAGACAGAGAAGTCCCCTACCATGACTCTACTGTAGTCGACAAAGAAGTCCCCTACCTTTACTCTACTGTAGTAGACAGAGAAGTCCCCTACCATGACTCTACTGTAGTAGACAGAGAAGTCCCCTACCATGACTCTACTGTAGGAGACAGAGAAGTCCCCTACCGTGACTCTACTGTAGGAGACAGAGAAGTCCCATACCGTGACTCTACTGTAGTAGACAGAGAAGTCCCCTACCGTTACTCTACTGTAGTAGACAGAGAAGTCCCCTACCATGATTCTACTGTAGTAGACAGAGAAGTCCCCTACCGTTACTCTACTGTAGTAGACAGAGAAGTCCCCTACCATGACTCTACTGTAGTCGACAAAGAAGTCCCCTACCTTTACTCTACTGTAGTAGACAGAGAAGTCCCCTACCATGACTCTACTGTAGTAGACAGAGAAGTCCCCTACCATGACTCTACTGTAGGAGACAGAGAAGTCCCCTACCGTGACTCTACTGTAGGAGACAGAGAAGTCCCATACCGTGACTCTACTGTAGTAGACAGAGAAGTCCCCTACCTTTACTCTACTGTAGTAGACAGAGAAGTCCCCTACCTTTACTCTACTGTAGTAGACAGAGAAGTCCCCTACCGTTACTCTACTGTAGTAGACAGAGAAGTCCCCTACCTTTACTCTACTGTAGTAGACAGAGAAGTCCCCTACCGTTACTCTACTGTAGTAGACAGAAAAGTCCCCTACCGTTACTCTACTGTAGTAGACAGAGAAGTCCCCTACCATGACTCTACTGTAGTAGACAGAGAAGTCCCCTACCGTTACTCTACTGTAGTAGACAGAGAAGTCCCCTACCATGATTCTACTGTAGGAGACAGAGAAGTCCCCTACCGTTACTCTACTGTAGTAGACAGAGAAGTCCCCTACCATGACTCTACTGTAGTAGACCGAGAAGTCCACTACCATGACTCTACTGTAGTCGACAGAGAAGTCCCCTACCTTTACTCTACTGTAGTAGACAGAGAAGTCCCCTACCGTTACTCTACTGTAGTAGACAGAGAAGTCCCCTACCATGACTCTACTGTAGTCGACAGAGAAGTACCCTACCTTTACTCTACTGTAGTAGACAGAGAAGTCCCCTACCGTGACTCCACTGTAGTAGACAGAGAAGTCCCCTACCATAACTCTACTGTAGTAGACAGAGAAGTCCCCTACCATGACTTTACTGTAGAAGACAGAGAAGTCCCCTACCGTTACTCTACTGTAGTAGACAGAGAAGTCCCCTACCATGACTCTACTGTAGTAGACAGAGAAGTCCCCTACCATGACTCTACTGTAGTAGACAGAGAAGTCCCCTACCTTTACTCTACTGTAGTAGACAGAGAAGTCCCCTACCATGACTCTACTGTAGTAGACAGAGAAGTCCCCTACCGTTACTCTACTGTAGTAGACAGAGAAGTCCCCTACCATGATTCTACTGTAGGAGACAGAGAAGTCCCCTACCATGACTCTACTGTAGTAGACAGAGAAGTCCCCTACCGTTACTCTACTGTAGTAGACAGAGAAGTCCCCTACCATGATTCTACTGTAGGAGACAGAGAAGTCCCCTACCTTTACTCTACTGTAGGAGACAGAGAAGTCCCCTACCGTTACTCTACTGTAGTAGACAGAGAAATCCCCTACCGTTACTCTACTGTGGTAGACAGAGAAGTCCCCTACCGTTACTCTACTGTAGTAGACAGAGAAGTCCCCTACCATGACTCTACTGTAGTAGACAGAGAAGTCCCCTACCATGACTCTACTGTAGTAGACAGAGAAGTCCCCTACCATGACTCTACTGTAGTAGACAGAGAAGTCCCCTACCTTTACTCTACTGTAGTAGACAGAGAAGTCCCCTACCGTTACTCTACTGTAGTAGACAGAGAAGTCCCCTACCATGACTCTACTGTAGTAGACAGAGAAGTCCCCTACCGTTACTCTACTGTAGTAGACAAAGAAGTCCCCTACCTTTACTCTACTGTAGTAGACAGAGAAGTCCCCTACCGTTACTCTACTGTAGTAGACAGAGAAGTCCCCTACCTTTACTCTACTGTAGTAGACAGAGAAGTCCCCTACCATGACTCTACTGTAGTCGACAAAGAAGTCCCCTACCGTTACTCTACTGTAGTAGACAGAGAAGTCCCCTACCTTTACTCTACTGTAGTAGACAGAGAAGTCCCCTACCGTTACTCTACTGTAGTAGACAGAGAAGTCCCCTACCGTTACTCTACTGTAGTAGACAGAGAAGTCCCCTACCATGACTCTACTGTAGTCGACAAAGAAGTCCCCTACCTTTACTCTACTGTAGTAGACAGAGAAGTCCCCTACCATGACTCTACTGTAGTAGACAGAGAAGTCCCCTATCATGACTCTACTGTAGGAGACAGAGAAGTCCCCTACCGTGACTCTACTGTAGGAGACAGAGAAGTCCCATTACCGTGACTCTACTGTAGTAGACAGAGAAGTCCCCTACCGTTACTCTACTGTAGTAGACAGAGAAGTCCCCTACCATGACAGAGAAGTCCCCTACCGTTACTCTACTGTAGTAGACAGAGAAGTCCCCTACCATGATTCTACTGTAGTAGACAGAGAAGTCCCCTACCGTTACTCTACTGTAGTAGACAGAGAAGTCCCCTACCTTTACTCTACTGTAGTAGACAGAGAAGTCCCCTACCTTTACTCTACTGTAGTAGACAGAGAAGTCCCCTACCGTTACTCTACTGTAGTAGACAGAGAAGTCCCCTACCATGACTCTACTGTAGTCGACAAAGAAGTCCCCTACCTTTACTCTACTGTAGTAGACAGAGAAGTCCCCTACCATGACTCTACTGTAGTAGACAGAGAAGTCCCCTACCTTTACTCTACTGTAGTAGACAGAGAAGTCCCCTACCGTTACTCTACTGTAGTAGACAGAGAAGTCCCCTACCATGACTCTACTGTAGTAGACAGAGAAGTCCCCTACCTTTACTCTACTGTAGTAGACAGAGAAGTCCCCTACCGTTACTCTACTGTAGTAGACAGAGAAGTCCCCTACCATGACTCTACTGTAGTAGACAGAGAAGTCCCCTACCGTTACTCTACTGTAGTAGACAAAGAAGTCCCCTACCTTTACTCTACTGTAGTAGACAGAGAAGTCCCCTACCGTTACTCTACTGTAGTAGACAGAGAAGTCCCCTACCTTTACTCTACTGTAGTAGACAGAGAAGTCCCCTACCATGACTCTACTGTAGTCGACAAAGAAGTCCCCTACCTTTACTCTACTGTAGTAGACAGAGGAGTCCCCTACCGTTACTCTACTGTAGTAGACAGAGAAGTCCCCTACCATGATTCTACTGTAGGAGACAGAGAAGTCCCCTACCGTTACTCTACTGTAGGAGACAGAGAAGTCCCCTACCATGACTCTACTGTAGTAGACAGAGAAGTCCCCTACCGTTACTCTACTGTAGTAGACAGAGAAGTCCCCTACCATGATTCTACTGTAGTAGACAGAGAAGTCCCCTACCGTTACTCTACTGTAGTAGACAGAGAAGTCCCCTACCTTTACTCTACTGTAGTAGACAGAGAAGTCCCCTACCGTTACTCTACTGTAGTAGACAGAGAAGTCCCCTACCGTTACTCTACTGTAGTAGACAGAGAAGTCCCCTACCATGACTCTACTGTAGTCGACAAAGAAGTCCCCTACCTTTACTCTACTGTAGTAGACAGAGAAGTCCCCTACCATGACTCTACTGTAGTAGACAGAGAAGTCCCCTACCATGACTCTACTGTAGGAGACAGAGAAGTCCCCTACCGTGACTCTACTGTAGGAGACAGAGAAGTCCCATACCGTGACTCTACTGTAGTAGACAGAGAAGTCCCCTACCGTTACTCTACTGTAGTAGACAGAGAAGTCCCCTACCATGACAGAGAAGTCCCCTACCGTTACTCTACTGTAGTAGACAGAGAAGTCCCCTACCATGATTCTACTGTAGTAGACAGAGAAGTCCCCTACCGTTACTCTACTGTAGTAGACAGAGAAGTCCCCTACCGTTACTCTACTGTAGTAGACAGAGAAGTCCCCTACCGTTACTCTACTGTAGTAGACAGAGAAGTCCCCTACCATGACTCTACTGTAGTCGACAAAGAAGTCCCCTACCTTTACTCTACTGTAGTAGACAGAGAAGTCCCCTACCATGACTCTACTGTAGTAGACAGAGAAGTCCCCTACCATGACTCTACTGTAGGAGACAGAGAAGTCCCCTACCGTGACTCTACTGTAGGAGACAGAGAAGTCCCATACCGTGACTCTACTGTAGTAGACAGAGAAGTCCCCTACCATGACAGAGAAGTCCCCTACCGTGACTCTACTGTAGTAGACAGAGAAGTCCCCTACCTTTACTCTACTGTAGTAGACAGAGAAGTCCCCTACCTTTACTCTACTGTAGTAGGCAGAGAAGTCCCCTACCTTTACTCTACTGAGTAGACAGAGAAGTCCCCAGTCTCTCTCTGTTGTCCTCTACAACCAGTACTTGTCTGACTAACTCCCTTCATCCAAGGTTTTCCCCAAATACGTCCATCTCTTAATCAAAGCTTTTTGAAGGAAAAAACAGTTTCACTTACTGATAAGCATCAGTACCATTTGTCTCAGGAATCTGAAGCAAATATCATGCAAGTCTGTATCTGCGTGGTTTAGATTGGATAGTAATTAGTCAACAAGCTGTGAATGACACAGAGGGCTGTGTTAACATTCCGCTAATCTAAAGGCTGGACATGTTATTTTAATGCAGCCAACGCAGGAGGAGATCACATCCCTGTTTACTTTCTCACAGTGGACTGGCACGTTGATAAACCTCTCGAAGACATAACCTCACACACACACACACACACACACACACACACACACACACACACACACACACACACACACACACACACACACACACACACACACACACACAGACAGGCACACGTATTCCAGAGTTTGTATGGAATGTGGGACAGAATGGTTGGCACAAGGGGAGCGTGACTCAGCTGCCGGTCCCAGCCCTATCCCCCTTATCACCTCTAGGTTGGGTGTGTGTGTGTGTGTGTGTGTGTGTGTGTGTGTGTGTGTGTGTGTGTGTGTGTGTGTGTGTGTGTGTGTGTGTGTGTGTGTGTGTGTGTGTGTGTGTGTGTCAGTGTCAACCCTGTGTGAAGCCAGTCATCCATTCAAACCACTCCTGGTTTAAAAATGGACCTCTTGGAAATCATACTTGTTTTGGCATGATGCTGTTGTTGTAGGTGATGTTTTCCATCTAAAGGCAGAGAACTGGTCTGATCTCTATGGTTCAACCCTCAGACTCTCAACATTCCCTTCCAGCAACCAGTATAAAGGGATGCCAGTGTAGTGAGTCATTGATAGAAATGTGGTTATAGGGGGTGTATTGGTTAGGATGGCGTCTACTTGGTGAAAAGGGGCATAGATCAGGTCCACCACTGTAGCTGCTAGGTTTGTATAGCGTGTTATGGAGCACCCTTAACCCGTCAAAGTATGTGGCAACATAATTGCTGTCACTGTAAAATGTGCAAACTACCATCAAACTACCTGTGTCTAATCTTCAAAGTCTTAGCATGTAGGGAAAGTGTGGGGGTTCAGCTATGTAGGAAAAGTGTGGGGGTTCAGCTATGTTGGAAAAGTGTGGGGGTTCAGCTATGTAGGGAAAGTGTGTGGGTTCAGCTATGTATGGAAAGTGTGGGGGTCCAGCTATGTAGGGAAAGTGTGGGGGTTCAGCTATCCTGGGAAAGTGTGGGGGTTCAGCTATGTAGGGAAGGTGTGGGGTTTCAGCTATATAGGGAAAGTGTGGGGGTTCAGCTATGTAGGGAAAGTGTGGGGGTTCAGCTATGTAGGGAAAGTGTGGGGGTTCAGCTATATAGGGAAAGTGTGGGGGTTCAGCTATGTAGGGAAAGTGTGGGGGTTCAGCTATGTCGGAGAAGTGTGTGGGTTCAGCTATATAGGGAAAGTGTGGGGGTTCAGCTATATAGGGAAAGTGTGGGGGTTCAGCTATGTAGGGAAAGTGTGGGGGTTCAGCTATGTAGGAAAAAGATTACCGCAGATGTTAGATGCATTAACATCTGGTGGTGACTGCTAGTTTATATATCTCCCAGCTCGTCTCTGTTAGAATAATCCAATAGGTGTTTCACACAGGATTTGCACTGCTCACCCACTCCCAATGCCGCACATGCACGCACACACACACACACACACACACACACACACACACACACACACACACACACACACACACACCACACAGGCCCACAGAGAGCTAATGCAGACACACACACACACCACACAGGCCCACAGAGAGCTAAGTCAGACACACACACACACACACCACACAGGCCCAGAGAGCTAAGGCAGACACACACACACACCACACAGGCCCACAGAGAGCTAAGGCAGACACAAATGAGGGTTAAATCTATGTTTTTCTACCCGTTGGCTGGTTGGTTGGTTGGTTGGGAGCAGTGGTTGGCTGGGGTTTGAGTTGAGACATGAATGAACTGATGATGACTGCTGGAATGTCTGTGGGTGCCGGGGGAAGCATACCCAAAGCCACAGGTACCACCAGCAGGCCTTCCCTCCATCCCTAGCCCCTCTCCACCTCCTCTCTCTCCCTCCCATGAGTGTGCCTTTCTCCCATGTGCTGCTGAAACAGTCCTCAGTACTATCTGGTCTGACCAGAACCAGGAAAGCCACCCCTTTACAGTAGAACAGAGTGAGGATTGGACTGGTTATGCCAGTTAAGGATGATGCTGGCCAGGGTCTACCTGGCCGGCTCAGTAGGAATGATAAAGAGTCAGCATTAATGCAACCTGCATCACCGCCACAGAACCCATTGATTTATGAAGGACACATTAAAACTCATTTATCTGATTCATTGAAGGTGTATAACACAGTTTGATAGTGCAACTCTACACCAATAAGCTTCAGTTATATTGGCATGTGCTCTTCCTCTCCCCAGACCTTTGTTTAGAGGAAGCTCAGATGTTGATCAGCTGGGCAAGATTTTTGAGTAAGTACCATGTTGTACATCATATGCTATAAATCATATTTACAGTTTTAACAATCAATTGGCAAATAATGAGGCTTGTGATTCTGATGATAATGATAATGATGACGATGAAAATAGTGGTGAAGATGATGATGATGATGATCCCTCAGTGTGGTTGGGGTTCCCTCGGTGGAAGACTGGCCCCAGGAAGTTGCCCTACCACAGAGTGCCTTCTCTCCACGACCCCCTCAGCCAATCGGAAACCTCATCCCTGACATGGACGAGCTGGGGAAGTCCCTTATACTGGTGAGTATTAGACACACACACACCGCACTCTAAATACAGTACGTACTGTTTCAAATTGATTTGTCCAATAGGAATGAAACTCACACTTTTCTTCTTATTGAAGAAAATGTTATCATTATAATATTTGTCTCTCTCTTCTCTTTCTCTGTACAGCAATTCCTGGCATTCAATCCCGCCAAAAGGATATCAGCGTTTGCTGCTCTGACCCACCCCTACTTCCAGAGTGTGGATAGTGACAGTAAGAGTGTGTACACTCAGCCCATTGCCAGCAACAAGCCCACCATGGAGGAGAGCGCTGCCTGACAGCCCCCCGTCCCAGGACAAGACAGAGAGAGCGAGAGAGATGGACACAAAGACAGAGAAAGAGAGCAACAGACAGACATTTGATTCTAAAATGCAACAGTGCTGTCTTCCACAATGTACTGATTTGAATGCTGCTTTTTAGGATAATTCTTTTTAAATTAAAAAATGTAAACAATGCAAGGACCCTTAAAGCTGAGATGTACTGCCACCAGGGGAGAACCTCTGGATGTCCAGGAGCTGCTGCCTCTTGTATCTTCTGCCTTAGCCTGAGAAGAGGCTCCTCAGTGAGGGAACACCAAGCACCAAGGGTAGGTCGGCATGGATCTCACCTGGAGCTCATCTCCACGACTGAACTGAGAGAGAGGATACACACACATATGTTTATCCCATGCAGGAGGACCTCACACTGCCTAGCGCTGCTTATGGTCCAAACATACATTTGTGTTTTTATATCACTGCCATCTACAGGTAGTCCTGTGTTACTGCAGGCTGGAGCAGGATTCTGATGGGATTCAGCTTAAAAGACTTTGACTGGTGCGAACTAAGCACTCCACAGAACAACTGAAAATGGATCACGTTGAGTTCTTCTTATGGCATCCATACTTCAGTGTCATAAGGTGAGATGAAAGCTGATGGACACCATACAAGAGCCTATGTGTTACTCTTTCTGATGACCTGATCAATCAATCAAATGTATTTCTAAAGCCCTTTTTACATCAGCTGATGTCACAAAGTGCTGTACAGAAACACAGCCTAAAACCCCAAACAGTAAGCAATGCAGATATAGAAGCACAGTGGCTAGGAAAAACTCCCTAGAAAGGCAGGAACCTAGGAAGAAACCTAGAGAGGAACTGAGGGGTGGCCAGTCCTCTTCTGGTTGTTCCGGGTGGAGGTTATAAGAGTACATGGCCATTTAAGGCCAGATTGTTCTTCAAGATGTACAAACGTTCATAGATGACCAGCAGGGTCAAATAATAATCACTGGTTGTAGAGGGTGCAACAGGTCAGTACCTCAGGAATAAATGTCAGTTGGCTTTTCATAGCCAAGCATTCAGAGGTTGAGACAACAGGTGCGGTAGAGAGAGAGAGAGTCTAAAACAGCAGATCCGGGACAAGGTAGCACGTCCGGTGAACAGGTCAGGGTTCCCTAGTCTCAGGCAGAAGAGTTGAAACTGGAGCAGCAGCACGACCAGGTGGACTAGGGACACCAAGGAGTCATCAGGCCAGGTTGTCCTGAGGCATGGTCCTAGGGCTCAGGCCCTCCAGGAAGGGAGAGAGAGAGAATTAGAGGGAGCATACTTATATTCACACAAGACACCTAATAAGACAGGATAATTACACAAAATAGGACAGACTGAACCTAGCCCCCGGCACATAGACTATTGCAGCATAAATACTGGAGGCTGAATGGGGGGGGGAGACACTGTGGCCCTTCCGACGATACCCCCGGACAGGGCCAACCAGGCAGGATATAACCCCTGCACAGCCCCCAAACCTTTAGAACTATATCAACAGACCACCAATTTACTACCCGGAGACAAGGCTGAGTATAGCCCACGAAGATCTCCTCCACTTCACGAGCCGGAGGGGTGCAAAACCAGACAGGAAGATCACGTCAGTGACTTAACCCACTCAAATGACGCACCACTCCTTGGGACGACATGGAAGAGCACCAGTAAGCCAGTGACTCAGCCCCTGTAATAGGGTCAGAGGCAGAGAATCCCAGTGGAGAGAGGGGAGCCAGCCAGGCAGAGCCAGCAAGGGCGGTTCGTCGCTCCTGTGCCTTGTTGTTCACCTTCTCACCCCTGGGTCAGACAACACTCAATCATAGTACCTACTGAAGAGATAGATGAGTCTTCAGTAAAGACAGAGGTTGAGACCGAGTCTGCTTCTCTCACATGGATAGGCAGACTATTCCCTAAAAAAAAGCCCTGCCTCCAGCTATTTTCTTAGAAATTCTATGGACAATAAGGAGGCCTGTGTCTTGTGACCGTAGCGTACGTGTAGGTATGTACGGCAGGATCAAATCTGAGAGATAGTTAGGAGCAAACCCATGTAATGCTTTGTAGGTTAGCAGTAAAACCTTGAAATCAGCCCTAGCCTTCTCAGGAAGCCAGTGTAGAGAGGCTAGCACTGGAGTAATATGATCAAATGTTTTGATTCTAGTCATTCTAGGATTCTAGCAGCCATGTTTAGCACTAACTGAAGTTCATTTAGTGCTTTATCCGGGTAGCCGGAGAGTAGAGCCTTGCAGTAGTCTAATCTAAAATAATTTTTGGACAAAAGGTTTCTGATTTTTGTCTTGATATGTTCGTCCTTCTTGATATGTTCGTCCTTCACAGTTTTATTTGAGACGACTATACAACTATCAAGCTTAATTGTCAGATCCAACAGCAGATCTCTTTGTTTCTTAGGAACTAGAACTAGCATCTCTGTTTTGTCCGGGTTTAAAATAATTTGCCGCCATACACTTCCTTATGTCTGAAACACAGGCTTCCAGAGTAGGCCATTTTGGGGCTTCACCATGTTTAATCGAAATGTACAGCTGTGTGTCGTCCGCATAGCACCAACAGGTAGAATATATAGTGAAAACAATAGTGGTCCTAAAACAGAACCTTGAAGAATGCCGAAACATACAATTTATTTGTCAGAGGACAAACCATCCACAGAGACAAACTGATATCTTTCCGAAAGAAAATGACCTGATGAGCTGATACACAGAGCATACTGGAGGGACTACATGTTGTATACGAATAAGGTCGATGTATGCACCATTGTTGACAGTTGATTTCTTATTTTCTATTTTGTCTTAATTTTACTGGACTTTAAATCATGTGTGGGGATTGAAATTAAAAAATGATATTGCAAAATTCCCCGCTAGAAAATAAATTACAAGACAAGGTCAAATCCAAAGGAGGAAAGGTTTGACAATGTGAGGCATGTAGAATGGATCGGGTAATGGACTGGTATAGGCTAGTGCTAGAGACTGCACTTATCCTGGCAGTAGTGGTGTGACTTGCATATCCAGCACACTGGCATGTGTAGCAGGGTAGCAGTAGTATGGGTGTTGGTCAGTGAAATGTCATTAGTTGTGAGATTTTGTATTGAGAAAAGGGAGGTGGATACGTCGGATTCGGAGGATGTTGAACATTGTACCTTCTTCATTTGGACTTAGTCTCAGAGGGTTACATAAAAGCATACAGGGGTCCATGTTGAAACACAGCGGTTCTGTGTTAAGAATGGTTGTTTTAACAATGATGCTCACCTTACTTATTATGCTCACGTTGAGGAGCACTCCAATGGCATATTGATTCAATATGACTAACTAGAGTGCTTTCAGACTCGGTCCCTCCGAGGAATTGGCTGAAAACATGTCAAGGTAAATAGAGTTATTTTGTTTGTAAAACTTCTTACTGCACAGTAATCTAGACCATAACTTTCACTCTGGTATATCTAGTGCTGCTAGCACACAAATACACTCAGGATCTTTTTAGAAATCAAATCAGAAATCATTCTGACACACTTTGCACATTCATGATCAGACTGCATCAACTGTTTCCGTGGCTGACAATAATGCTATAACATGATTTTGATACTATACTCATATTACAGAATTCATGACTGTGTGAATCAAACTGCACGTCTGCTATGATATGTTTGATATCCTACGTGTTTTCAGTGTCAGGGGACACTTGGTTTAATGACATGAAATCCATTTGAACTGAGCTCTCATCTCCATGTAGCAGTAGATGTGTTTGTTCTGTCAGGTTCATGTCACTGATGGATACTCGTCTCTGTTCTGTCAGGTTCATGTCACTGATGGATACTCGTCTCTGTTCTGTCAGGTTCATGTCACTGATGGATACTCGTCTCTGTTCTGTCAGGTTCATGTCACTGATGGATACTCGTCTCTGTTCTGTCAGGTTCATGTCACTGATGGATACTCGTCTCTGTTCTGTCAGGTTCATGTCACTGATGGATACTCGTCTCTGTTCTGTCAGGTTCATGTCACTGATGGATACTCGTCTCTGTTCTGTCAGGTTCATGTCACTGATGGATACTCGTCTCTGTTCTGTCAGGTTCATGTCACTGATGGATACTCGTCTCTGTTCTGTCAGGTTCATGTCACTGATGGATACTCGTCTCTGTTCTGTCAGGTTCATGTCACTGATGGATACTCATCTCTGTTGCAGACTTCATGTTACAACTCTCTAGAAATAGGGATTGTCAAGCTTTCTTGGTATTGGTCAGTTCAACGTCAACTGCCCTACTAACAAGTACCCACATGGCACAGACATCAGTTCAACGTCTTGTTTTGATTTACAGTTGGTTGAGTTGTCCGTTCAGTGTGAAATCAACAAAAAAACTGTCATTGTCACAGGTTAAACGTTGGGTGAAAAAAAGACGAAATGCCCTATTACTGATTACTTTTTGCAAATCCAATTATTTTCCCACGTTGATTCAACGTCATGACATAGATTTTTGGGGTTGAAATTACGTGGAAACAATGTTGATTCAACCAGTTTTTGCCTAGAGGGTAGACTATCATCATTTTAGTCTATATTCACTTGAAACTATCACTGTGTTATTTTATTTAAGAGGTTTATTGGTCATTTGTAAACCTAAAACACAGGACAAGAATACTTTTGTCTATGTAATAGAAAATAATAAAGTTGTACTTTTTTAGAGCCACCTACATGGGGTCTGCCATACATTTCCTACGATTACACAAATGCACCTACCGTATGAGAGCTTTGTATTGCAAATACCCTTTAGCTAATGAACAGTACTGAAAAATGTAGTATTTTAACACATTTAGCTCCAAGGATGAAAGTAAAGGCCACCAATATATTTAAAATGCCCACTTATGACATGATAACTTAATTTACAATGACGATATGGAGGTAATGGGCATTATGTTTACATGAATAAATGCCCTCAGTGGTGATTGTTTCATGTTGCACCATTTGAATAAAACATCTGCTTTGTATATGCGAGCGTTCTTGTTTGGGATTCATTCAAATAATTAACAGATGTATAATGTGCTTAATATTGAATTGGGTTGCGTTAGGCTGTGGATATTTAGTTGTTGTATTTGTTGCGGTATTTCAATGTTGTTAACATGTGAAGCTGCAAAAAATGCTGGGGAAAAATGTGTAAACATCACAATATACACTGAGTGTACAGAACATTAGGTCCACCTTCCTAATAATGAGTACCCCAGAACAGCCTCAATTCATCAGGCCAGGGACTCTACAAGGTGTGGAAAGCGTTCCACATGGATGCTGGCCCATGTTGACTCCAATGCTTGTTGACTCCAATGCTTCCCACAGTGTCAAATTGTCTGGATGTCCTTTGGGTGGTGGACCATTCTTAATACATACAAGAAACGGTTGAGTGTGAAAAAATGTTGTGTTGCAGTTCTTGACACAAACCAGTGTGTCTGGCACCCACTACCAAACCCTGTTCAAATGAACAGAAATATTTTGTCTTGCCCATTCACCCTCTGAATGGCACACATTCACAATCCATGTCTCAATTGTCTCAAGGCTTAAAAATTCTTGTTTCACCTGGATTCACCTGGCCAGTCTTGTCATGTTTAGTACACTCAGTATATTTTATTATAAACAATCTGTAAAGAATGTGTATATTTTTATTTGACAGAAGAGCATGACAGCAGAATTGACAGAAGATCATGACATAGCAGAATTGACCGACGATCATGACATAGCAGAATAGACAGAAGATCATGACATAGCAGAATTGACAGAAGATCATGACATAGCAAAATTGACAGAAGATCATGAGTCCCTTTTCTTTTTGCAACAACACATTTAACATTCCACGCAAATCTCTTCTATACTGCATATCAAAACAACAATGGATTACATAGTATTACATAACAAATATGGATCATTTCTATACATTTTAAATGACTTCTCTCACTACTGCTTATCTAAACAATGCAGAATTAGCACCACACAGTCATACAAGTCTTATTTTGAAATAGACCCAATATATCATGTTTGAGATTTGTTATTATAGCTTATGTCCTTAAAACAGAGGCGGAGTCCCTAATGGAGGGACCTGGCCAAAGGTAGTGCACAATCTAGGGAATAGGTTGCCATTTGGGCGCATCCAGCGAGGCCAAACACAGATAACAAGCTAATACCCCCCCACCCAATGCAATACAGATCACCATGCCTACATTAAGCATAGAAGCCCAACCAGTTCACATTGTGGTGTCTTCTGTACTTTAGCTACAGGTGTACAATAGTAGTGATCCTAGTAAAAGGACTTGCTCAATGACTCTCCAATGAAGCCCCAAATTATTTAGGCTTTAGTGTTTTTTTCTTGTACATAAGGTCTTATTTGTGCAGTTTACTTGTTTAGTATTTTTCTAGTATGTGTAGTGTTCTTCTTTTGAAATTATGTTTCATGTACAGTACAATGATGATGTGTTTTTCATGTGAAGAAGTTACTGATTTCGGGGAAGTTATGCTATTTAACTAACTAAAGGTCTTGCTATATAACATCATGTCTAGTCTAGGTCCATTATGTAGCCTGGTCTTATGCTTGTTCAGCACCATATTTAAAATAAAATGCATTTTATATATTGTGATTCAAAGCTGTTCTGAAGCAGATTGTTGATGCCAGAATCCACATTTTTACAATGCCCTTTTTTGCTAATATTGTAGTTTTGCCAAGAAACCGGATTTGAGGAAATACAGAGTATCAAATAGGAACATAGTTTGCTACTTATTTTTATTTCAATTGTATTTATCCATTTAGGCTTTCTCTAAACTGGTTTTGCTGCTATACAGTAATGCTCTCAAAACGTATTTAAAACCATATTATGACCCACCATAAGGTTATCTAAGTGTATGTAGCAGCTTAACGTTTCTGATATTGTATTCACAACTGCTTGTCATTTTATTTTAGTCAAATAAATGTTTAGTGTGTTAATTGTGTTTCCACTGGCATTATTGTGTATTATCTTACTAACGCAATTCCTGTCATTTTATAAAGGTAATTATAAACCGGGTCATTCAAGCCCTGGATGCTAATTGGCTGAAAGCCGTGGTATATAAGACTTTATAAACCGGGTAGTTTGGCTCCTGGACGCTGATTGGCTGAAAGCTGTGGAATATGAGACTAAACCACGGGTATGAGACAATATTACTTGTTTACTGTTCTAATTATGTTGGTAACTTTATAATAGCAATAAGGCACCTCGGGAGTTGGTGGCATATGGCCAATATACTATGACTTAGGGCTGTATCCAGGTACTCCACATTGCGTCGCGCAGAAGAACCGCCTTTAGCTGTGGTATATTAGCCCTATACCACACCCCCTTGGGCCTTATTGCTTAAATATACCACGGGTATGATGCAAAACTACTTGTTTACTGTTCTAATTATGTTGGTAACCAGTTTATAATAGTAATAAAGCATTTCAGGGGTTTGTGGTATATGGCCAATATACCACGGCTATACAACTCCGCGTTGCATCGTGCCTAAGAACAGCTCTTAGCTGTGGTATATTGGCCATATAACTCACTGCCCCTAGGCCTTATTGCTTAAATCTACCTGTGTTTTTAATCTCTAGCTCAGGTGAAATCCCCACCTGCTTTAAGATGTCCTCTATCATCCCCATGCCCAAAAAAGGGAAAATAACTGAAGTTAGTGCTACCAACCCATAGCACTAACTTCCGTCATCATGAAGTGCTTCGAGAGGCTCGTCAAAGACTACATCACCACATCCCTCCCTGACACACTCGACCCTCTCCAATTTGCCTCCCTCCCTGACACACTCGACCCTCTCCAATTTGCCTACCTCCCTGACACACTCGACCCTCTCCAATTTGCCTCCCTCCCTGACAGACTCGACCCTCTCCAATTTGCCTACCTGCCTGACACACTCGACCCTCTCCAATTTGCCTCCCTCCCTGACACACTCGACCCTCTCCAATTTGCCTCCCTCCCTGACACACTCGACCCTCTCCAATTTGCCTCCCTCCCTGACACACTCGACCCTCTCCAATTTGCCTACCTCCCTGACACACTCGACCCTCTCCAATTTGCCTCCCTCCCTGACACACTCGACCCTCTCCAATTTGCCTACCTCCCTGACACACTCGACCCTCTCCAATTTGCCTACCTCCTTGACACACTCGACCCTCTCCAATTTGCCTCCCTCCCTGACACACTCGACCCTCTCCAATTTGCCTACCTCCCTGACACACTCGACCCTCTCCAATTTGCCTCCCTCCCTGACACACTCGACCCTCTCCAATTTGCCTACCTCCCTGACACACTCGACCCTCTCCAATTTGCCTCCCTCCCTGACACACTCGACCCTCTCCAATTTGCCTCCCTCCCTGACACACTCGACCCTCTCCAATTTGCCTCCCTCCCTGACACACTCGACCCTCTCCAATTTGCCTCCCTCCCTGACACACTCCCTGAAAGATCCAGGGACGACGCAAACGTCATTACACTGCCCTCACCCACCTGGACAAAAGGAATGTATATGTGAGGCTGCTGTTCATCGACTACAGCTCAGCCTTCAATACCATACTGCCCTCACCCACCTGGACAAAAGGAATGTATATGTGAGGATGCTGTTCATCGACTACAGCTCAGCCTTCAATACCATACTGCCCTCACCCACCTGGACAAAAGGAATGTATATGTGAGGATGCTGTTCATCGAGTACAGCTCAGCCTTCAATACCATACTGCCCTCACCCACCTGGACAAAAGGAATGTATATGTGAGGATGCTGTTCATCGACTACAGCTCAGCCTTCAATACCATACTGCCCTCTAAGCTCACCACAAAACGTATGGCCCTCCCTATGCAAGCTGGGTCCTGGACTTCCTGATGGGCGTTCTCACCCCCCTTCTGTATTCCCTGTATACCCACAACTGTGTGGTCTCACACAACTCCAACTCCATCATAAAGTTTGCTGACGACACGACAGCCTGATTACCAACAACAATGAGGCGGCCTACATTGAGGAGGTAGGCACTCTAATGGCGTGGTGCCAGGTAAACAACCTCAAAGTCAGCTAAACAAAGGAGCTGATTGTGGACTTCAGGAGGTACCAAGCTGGGCACGCGCCCATCCTTATCAACTGGGCCACCATGGAGACGGTCAAAAAGTTCAAGTTCCTCTGCGTACACAACTCCAAGGAGCTGAAATGGTCAAACCCCACGGACACTGGTGAAGGCACAATAGCGACTCATCAAACTTGGGATTCTGAAGAAATTCAGTCTGTTCCCTAGGGCCCTCACAGTGTTCTACAGGAGCACCATCAAGAAAATACTGTTGAGTTGCATCACAGCCCGGTACGGCAACTCCACCGCCACAGACCACAAGGTGCTACAGAGGGGGGTACGCTCAGCTGAATGCACCACTGGGTGCACACTGCCTGACCTTCAGGACACCTACAACCCCAGGTGTCACAGAAAGGGCAAGAAGATCATCAGGGACCCCTGGATATTCTGAGCCATGACCGGTTCTCTCCGTTTCCATCACTCAGACATGGGCATTATAGGAGCATCATGGCAAAAAATGTAAAACTGGCCAATAGCTTCTACCCACAGACCATCATCACTAGTCAGCTACCTGCCCCCCTCCCCTCCTCTATTATATTTGTATTGTTTTATTTCACTTTGTACTGCATTGTTGGAGCTCGGAGTTTAATAATTTCACTGTACCCTGTCATTACATACATCTGCAACCCTGTACATGTGTTCTCTCTAATCCAATCTAATACATGTATTTACCGCTAGGTGGCAGTCATCACAGATCTGTGTGTCCGTCGTCAGAGAATCTAGCTACGTAGCTAGAGAAGCTCGCTTGTTGTGGTGGCTAACGACGGGAAGCATGCTACGGTTCTCAATTTAGTGATATTCGCCCAATAGTAGGCGAAATCTGCAGAAATGGGGAAAAGAGACAATAGAGTGGTAAGCCACGTGTTACATAATTACAGGCATGTAGATATTTAGCTTTTTACGATAAATAGTAACGTTATGCATGAAAACAAACAAACATGTTAGCTATAGCTAACTGGCACGGAACGCATGGGCCTGTAACGTTAGGTATGTTAGCTAGGCCCTATAAGTTAGCTAGCTAACAGTAGTTTACAGACAAGTCGAATCCCTTTAAAACTAGCTATATCAAAGGTGCGGAAATTTGAATTATTTTAACATACGATATATATATATCGAACGAATATAGCTTGTTAGGCAAACTAACCTGGCAGATATCGAAGAACAAGTAAACGTTAGCAGGTCGTATGAAGGACCGCTAAACGGAGCCACACCTGAACTAACGTAGCTAACTATTAAGTTCGAAATATATCTAGATATGTTATTTAGCTAGTGTATAATAATATAGCGAACTAGCGAGCACACCCTGTGCCTGTTCTGCTAACATAATTCAAAGCGCACTGTCGAAAAAAAACAACTAACTATTACTGTAACTACGCCTGCCAACTAGGCTCGAGTTCATCACCCGAATTGGCCGGACTGGCTGTCTACGTTGTATCTATGTTATGAATGTGTTAACATTACCTTTGTATGGAAACGCCATAGAATTGGTATTGACAGTCTAGTCAAAATGACTGATCCAACCAAGCCAGGTCAAAATATTGTGTGTTATTATGCTTCCGATCCTGTCTAGACTAGTGTTTCTTGTCTACGGTAGCCAGATGTCATTGAGATGTATGGTCTGACTGTCTCCCTTGTGTGTTTTCAGTCATATGTGAACCCCATAGCTGCATCACGGGCCAAGGGACCTGCACCCAACGCAGGACCGTCTATCCAGGATTACCTGAGCAGACCACGGCCAACATGGTAAGCATAAGATAACACCCCAAAGGACCCAGGATTTGTGCCTGAAAGGGCTCCAGGTTGTATAACTGGCGAGATGGACCTACCCTCATTGATGTTACTGAAGAATGTCAACAGGCAAAATGGTGGATTCTATGTGTGTAAGTCGGGGTAGTAAGGCATTGCTGTTTTATAGTAATAGGCTACACGCTTTGAAATGCTGCCTGCAAGTCACAGTAAAATGTTGCTATGCCCTTGAATGTTTGGACCTAGGCCTACATCACCGTCAGTTGTGATTCATTGAGTGATGATGGTTTTTGTTCATCAGGGAAGAGGTGAAAGAGATCATCGAGAGGAAGAAGAAAGGCTCCAGAGCTCTGGCGGACTTTGAGGATCAAATGAACGAGGTATTGTTCAAATGTCAACAATTGTACTTTATTGACCGGTTGTTATTATACCACAAATCCAGCGTTTTCTTTTTTTCTTACATTCAAATATCACAATTTGCTTTGTATAGAATTGGAAGAAAGAGCTGGCGAAGAACAGAGAGAAGTTACTGGGTGGCGTTGACAAGGAGAAAGAGGAGAAGGAGAAGGAGAAGAGAGAGAAGAAGGAGAAGAAAGAGGTATGCTTCTAGTTCAATCCATGTCTAACATTCGAATACAAACATTTTGTTTTATCGTATCCACCTCTCATACCAGATCTCTGTTTTGTGTTTAGAAAAAGAAGAAAGAGAAGGGGAAAAAAGAAAAGGGAAAGAAATCCAACAGGGTGAGGAAAGCTGTCTCCAATGTTTTGTTGAAGGCTGTTGGTATGCATATTGCGGTAGTGGTATCTGTCATCTAAAGTGTAAGCTTTTCACAAAGGTATCTTTGTATCAGTTGCTGTCTTCAAGTCTTCAAATCTAATGAGCTCTGCTTTCATTGTGTTTGGTCAAGCATTCCTCTCCCTCCTCCTCCTCATCGAGTTCTGATTCCTCTAGCAGCTCCTCCTCAGACTCTGAAGACGAGGTATGTACCAGAGTATTTGGTGACAAGTCTGTGTCAGCTTGCCATACTGTTTCCCAGCCACCCTGTGAGCACTATAGAAATATAATATATTAGAAGTAATTGTATTTCTAAGGTAGGCACGAAGAGCTGTGTGAAGTATTGTGAATACATTTATACTGTTGATATTTTGTTTGGGGATTGGCTTCTACCCCCTTTATGAATATGCATTTCCAGTTAAATATTGTCCTACTAATTCAAAGAGGGGAATGTGATAGATTGAAACTGAGTTTTTATCTGATGTCTGTTTGGTCAGAATGAAAAGAAGAGTGTCAAAAAGAAACGCAAAAAGAAGCGGTCCTCCTCCAAGAAAGCATCAGAAGACTCCACTGTAGAATCGGAGCCCGACAGCAAGGTTACTTTGATGTGGAGAGTATTCCATCTATTTCCTTACATTCATTTTAATAGAAGACATTTCTGCACTCTTAGAAATGTCTTTTGTCACGTGCTTCTCTGTTTAGCCATTGTTTGATTTCTGTTCATTCATTTCAAAGTTGAACTTTTTTTTGTTATGTGAGTACTTCATTAAATCTTCATGTTTTGTATGCCAAAAAAGGGCTCCTTCCCTCTCATTCTGTTTCTCTCCAAGAAGACGAAGATGGAGATGGAGATGAAGAAGAAAGAAAAGGTAATTTAAGGGCATTCGTGTGGCTGTTAGTCCTATTTTGTGTATTGCTGCCTGAAGAAGGTTTTGAACATGCTGGGCTACAGTGAGCTGAGGGCTGTAAATGTTTAACCTTCAGGATGAAAAGAGCCGCAGGAAGAAGAGGAAAGCCGAGCAAAGTCATAAAGACTCATCCTCGGAGTCGTCAGCTGACTCAGAAGTGGAGGAGGGTGTAAGTACATTCACCTCTGTCACCTTTATATTCATTTGCCATGTTTTATGACTGAAAATAATGTGTTATGTATTGACTTAGATGACCACTTATGGGATGTATTTTTGTTCCTCGTTGGAAGGCATAGGTCATCTGCAGTTTAAGTATTATATGGAACAAACTTTTTCTGCATTCTGTATCATTGTGAAATACTGCACTTTTTGATTGGACGTTAGGAAACTGTCAACGGCCTTTCCCCATATATTGTGGTTGGTTAATTTTTGCAATGTTTCTGTAGGGTGAACCCAAGAAGAGAAAGAGAAGTAATGAGGAGAAAGAAAAAATAGCAGCAGTAAGTGGTTGTCAGATAAGCATACACAAACCACAGGATGAAAACGGCCACTCTCCATGTGAGATTTTAATGACTAGTGACCAAAATACACTATATTTACAAAGCTATGTGGACACCCCTTTAAATTAGTTGTGGACACCCCTTTAAATTAGTTGTGGACACCCCTTTAAATTAGTTGTGGACACCCCTTTAAATTAGTGGATTAGTCTATTTCAGCCACATCGTTGCTGACCGGTGTTTAAAATCAAGCACGTCACCATGCAATCTCCATAGACAAACATTGGCAGTAGACTGGACCGTATTGAAGAGCTCAGTGACTGTCAACGTGGCACTGCCACCGTCATAGAATGCCAACTTTCCAACAAGTCTGTAAAATTTCTGCCCTGGTCAACAACTGTTCAGCTGAGGAGTGGTAGGCCACACAATCGTCTGTCCTCGTTTTCCATGGCCGAGCAGCTGCACACAAGCCTAAGATCACCATGCGCAGTGCCATGCGTTGGGAGGAGTGGTGTAAAGCTCGCCAGCTTTGAACTCTGGAGCAGTGGAAATGTATTCTCTGAAGGGATGAATCAGACTTCACCATCTGGCAGTCCGACGGGCGAATGTGGGTTTGGTGGATGCCAGCAGAACGCTACCTGCCCCAAAGCATAGTGCCAACTGTAAAGTTTGGTGGAATGGTCTGGGGCTGTTTTTCATGGTTTGGGCTAGGCCCCTTAGTTCCAGTGAAGGGGAATCTTAGCGCTACAGAATACAATTTCATTCTAGACGATTTTGTGCTTCCAATTTTCATGCAACAGTTTGGGGAAGGACCTTTCCTGTTTCAGCATGACTATACCCCCGTGCACAAAGTGAGGTCCATACAGAAATGGTTTGGAGATCGGTGTGGAAGAACTTGACTGGCCTGCACAGAGCCCTGACCTCAACCCCATCAAACAGCTTTGGGATGAATTGGAACACTGACTGCAAGCCAGGCCTAATCACCCACCTCATAACCCGACCTTACGAATGCTCTGCAAGTCCCTGCAGCAATGTTCCAACATCTAGTGGAAAGCCTTCCCAGAAGAGTGGATGCTGTTAGTGGAGACCAACTTCATATTATGCCCATGATTTTGGAATGAGATGTTTGACGAGCAGGTGTCCACATACCTTTGGTCATGTAGTGTATGTTAGCAAATGACCAGAAATGGCAACATGCCTCTGTCAGCAGATAACTACATGACTATCTCTTGGGATTGTTTCAAATGTAGCATATTTGTAATATAATATATGCAGATGCTTTTATCCAGGGCATCTTAGTCATGCATGCATACATTTTAAGATATGGGTGGTCCTGGGATTTGAACCCACTTCCCTGGTGTTACAAGCGACGTGCTCTATTAAATGAGCCACAAAGGACCACATACAATACTGCCTGAGTAATATTTTTCTGCACTGACATATTTTATACAAAAACATAGCAGAATGGAAGTTTAGCACTTACTTACCCAACTGCTGTAAATGTTAACAGGACAAATCAAAGAAGAAGAGGAAAAAGAAGCACAAGAAACATGGCAGGAAGAAGAAGAAGAAGACCTCTTCTGACGTTGAGTTAGACTAACATCTAGCGCTGTGGTTCTCTGTCCAACTGTCCACCACTAGAGAGCATCTGCCTTTCCACTACCAAAAAATCCCATCTTGGCTGCTCCCATGATGGGGGTAGTTGATGGATTAGGGGAACCGCTAGCTTTCTGCTCATGAGAGTTGAGATGGTGGGGAGATGGGGTTTCTAATGTTAATTAAGGACTGGTGAACTGGGAGTTACGGGTCATCAAACCCTCTGTGACGACTTTACATATTTGTTTTTCTTTTGTCTGTTGCTAGTTTTTATTAGATCCAAATGAATGTCGTCGAGGACACCATAAGTCTGTCAAGTGTGGCCCAACTGAACTGAAACATTTGCATATGAAATGAAAATGATCTTCCATACATGGATATTGATCAGCAGTGTACATTTTTTACACCTTTGGTACGCTGCCCTGCTATGTCGTCTATTTTACCATTCTTGGAGATCTCGTGCATCACAAGCTACACTGAGGTCATTTTGGGACTTTGTTATGCTGGTGCCCAGTGTCATGATGCATGCATTCTGATATGATGGTCACTTCTCTTGCCAGCCTCATATTGAAGTTGGGATTGTGAAAATACGAGTGAAATTGTCATTATCACAAGGGATAAACTGTTCAGTTCTGTTAATGTAATGAATTCTACAACTGAATATCTATAAATGAATGGGTTTTAATTATTAAAGTATTGTTTTATCCTTGATAATATAGTGATTATTTTTTGTGTATTGATGAATGATTTGTATTGGATGAGAGTAACAAATAGCATTTATACTTGTAATTTACCATCCTGGAAGCATCATGAAATACAGTGGGGCAAAAAAAGTATTTAGTCATCCACCAATTGTGCAAGTTCTCCCACTTAAAAAGATGAGAGGCCTGTAATTTTCATCATAGGTACACTTCAACTATGACAGACAAAATGAGAAGGAAAAAAATCACATTGTAGGATTTTTAATTTATTTATTTGCAAATTATGGTGGAAAATAAGTATTTGGTCAATAACCAAAGTTTATTTCAATACTTTGTTATATACCCTTTGTTGGCAATGACAGAGGTCAAACGTTTTCTGTAAGTCTTCACAAGGTTTTCACACACTTGCTGGTATTTTGGCCCATTCCTCCATGCAGATCTCCTCTAGAGCAGTGATGTTTTGGGGCTGTTGCTGGGCAACACAGACTTTCAACCCCCTCCAAAGATTTTCTATGACGTTGAGATCTGGAGACTGGTTCGGTCACTCCAGGACCTTGAAATGCTTCTTACGAAGCCACTCCTTCATGGCCGGGCCGTGTGTTTGGGATCATTGTCATGCTGAAAGACCCAGCCACGTTTCATCTTCAATGCCCTTGCTGATGGAAGGAGGTTTTCACTCAAAATCTCACGATACATGGCCCCATTCATTCTTTCCTTTACACGGATCAGTCGTCCTGGTCCCTTTGCATAAAAACAGCCAAAAGCATGCTGTTTTCCACCCCCATGCTTCACAGTAGGTATGGTGTTCTTTGGTGCAACTCAGCATTCTTTGTCCTCCAAACACGAGTTGAGTTTTTACCAAAAAGTTATATTTTGGTTTCATCTGACTATATGACATTCTCCCAATCTTCTGGATCATCCAAATGCTCTCAAGCAAACTTCAGACGGGCCTGGACATGTACTGGCTTAAGCAGGGGGACAAGTCTGGCACTGCAGGATTTGAGTCCCTGGCGGCGTAGTGTGTTACTGATGGTAGGCTTTGTTACTTTGTTACCCAGCTCTCTGCAGGTCATTCACTAGGTCCCCCCGTGTGGTTCTTGGATTTTTGCTCACCGTTCTTGTGAGATCTTGCGTGGAGCCCCAGATCGAGGTAAATTATCAGTGGTCTTGTATGTCTTCCATTTCCTAATAATTGCTCCCACAGTTGATTTCTTCAAACCAAGCTGCTTACCTATTGCAGATTCAGTCTTCCCAGCCTGGTGCAGGTCTATAATTTTGTTTCTGGTGTCCTTTGACAGCTCTTTGGTCTTGGCCATCGTGGAGTTTGGAGTGTAACTGTTTGAGGTTGTGGACAGGTGTCTTTTATACTGATAACAAGTTCAAACAGGTGCCATTAATACAGGTAACGAGTGGAGGACAGAAGAGCCTCTTAAAGAAGTTACAGGTCTGTGAGAGCCAGAAATCTTGCTTGTTTGTAGATGACCAAATACTTATTTTCCACCATAATTTGCAAATAAATTCATAAAAAATCCTACAAAGTGATTTTCTTGATTTTTTTTTTCTAATTTTGTCTGTCATAGTTGAAGTGTACCTATGATAAAAATTACAGGCCTAATCTTTTTAAGTGGGAGAACTTACACAATTGGTGGCTGACTAAATACTTTTTTGCCCCACTGTATTATTCAAAAATTATTGTAGCAACTGCAGATTACCCCTTTAAAGCTGAAATCTGCAGTTTGTGGGCGACCACACGCCGGCCACTTCTTATGTAGTGTTTTCACTTTGAACGAAAACAAAGGGGTTGAGCCCTGAGCTGCCACAAAGATTATGGATATACTGACAAGATACATATCTCGCCACCCTAAAACAATGAGACTTGTTGTCCACAAAGTGGCACAGCAGGCTGTCTATCTCCCGTCATTCCTTTCTTTGGATTGGTGGATACATCTCGTTATTGTAATTGTTTTTTTAATGTTCAATGAGGGTTGTCAATGTCAATTGTCTGTATTCAATGGAGTAAGATGCTATGCTACTAACCTCATGCCATGGATATGCAAAGCCATCTCAGATAGTTTTTTTCACGTCTTATATCAGTACACTTGTAACAATTTAAGCACTACAAAACTTATGTTCGATCAAATGAACCTCACACATTAATTTTGACCAAATCCAACACTCTCATTGACCTTCCTTAGTGGGCAAAACAGTGCTACCTGCTGGAGGGGGAGACAGATTTTCTGCCGAGTTGGGCCTCTTTAGTGTCCTAAGTTTTCATAACTGTGACCTTCATTTCCTACCGTCTGAACACTGTTAGTGTCTTAACGACCGTTCCACAGGTGCATGTTCATTAATTGTTTATGGTTCATTGAACAAGCATGGGAAACAGTGTTTAAACCCTTTACAATGAAGATCTGTGAAGTTATTTGAATTTTTACTAATTATCTTTGAAAGACAGGGTCCTGAAAAAGGGACGTTTCTTTTTTGGCTGAGTTTATATATCAAGGTGACATCGAGGTAGTTACCAATATTAGTTATTTATTGTGTAGGCTGCTATTCTACTTGAAATTAAATCATGTGAAAGAAAACCGGTGCATGACCGTGATACCCAGTATTGGTAGGAAGCACATGAGGTCAGCAGGCATGTAGCTACAACACTGGTGCACTGGTCGCCGGCTTATTTCATCGTGCAGTCCAATCAGCCACGCCAAATGTTCTTGAGTGGCAAAGAATCTGCCAAATTAGCTGATTTGCTTTCCATACACCCACTCCTTTCAACACGCCCACTCCGGGGCTGCAGCTACCCACACTTGCCTTTGGCTGGATTGTTGGGCTGTCTATGCAAGCAGCTGGAGGCAGGGATTTCTCCTGCAGAGCTCCATTTTTATATAACGGTCTGCCTATTCATGTGAGAGAAGCACTTCAACTATGACAGACAAAATGAGAAAAAAAATCCAGAAAATCACATAGTAGGATTTTTAAAGAATGTATACATATTTAAGTAATACGTATTTGGTCACCTACAAACAAGCAAGAGGGCCAAGTTAGTTTTAGTTTTTATTTATTCATTTATTATCCAATAGGCCACAAAGTGTCCTATCCTAGGCCCACCTAGGCCCCATGCTATTCTAGACCACAATTTACCCCTCCCCCTTTGATATCTGGCTCTGCCCAGGTAACAACCTTGCCTACTCTAAACAATGACTTAGGTAAGATTAGTAAATTATCCTTATGTTCTGACATCATGTAGGAGCGCCCCTTTCATTCTCCACATGTCCAATTCTCCCTTGGGCTTCCGTTCATGTCTATCCTGTATAAATGATCTGTCAAGTGTCTTATCTACTTTAAGAGTTATCTGTGCTGCTTTGTATGTTCTTAGATGTACTGTATATGTGCTTGTCTATTTAAACAGTAACCATTTTCTCTCCTTTCTTATTTCACAGGCACTAGTCAATGCTACTACGTCGGCCTGCTGTGCCGTATAATTTCTTGGCAATGTTTCCGTGTTTTACACCATAGTTCCTGAAACCAACTAAACATTCATTCCACTCAGTATCTGTTTATTTACCCATTCTGTCACTCCTTCCTTGCTCATTTCCTGGCCCCCCTTCTAAAACTTCTCCTCTCTGCTCTCAAACCTTCAAGGTCTAAGCAGCACGGGGAGGGCTCCTCCGTCTGCCCTTCCTCCTATCTGTCTTTCGCGCTTTCTCATTGCAGTCTTTATCAAATATGGGTTGTTACCAACTATTGACTAAGTGTCTCACTGTTTGGCATTATCTGAACTCATGGATGTTTAGAAAAAACATGTCTATGGTGGCAATCTCTAAAGTCCTTACATAACCTTAATCAACCTCGATCCTATCAATAATCCTAAATCACCACAGATGTCATATATCCCTGTCAACTTTAATACTGTTTAAATAAAAATCTTCTAATGATCAAATACAGCCAAAACGAATGCTAACCATATCATATGCTTTCTGTACTAATCAGCTCTCTCCATCGGGAGTCCACTGTGTTTTATCTAACAATAACATGGGTTAACCTTAAAATCAGTCTCATCAATCATTTAATATATGTTGCATAGTGTGGGATACATTATCTACAGTAATTTACCATCCCTAAGAACTGCAACATGTTTTTTTTTCATAATTAATTTTAATGCTTATAAAATCAGTATTTTTCTATCTCAATCTATTTTCCTGCCTTATTTGCTTAAACTATGTCCTGTCCAAACCTCAAAGGACACACTACAGGCTGATCCAACTTTGATGTAATGTCCTTAAAACAAGTCAAAATGAGGCTCAGTTGTGTGTGTGGCCTCCACGTGCCTGTATGACCTCCCTACAATGCCTGGGCATGCTCCTGATGAGGTGGCGGATGGTCTCCTGAGGGATCTCCTCCCAGACCTGGACTAAAGCATCCGCCAACCCCTGGACAGTCTGTGGTGCAACGTGGCATTGGTGGATGGAGTGAGACATGATGTCCCAGATGTGCTCAATTGGATTCAGGTCTGGGGAACGGGCGGGCCAGTCCATAGCATCAATGTCTTCCTCTTGCAGGAACTGCTGACACACTCCAGCCACTTGAGATCTAGCATTGTCTTGCATTAGGAGGAACCCAGGGCCAACCGCACCAGCATATGGTCTCACAAGGGGTCTGAGGATCTCATCTCGGTACCTAATGGCAGTCAGGCTACCTCTGGTGAGCACATGGAGGGCTGTGCGGCCCCCCAAAGAAATGCCACACCACACCATGACTGACCCACCGCCAAACCGGTCATGCTGGAGGATGTTGCAGGCAGCAGAACGTTCTCCATGGCGTCTCCAGACTCTGTCACGTCTGTCACATGTGCTCAGTGTGAACCTGCTTTCATCTGTGAAGAGCACAGGGCGCCAGTGGCAAATTTGCCAATCTTGGTGTTCTCTGGCAAATGCCAAACATCCTGCACGGTGTTGGGCTGTAAGCACAACCCCCACCTGTGGACGTCGGGCCCTCATACCACCCTCATGGAGTCTGTTTCTGACCGTTTAAGCAGACACATGCACATTTGTGGCCTGCTGGAGGTCATTTTGCAGGGCTCTGGCAGTGCTCCTCATGCTCCTCCTTGCACAAAGGCGGAGGTAGCGGTCCTGCTGCTGGTTTTTTGCCCTCCTACGGCCTCCTCCACGTCTCCTGATGTACTGTCCTGTCTCCTGGTAGCGCCTCCATGCTCTGGACCCTACGCTGAGAGACACAGCAAACCTTCTTGCCACAGCTCGCATTGATGTGCCATCCTGGATGAGCTGCACTACCTGATCAACTTGTGTGGGTTGTAGACTCCGTCTCATGCTACCACTAGAGTGAAAGCACCGCCAGCATTCAAAAGAGACCAAAACATCAGCCAGGAAGCATAGGAACTGAGAAGTGGTCTGTGGTCACCACCTGCAGAACCACTCCTTTATTGGGGGTGTCTTGTTAATTGCCTATAATTTCCACCTGTTGTCTATTCCATTTGCACAACAGCATGTGAAATGTATTGTCAATCAGTGTTGCTTCCTAAGTGGACAGTTTGATTTCACAGAAGTGTGATTGACTTGGAGTTATATTGTGTTGTTTAAGTGTTCCCTTTATTTTTTTGAGCAGTGTATATAAAAAATATTACTACCGGTCAAAAGATTAAACAAAGTTTCAAATAACATGATCAGATCAGAGTTACTACTCTGGAACCCTCCACAAAGATAAATTATTGTGGAGGGCCATTGGAAGAGAGACTCAAGAAAGTCTGCCCTTAGTCCAAGGCTATGCCATTTCTTTCGTCTCATTGGTTCAAATTACAACTATGTCAAAGAACTATATACTCGTTCATAATTATCAGTTACTCAATTTACCTTAAAATCAGTATCACAAATGACCGTAAATTCCTTATCCAAATGGCCCTCCCATGAGGCTGATCAGACCACAAGGGAAAGCCATGATAGAGGTCAAAGGTTATACCACCCTTTTACTGTCGTGTTCCATACAATATTAGACAAATTGAAGAACCCTTTATCTAAAGAATTCACGTGTTTAATTTAAACTCAGAAAACAAAACTTCTAATATTCCATATGTGAGTGTACCCCTTTCAGATATGTCTCTTGAAAAATGGAAATGTACTCCCTCCAATCATAATTTTTTTAATTTCCTCAATGTTTCATGTAACTCATTCAGTCCTTCTCCAAATAGTCTCCCCAAAATGCTTGATAGGAATACCCTGCCATTAGACACACACAACTGTGATAAACGTGCACTGTCCCTTTAAAATAAAATAAAGTCAGCCTGCAATCCACTTTGCGGACCTTTCATTGTTCCCCGTAATAAAAACAGATTATAATGTTAGTATACCTTATCTCCCTGTTAAATTTCACTGGTGTTACCTGAACAATCAAACCAAAATCAATAACCGGGAACTATTAGAAAACTTTTACGATACAACTCCCTCTCTTATAGCCAAATATAGCCCAGTGAATGCCACCAATCAGTGCTGCCCACCTTACAATTTTTTAACTACATAAAGAGATGTAAGATAACAACAATACATAAAGAGAGACCTAAGACAACAACATTTAGTCATGGCAACACAATTTGTTTAATGTGGAATGCATTGTTCAGCGCATTGCGCAAGTGGGCCTCTCCCTTAGTTTGCAGTGACTTTCACTTCCTCTCCAACTCTGAGGCAGCAGTGTCATTCGAGTAGCCGGGATTAGCCCAGAAGGCTAATATTTCACAACTATTCTTTCAAAATAATATTTATTGTAAGACACATATTGATGTATTCAGTCAATGGTGCCACCTGTAAATGACCGATTGTTTGGTGCCACCCCCTTGTTTTCGTTCTAAGCGAAAACACTACACGAGAAGTAGGGCAGCATAGGGTCACCCACGACCTGCGGATTCTGGCTTTAAACAGAACATTTGTAGACATCCTCAATCTGGACAAAGTTCCTCATGGTTACACCCAGATTCCCTAAAACAGACTGTATTCCTTATCACTGTAGTTTGCAACACAATACTAAATAGACTTATACAGCAGTCACTTTCACCAAACTAACTATGGAAACCATGGATAGCTATGATGTATTGAGAAACGCTGCAATTTGCATGACAATAACTTTACAGTACAGTTAAGGACTCAGGTCACACAGAGGAATCAATCGTACTACAGACAACCGTGGTAAGAGTAATGCTGTACCTTACATAATTTCTCACTTTTTCCTTCCTTATATTCCACATTTCTCTGAAAATTATTCATCGTTTTTGAAATAACTCCTAGACTTATTAAACAACTATTGCGATGAACACAGTCTAGGGGAGTGAAGAATGTGTCATAGGAATGATTGGTATCAAAGGTTAAAGGAGGCCTATTTAAGTCCTTCATATAGTTTGAGCTATTGTTAATATCTACATCCCCCCCCCTTAAATCTGAACTCAGCCCCTGATTTACTTCCAAGAGGTTAGGAGTCACCATAAAAGCAGAACCTGGTATCCTAGGTGACTTCTAGGTAACATCCCTGAGGTCATGTAAATTCAGCCATCGGTGGTTTCAAATGATAGAGATATGTAATATATGGCTCACTGAACCAAGTGGTCTTGATTTCCTTGATTAATGTTTTGACCAGGGGCCCAGAACACTTGGAGAACGAACAGATAAGCAAAAGTATTTATGCCTGCCTGCCTTTGAGGGGTTTGGCAGATTGCTACGAACCTATCAGAGGAGCGTGTCTGTCTCCCTGTGTGCATATTTCTGTCTATTGTTTGTCTATTTAACCTTTAAATATAGAGGTCGTTGGGGTTCTTCATTTTCCACACCTTGGCCAAATTCACGATTCCCGAGACTTTAAGGTCTAGTGATCATTGACAGACTGACATAATGAAAACCAAAGGGTCTATAAAGCCAACTGGTGCTATTGGACATGGTAATATACTGTTAACTACTTCTGTATTCGTCACTGACCTAAGCTTCTGTTTAGTACATTGTTGGCATACATGGGGAAATGAGATTAAGTTACTTATTTGTTATAAAAAGTGGGAGGATCAAATCTAGTGTATGAATTGGTCAAGGATTCATGAAGTCACCCCATTGTGTAATCTCATCACAGGAAGTGTTTGGATCACTACACTGAGCTCAATATCAAGGCTAAGGTAAGTGAGATTTAAAAAAGAGAAAATCATTTCATTTTAAACTATGCAATTAGAAATCACAAATATAAGAATTAGTAAACAACAAATGTATTCAATTATTTGAATCTTAGTCAAGTAATTCAGAAGTCATCTAAATTTAGATGCATTTGAAATTGAAAGTAAACTGAGACACCATGTTAGTGCTGTGGCAGCGTGTTCGTAAATTCACTCTGGATTCTGGAGTGCCAGAGTGCGTTCAAAGTGTGCTCTGGGCTATCATAAATTCAGAGCATTTCGCTCTGGCACTCTCAAACCACCCTCATGTTTTTCATCTTACTTTTGCTCATCTAAGGGTGCGTTACAAACAAGTAATCTGACAGAACTGGTCCTCCAGAGGTAATTTACAAACGTACCATAAGATAAAGACAACGAGTTGGAAATTCCACAAGGTATAATGATCCAGTAAACTTCAAAAAATAAACATCATACTCAACCTACTACAAAATTCCTCTAAATTGTAACCACTTGTTAAATCCCTATCCTTTAGATGTGGAGCATAGCTGCATTGGTGTTAGTGCTGACAGGGTCTGTCTCTTGCTACATCACGTGCCCTGGTGGGAAGGTCTGCTCTGATCAAACAACCTGTTGTTTGACTAAAGGAGGATATGCCTGCTGTCCAGTTCCCAATGTAAGTAACCAGGGTTCACCGTAGGGCAATTTGTAGCCTGGTCCCAGATCTGTTTGTCATGTCAACAGCCATAGCAATTGGCAGCACAAACATCTGGAACCAGGCTAGGGAATTTGATAACACTAGTAAATGGGATTCTCATCAGCACTAAGGTTGTAAATACTGGAAAAAGAAACCAGCATACTGGTACTGTTGTTTCCTTTTCTTTTGGATTACAAAACCAATATTTCAGTTGAAAGACCTTGGGTTTAGAAAGCTGTATGAGCAAAGACCCCATTAAGGTGTTTTGACTGCATATCACCTTTTTTTCATTATGTTTTCCAGGCGGTGTGTTGCTCTGACATGGCCCACTGTTGCCCGTCAGGCTTCAACTGCAATGCCATCACCCAGAAGTGTGAGAAAGGCAACCATCCATGGAGCAGTGTGGCCATGCTGAACAAGGTGGCTGCAGAGGAACCAAGCTCTCCTGTCTCTGCTCCGCTCGAATCTGACAGCAGCCCTGTCCAGAGCAATGCAATGGAGAGCTCCATGGTCGGCAAGGTGCAATGTGACAACTATTATGCTTGTCCCGACGGCACCACCTGCTGCCACCATCCCACAGGCCTGTGGTTCTGCTGTCCTTACTCTCCTGTGAGTTGACTAGTGTTTCTCTGCTTGTAGTATGTTGGCTTGAAGGGCTCTTGTCAATTTGTAATAGTGTTATAGAGTAGCTGGCAGTATCAGGAATTAGTGACACTTTTGTTGTTATTGTATTAGGTTTTTCTTACAGCTAAAAAACAAAACATACTACACAATAAGTTATTCATATTTTTCTAAACTGGATATTTTCTCAGAAATATTAAAAACAAGAATTTGAGAGCTGTGGTATGCATGAAACAATATACTGAATCAATATACGTTGTACTTAATTCCAAAATGGTTATTGTCAATATACAGTGAGCTATAAAAGGATTGGGACAGTGACATTTGTTGTTGTTGTTTTGGCTCTGTACTCCAGCACTTTGGATTTTAAATTATACAATGACTAAGAGGTTAAGGTGCAGACTGTCAGCTTTAATTTGAGGTTATTGTCATCTATATTGTTTCAACAGTTTAGAAATTACAGCAATTTTTGTACATATTCCCCCCATTTCAGGGGACCAAAAATATTTGGTAGAATTTCACTTATATGTGTATTGAAGTAGTCTAAAGTGTAGTATTTGGTCCCATAATCCTAGCACACAATGATTACATCAAGCGTGTGACTACAAACTTGTTGTTTCAGATGATATATTGTGTAATTTTGGAGTCACTTTTATTGTAAATAAGATTATAATATATTTCTAAACATTTCTACATTAATGTGGATGCTACCATGATTATGGATAGTCCTGAATCAATGGTGAATAGTGATGTGTTAGAAAGTTAGACGCACAAATACCATACCCCCAGAGCCAAAACAAGAACAACAAACTTGTCACTGTCCCAATACTTTTGTAGCTCACTGTATCAACTTGTGTACTTCTGTTTTTCCACAGGGTAGGTGCTGTCTAGATGGGTACCACTGCTGTCCCTATGGCTATGACTGTGACCCCACATACACGAAGTGTGTGAGGTACGGCAGCCTGAGGTACCCTTTTGCTCCGAGGCAGGCCCCTTCAATGATCGAAGCCATCAAGGTCTCCAAACCGGAAAACAAGGTCCATGATCAGGTTGGTACCTATGCGTCACACTCACAGGCAACCAATGTTTGTGTAGGCAGTGGACATTGTTCTCTTTCTATGTTTGTTCCTGTGCCATTCAAGTCAGTCTAAGAGAAAATCACTTTTGATTCCCACCTTATGGGCATTAAAAATAATAATGAATAGAGAATGATTTCCTGCACACTGGTATGCTATTATATTTTAACCTCTGAGAGTAGTTAGTAATGTAATCACATTGTTCCCACGCAACCAGATACTCAGATGTGCGGTTTTTTTTACATGTTGAACCCCTGAGTAGAACATTGACGGTGTGGTTATCTTCTTTCCCTCGTCTTTTAGCAGGTCTCATGGACAGCTCTAGTTCAGGCCGCTGACAGCACGCCACAGGCTGGAGTCACTCACTGTGACACTAAATTCTATTGTCCTTCTGCAACCAGCTGCTGCAAGGGACCTAATGGCAAATGGGGATGTTGCCCATTCCCACTGGTAAATATACTGAAAGTGTTGGGTGTACTCTAGAGGGGATTTAATAACACTGACATTAAATACCACTGAGCTATCATTTGATAAAGTAGTATATCGATATTATGTAGGTAGAGCATGTTTAATAATGTAATGAACATTTTATCTGTAGTGCACGTGCAGAGCAGTGTAAAATGTTTTAATCAAATCAAATGTTATTTGTCACATGCGCTGAATACAACAGGTATAGACCTCACTGTGAAATGCTCACTTACAAGCCCTTAACCAACAATGCAGTTAAGAAAAATACCTAAAAAAAGTAACAAAAACAAGTTACAAATAATTCAAGAGCAGCAGTAAAATAACAATAGCGAGGCTATATGCAGTTGAAATCAGAAGTTTACCTAAACTTAGGTTGGAGTCATTAAAACTCGTTTTTCAACCACTCCACAAATTTCTTGTTAACAAACTATAGTTTTGGCAAGTCGGCTAGGACATCTACTTTGTGCATGACACAAGTCATTTTTCCAACAATTGTTTACAGACAGATTATTTTACTTATAATTCACTGTATCACAATTCCAGTGGGTCAGAAGTAGATGTTGACCGATTATGATTTTTCAACGCCTATACCATACAGATTATTGGAGGACCAAAAAAGCTGATACCGATTAATCGGCCGATTACATTTTTTTTTAAATGTATTTGTAATAATGACAATTCCAACAATACTGAATTAACACTTATTTTATCTTAATATAATACATCAATAAAATCAACTTAGCCTCAAGTAGATAATGAAACATGTTCAATTTGGTTTAAATAATGCAAAAACAAAGTGTTGGAGAAGAACGTAAAAGTGCAATATGTGCTATGTAAGAAAGCTAATGTTTCAGTTCCATGCTCAGAACATGAGAACATATGAAAGCTGGTGGTTCCTTTTGACATGAGTCTTCAATATTCCCAGGTAATAAGTTTTAGGTTGTAGTTATTATAGGACTATTTCCCTCTATACCATTTGTATTTCATTAACCTTTGACAATTGGATGTTCTTATAGGCACTTTAGTATTGCCAGTGTAACAGTATAGCTTCCGTCCCTCTCCTCCCTGGGCTCGAACCAGCAACACAACGACAACAGCCACCACATCGAAGCAGCGTTACCCATGCAGATCAAGGGAAACAACCACCCCAAGGCTCAGAGCGAGTGAAGTTTGAAACGCTATTAGCACACGCTAACTAGCCAGCCATTTCACTTCGGTTACACCAGCCTCATCTCAGGAGTTGATAGGCTTGAAGTCAAATCAAATCAAATCAAATTTATTTATATAGCCCTTCGTACATCAGCTGATATCACAAAGTGCTGTACAGAAACCCAGCCTATAACCCCAAACAGCAAGCAATGCAGGTGTAGAAGCACGGTGGCTAGGAAAAACTCCCTAGAAAGGCCAAAACCTAGGAAGAAACCAAGATAGGAACCAGGCTATGTGGTGTGGCCAGTCCTCTTCTGGCTGTGCCGGGTGGAGATTATAACAGAACATGGCCAAGATGTTCAAATGTTCATAAATGACCAGCATGGTCGAATAATAATAAGGCAGAACAGTTGAAACTGGAGCAGCAGCACGGTCAGGTGGACTGGGGACAGCAAGGAGTCATCATTTCAGGTAGTCCTGGGGCATGGTCCTAGGGCTCAGGTCCTCTGAGAGAGAGAAAGAAAGAGAGAATTAGAGAGAGCATATGTGGGTGGCCAGTCCTCTTCTGGCTGTGCCGGGTGGAGATTATAACAGAACATGGCCAAGATGTTCAAATGTTCATAAATGACCAGCATGGTCGAATAATAATCACAAACAGAACAGTTGAAACTGGAGCAGCAGCACGGCCAGGTGGACTGGGGAGCAAGGAGCAAGGAGTCATCATGTCAGGTAGTCCTGGGGCATGGTCCTAGGGCTCAGGTCCTCCGAGAGAGAGAAAGAAAGACAGAAGGAGAGAATTAGAGAACGCACACTTAGATTCACACAGGACACCAAATAGGACAGGAGAAGTACTCCAGATATAACAAACTGACCCTAGCCCCCCGACACATGAACTACTGCAGCATAAATACTGGAGGCTGAGACAGGAGGGGCCAGGAGACACTCTGGCCCCATCCGAGGACACCCCCGGACAGGGCCAAACAGGAAGGATATAACCCCACCCACTTTGCCAAAGCACAGCCCCCACACCACTAGAAGGATATCTTCAACCACCAACTTACCATTCTGAGACAAGGCTGAGTATAGTCCACAAAGATCTCCGCCATGGCACAACCCAAGGGGGGGCGCCAACCCAGACAGGATGACCACATCAGTGAATCAACCCACTCAAGTGACGCACCCCTTCCAGGGACGGCATGAGAGAGCCCCAGCAAGCCAGTGACTCAGCCCCTGTAATAGGGTTAGAGGCAGAGAATCCCAGTGGAAAGAGGGGAACTGGCCAGGCAGAGACAGCAAGGGCGGTTCGTTGCTCCAGAGCCTTTCCGTTCACCTTCCCACTCCTGGGCCAGACTACACTCAATCATATGACCCACTGAAAAGATGCGTCTTCAGTAAAGACTTAAAGGTTGAGACCGAGATTGCGTCTCTGACATGGGTAGGCAGACCGTTCCATAAAAATTGAGCTCTATAGGAGAAAGCCCCGCCTCCAGCTGTTTGCTTAGAAATTCTAGGGACAATTAGGAGGCCTGCGTCTTGTGACCGTAGCGAACATGTAGGTATGTACGGCAGGACCAAATCAGAGAGATAGGTAGGAGCAAGCCCATGTAATGCTTTGTAGGTTAGCAGTAAAACCTTGAAATCAGCCCTTGCTTTGACAGGAAGCCAGTGTAGAGAGGCTAGCACTGGAGTAATATGATCAAATTTTTTGGTTCTAGTCAGGATTCTAGCAGCCGTATTTAGTACTAACTGAAGTTTATTTAGTGCTTTATCTGGGTAGCCGGAAAGTAGAAACAGTGCAATGCTTGACGCACAATGAAGAGCTGCACGAAAGTGCTGTTTGAATTCATGTTTACGCTCCTGCTTCTGCCTACCACCGCTCAGATACTTAGATACTTGTATGCTTGTATGCTCAGTCAGATTATATGCAACACAGGACGTGCTAGATAATATCTAGTAATATCATCAACCATGTGTAGTTAACTAGTGATTATGATTGATTATTTTTTATAAGATAAGTTTAATGCTAGCTAGCAACTTACCTTGGCTTACTGCATTTGCGTAACAGGCTTGTGGAGTTCAACGAGAGAGAGGCAGGTCGTTATTGCGTTGGACTAGTTAACTGTAATCTTGCAAGATTGGCTCCCCCGAGCTGACAAGGTGAAAATCCGTCTTTCTGCCCCTGAACGAGGCAGTTAACCCACCGTTCCTAGGCCATCATTGAAAATAAGAATGTGTTCTTAACTGACTTGCCTAGTTAAATAAAGATTAAATAAAGGTGTAAAAAAATATAAAAAATAGGCAAATAGGCCAACAAAAATATCGATTTCCGACTGTTATGAAAACTTGAAAACGGCCCTAATTAATCGGCCATTCCGATTAATTGGTCAACCTCTAGTCAGAAGTTTATGTACACTAAGTTGACTGTGCCTTTAAACAGCTTGGAAAATTCCAGAAAATTATGTCATGGCTTTAGAAGCTTCTGATAGGCTAATTGACATAATTTGAGTCAATTGAAGGTGTACTTGTGGATGTATTTCAAGGCCTACCTTCAAATTCAGTGCCTCTTTGCTTGACATCATGGGAAAATCTAAAGAAATCAGCCAAGACCTCAGAAAGAAAATTGTAGACCTCCACAAGTCTGGTCCATCCTTGGGAGGAATTTTCAAATGCCTGAAGGTACTACGGTCATCTGTACAAACAATAGTACGCAAGTATTAACACCATGGGAGCACGCAGCCATCATACCGCTCAGGAAGAAGATGCGTTCTGTCTCCTAGAGATAAACGTACTTTGGTGCGGAAGGTGCAAATCAATCCCAGAACAACAGCAAAGGACCTTGTGAAGATGCTGGAGGAAACAGGTACAAAAGCATCTATATCCACAGTAACACAAGTCCTATATCAACATAACCTAAAAGGCCGCTCAGCAAGGAAGAAGCCACTGCTCCAAAACCGCCATAAAAAAGCCAGACTACGGTTTGCAACTGCACATGGGGACAAAGATCGTATTCAAACGTCCTCTGGTCTGGTGAAACAAAAATAGAACTGTTTGGCCATAATGACCATCATTGTGTTTGGAGGAAAAAGGGGGAGGCTTGCAAGCCGAAGAACACCATCCCAACCGTGAAGCACGGGGGTGGCAGCGTCATGTTGTGGGGGTGCTTCGCTGCAGGAAGGACTGGTGCACTTCACAAAATAGATGGCATCATGAGGCTGGAAAATGATGTGGATGTTGTCATGTATTTACTATCATTAACTGAAGACTTAATTTTTTATCAAAGATTCTCTGTAATTAGTATTACGCGATTAGACTGATTAATCATGTAACTAATTAACTAGGAAGTCGAGGCACCAAGGAAAAAATATTCAGATTACAAGGTTATAATTTCCTATTATAACCTTTCAGATATTTTCATATCTGATCCATAGTCTTCTGATTAATTAATTATTTACTTTACCTCACGTTAGTCTCATTCCAAACGTCGTAAATTGTTGGTTATCTGCACGAACCCAGTCTTCACTATGAGTAATCCATACATCAATTGTCTTAAATCATTTATTTATTGCTAACTAAGTAATTCACAGAAATGCATAAACAAACAAACAAGGTAAATGTGGTTACAAGAAATGATAGGAGAATGTGCCCTAGTGGGCTAAACCGGCATGGCGGCTTGTTAGACAAAAGGGGAAGTGGGGGTCGACTAAGAAGTCACTACAAAGTGATAATTATAACAATTGAAATGCTAATCCTTTGCACATGAACGCTCACTCATTTGGGAACAATTGCAATCAATATACTGTATATATTTACGCTCAGTGTGTCGTCTTGATCGCTGGTGAAAAGTTAATTTCTTTTGGAGAATTGTCCGTCTCTCTCTCTGTCGTGTTTGTAGTGGATAGTTCAGAGTGACATTCATTCGTTTCGTTATAGAATGGATGTTTCGGCGGTTGTCGTTCTTCGTGTTCAATGATACCGAATTCCTAGCTGCAGACTAGTAATTAATATCAAAGACTTGTTCTTATTCTGTCGTTATCGATAGTCTAAGAGTTTAACCACATGGTATGGTTAAAAGATTCAGCAATGGTCTACAACCTTTGTCCTCCTAATGGAGAAAAACATGGTCTGCAACCTTTAGCCATCTCGTAATTGAGGTAAGCTCGGTCTGCTGATCGAAAACCCGAGTGGGGGTTTTATTTGGAAGGCAGAAAAGGGCTGTCCTAGGACGCCTGACCCTAACTGGGCTCAGGGGCGGTCCTCTGATTTAGTTAACTCCAATCCCCTTTTTCCTTCATTAAACACGTCCAAAATCATATTACACAATTTTACAAACAGTATCATACTCACTCATTCATCTTATACAACAATTAGATGTAAACCTCATATCTGAGGCTATTATATAAACAGTGTTATGGTAATGTGGCCACACCGTCTCCCATGAGCTTCCCCAAGTTGTGACAAATGGACCAGTTTGTAGCTGGATTCTTCACTGATCTTTTATACTTTCTCCGGAAGATGAAATTTGTTGGTACCTCAAGTTCTGTGAGGTGGAAGGAATTACTTTGTTCTCTATGAAAATTTACTCTCTATACTGTGTGTCCATGAGGAGTTCCTCAGGAATTTACGACGTCTCTCTGACAACATCAACCTAGTTGAAGGAGGAAAGGTGGGAGGCAGGGAGAGGGGGATGGGGCTTGCTATACCCAAAGAGGCCAACGTCATGACAATGTATTAAAGAAACATCTCAAGATATCAGTCAGGAAGTTAAAGCTTGGTCGCAAATGGGTCCTCCAAATGGACAATGACCTCAGGCATATTTCCAAAGTTGTGGCAAAATGGCTTAAGGACAACAAAGTCAAGGTCTTGGAGTGGCCATCACAAAGCCCTGACCTCAATCCTATAGAACATTTGAAAGCAGAACTGAAAAAGCGTGTGTGAGCAAGGAGGCCTACAAACCTGACTCAGTTACACCAGCTCCGTCAGGAGGAATGGGCCAAAGTTCACTCAACTTATTGTGGGAAGCTTGTGGAAGTCTACCAAAAGCGTTTAACCCAAGTTAAACAATTTAAAGGCAATTCTACCAAATACCAATTGAGTGTATGTGAACTTCTGACCCACTGGGAATGTGATGAAAGAAATAAAAGCTGAAATAAGTAAATCTCACTACTATTATTCTGACATTTCACATTCTTAAAATAAAGTGGTGATCCTAACTGACATAAGACAGGGAATTTGTACTATGATTAAATGTCAGGAATTGTGAAAAACTGAGTTTAAATGTATTTGGCTAAGGTGTATGTAAACTTCCGACTTCAACTGTACAGGGGGCAATGGTTAGTTGAGGTAATTGAGGTAATATGTACATGTAGGTAGAGTTATCCCATTAAGATCATGTGCAATATTATGCCGATTTTATATTACTATCATGTTCTGAGACCTATTTTTAATTTTTAGGCAAAGTGTTGTGCGGATGGCCTGCATTGCTGTGAATATGGATACACCTGTGACCCAAACTCATACAAGTGCAGGAAATGGTACTCTCAGATTCCTTCAGGTCTGAAGGATGATGCAAATCAGGACTGACACTATTTCAAATGATTTATGATCTTGTCACTGTACTGACATTGGATTGTACCCTTTTTGTGAATGCATTTGAATTTAACCTTGCACTGATGAATACAAGAATGTTAAATCATTTCACCCAATCATTAAAATGTTTCCTTGTTGAGTATTTAGTGTATCATTCCTTATAGGTTATCAATCTCCACTGGCTAAATTGTATCAGAGTCAAATATTTATATACAGTATGGGTGTGTTCGTAAATTAATTCTGGAGCGCATGGGTGTGCTCAGAGTGCGCTCATAAATTCAGAGCGCTATCAGATTGTCAGTTACTACATTCAGAGCGCACACTAGACGCTTTGGCCAAGGAGTAGGGTTGATCCCATCATTCTGACCTCACAACTGCAGTCAAGCACCCAAGCTAACTGGCTAACGTTGTCTAGCTAACGTACTTCCTGACACAAATGAGAGAACACCTCAGTGTGACCATTTTACTCAGCCTGTCAGAGCTGGTTAGTCTGTTTTCATGTTATCCAGAGCGTTGGTGACTGTAACCGTACTGCTGGCATCACTTTCATTACGCATTTCATTACGCTAACGTTTACTGACACCGGCCTTATTCAACGGGTGTTGAGCGTTCGTAAAGTCATCAGTTATTCTGCGCTCTGGCACACTCAGACAAGAGTGCTCTGAAATCGGAGAAGATAGGAACCCATACTATGTATCATTCATGCTCCTCACTTTCTGAGCCATTGCCTGATTGGAGTTACTATGGTAACAACATCAAGTAGCTCACGTTAGTTTTTCAAAAATGTTATTATGAACACAACAAATACAAAAAAAAAAAAACAGAAATATACAAACAAGAGTACATAAACCTAACCATTAAATAATGTAATGAAACAGCAGGGAGCAGGTCTCGAACCCTCGACCTTCTAGCCCGAGGTCCGGCGCGCTATCGACTGTGCCGCAAAATGCTCGTGCGGGTCTTTTATACTGTAGCGACCCACACAGACAGCTGTGTGTTATGTCTTAGGCTAGGATGTGGTTGTGTTGTACTGACCAGTACCCGGTGTTCGCGGGGTCCGACATGTCAGTCAACCTGCTATCTGCCAATCACGGGAATGCCTGGAATGTTCTGATGCCGGGCATCCTGGTGGTTGGCGGAGTGGCGTGGAGGGGGGTTGGGCAGGGGGGTGAGCATTGGAAGTTAAGACCAGGTTCAGCCTTTAGTCTCTCTCTCTTACGTCTGGGCTGCCCAAGAGAAGGTCGCGATTGGCTTATGGGTTATCTGTTATCTTTTTGGCGTGTGCTACGGCCCAAACAGTAGCCTGTGTAAAGTTGGTTTAATAAACCGTCAATTCGCAAACTCAAGCCTCTGTCTGGACAATTGTTCCTTTATGATCTAGTCAGGTCATTACATTGGTGTCAGAAGTAAAAACGTTGATACAAGTTAGCCAGCTAGCTAGCTGACTTATGTGGCTAGCTACCGTAGGTGAGAACGGGGGTTGAAAATGCGTCGAGGGAATCCGAAAGTGAAGGTGGAGGTAGGGGACGATTATGGCCAAGGAGGTGCGTGTGAATGGACGTCGGGGGTTCTGTCTGAGGAGATCGCCAGGGCGTCGGAGCGCAGAGGCCGCTTGAGGGAGGACGTTAGAGCGATGGCGGCTGAAGCAGGCATGAGTGCTTCGTCGACTGTATTTCGCGCGGATTCTGGTGGGCGGACCGAAGTGGCGACGTCGACGCGGCGTGACGAGGAATCTGGGGCTCAGGATGTAAACAAACATGGCGGCGCCCAGTTCCCGGCTGCGTCCGTATCTGTTAAGACCCCGAAGTATTCCGGTAAGGCGGATTGGGAAGCTTTTCATGCTCAGTTTGAACTGTTAGCTCATTTTAGGGGGTGGTCGGATGAAGAAAGGGCACTGCAGTTGGCTTTATGCCTCACGGATGAAGCTCTGGCCTGTTTGATATTGATTAGCCCCGAGGACAGGCATGATTATGGTGCTTTAGTGGGAGCACTGAGGAGGCGCAATGGACAGTGTGTACAGCCCGGGCTACTGCGCTCCGAACTGAGTAATAGACGCAGGCAGCCTGGAGAGCCTCTACGGGTGCTAGCTAATGACATTGAGAGCCTCTCTCGGCGGGCATATGCTCACATGCCCCCTCCGTGCAGAGCGAGCTAGCACGGGACCAGTTCATACGGGCGCTCTCTCCTACGGAGCTGCGCATACAGACCCAGCTGGCTCATCCTGAGTCATTGCAGACAGCCTTGGAGATGGCTTTGGAGAGGGAGCTGGTGTGGGCTGGGGCTTCAGCTGGGGCTTTGGTGGGGGTGCAGGGAGACACACCCTCTGTGCGAGCTGGGGGCAGAGCAGCCCGGAGCCGGAAAAGCCTGCTTGGGTGGCCGAAATGACAAAACTCATTCGGGCTGTGTCGCTACAGGCGGCACGAAACACAAGCCCTGGTCCCAGGGTCTGCTGGGGTTGTGGCCAGCCAGGCCATCTGCGCCGAGATTGCCCCATGTCCCCCAGAGCTCAGGGAAACGGCTCGGGGTCCGCATAGACCGGGTAGTGCGGACCCCTGGCTTTCTATCCCAACCACCATCATCTTCAGGAGGAGCCCACCTGCACAGACGGGGAAGCAAGGCTCCACTTCCCCCAGAAGCAGACGAGGGCAAGCGGATGGAGCCTGTTGTTGTGGTGGGCCGGACCTGTGTTGGGGACTTTTGTCATGTCCCTGTCACTGTGGAGGGGGTGCCCTGCTCCGCCCTGGTGGACACTGGGTCCACAGTAACCCTGGTGAGGCCAGATATTGTGCCAGGTTGGACTCAGTGTGAGCCTACAACTGTGCAGCTCCGCACAGTCACAGGTGAGCTGGCACCCATGAAAGGGAAGGGAATAATGACTCTGACAGTAGGGGGCAGGACTGTGCGTCATCCTGTGTGGGTGGCGGCTGTGCAGGACCCTTGTATCCTGGGGTTGGACTTTCTTAGGAGCACAGGCTGCCAGTTAGACCTAAATAGGGGCACACTGAGCTTCCAGGGAGGGACGGAAGTCACCATGGCCCCCCCTAATGTCACATTCACTCAACCCAACAAACCCTTTACTTCAACAATTAAAGCAGCAGAGACTCATGGCTGCGCCCCCTCCCCCACAGCTGTGTGTGACTTTTCCCCAGTCCCCCTGTCACCTACGGCGGTGTGTTACATTCCCCCAGCTACCTCCATGACACAGCCCTCTGTGAGCCCGGGCCGCAACCCCCCAGCCCAGCTACCCCAGATGGGAGAGGAGAGGACACTGTCTGCAGTGAGGGAGATATGGGGGAGGAACTGTGTTGGTCTTGACCCCGAGCAGCAGGAACGGTTGTGGCAGTTGCTGTTTGAATTCAGAGACAGTTTTGCGTTGAGTGAGGGAGAGGTGGGTCAGACTCATCTGGTGCAGCATGAGATCGACACAGGTGATGCTCGACCCATCAAGATGCGTCCCCGCCGTATCCCGCTGGCACGCCAGGAGGCGGCAGACAAGGCTGTGTTGGAGATGCAGCGGGCAGACTTCATTGAGCCCTCAGACAGCCCCTGGGCGGCGCCAGTCGTCATGGTTCCGAAGAAGGGGGCAAGCTGAGGTTCTGTGCGGACTACAGGCGGCTGAATGAGGTAACCAGGAAGGACTCATACCCCATACCACGTATCGACGAGTCGCTGGACCTGGTTAGGGGTCCTCCTGGTTCTCCTCACTAGACCTCCGAAGTGGCTACTGGCAGGTGCCCCTCTCCCCAGAGGCCAGAGCCAAAACTGCGTTCTCCACTAACAGAGGACACTGGCAGTTCAAGGTCCTGTGCTTTGGCCTGTGCAACGCTCCAGCTACTTTTGAGCGTTTGATGGACAGGGTGCTGGATGGCATCCCCCGACAGCAGTGTCTGGTATACCTCGATGACATCCTGGCCCATGGCAGCTCCTTCCAGTCAGCCCTGGAGGCGCTACGGCGTGTGCTGGAGAGGGTGGCTGCCGCAGGTCTGAAGCTCCACCCCGAGAAGTGCCACTTCATGAGGAGAGAGGTGTCCTTCTTGGGCCACCGAGTGGGGAAGGAGGGGATCAGCACCATGGAGGACAAGGTAGGGGCTGTCAGAGACTGGCCCACCCCCACCGACCAGCGTCAGCTGAAGAGCTTCCTGGGCCTGGCCTCGTACTACAGGAGGTTTGTACGGGGCTTCTCAAGCGTTGCTGCTCCACTGAACCGCCTGCTGCCGAAGGACAAGGCTTTCACTTGGACAGTGGAGTGTGAGGAGGCGTTCAACACCCTCAAACGTGCACTGATCGAGGCCCCGTGCTCGCCCCCTGACCTCACCTTGCCCTTTATCCTGGACACAGACGCGAGCAATGTGGGCATGGGTGGGGTGCTGGCCCAGGTGGGGCCAGAGGGGGAGAGAGTGGTGGCGTACTTCAGCAAAACATTTGACAAACATGAGCGCCGCTACTGTGTCACCCGGCGGGAGCTCTTGGCTGTTGTGGCTTCCGTCAAACACTTCAAGTACTACCTGGGTGGTCTGCCCTTTACTGTAAGGACTGACCACTCTGCTCTCCAGTGGCTCATGTCTTTCCGAGAGCCAGAGGGGCAGGTGGCACGCTGGTTGGAGGAGCTTCAGCCGTATGACTTCACGGTGGCGCACAGGGCAGGGGCACGCCACTCCAACGCCGACGCCATGTCCCGTCGGCCCTGTACTGCAGACGGCTGCCGCCACTGTGAACGGAGAGAGGGACGGGAGAGAGAGCTGCGGGCAGAGGAGGGTGTCTGTGCCACAGTGTGTCGGGCGAGCGGGCCTGTCTGCTGCGAGCTGCAGACTGTCGACGTGGCTGAATGGCGGCAGCAGCAGGGACGGGACACAGACCTACAGCCAGTGCTACAGTGGGTAGAGGCGCAGGTGAGGCCACCATGGGAAGAGGTGACAGCGCTCTCACTCGCGACCAAAGGGTTGTGGTCGAAGTTTGAGAGACTGCGGCTGGCTGATGGCGTGCTACAGCGGGCATGGAAGGAGTCAGCTACGGGAGAGGAGAGGTGGCAGGTGGTGGTCCCAAAAGCATTGCGGGAGGCTGTGCTCCAGAGTACTCATGGGGGTGGGGACTGGACACTTTGGGGTCACAAAAACACTGCGCCGTCTCCGTCAGGGCTTCTACTGGGGGCAGCACAAGAGGGATGTGGAGGACTTTTGTCGCCGCTGTGACAACTGCACAGCGAGAAAGGGCCCCCAGGCCGCTCTCATGCTCAGCTCCAACAGTTCCCAGTGGGGGCTCCCATGGAGAGGGTGGGAGTGGATGTAGTTGGGCCGTTCCCCACCACAGACAGTGGAAACCGCTGGGTGCTCACGGCCATGGACTATTTCACAAAATGGCCCGAGGCCTATGCTCTGCCTGACCAGGAGGCAGAGACCATCGTCGACGCCCTGACAGCGGGGATGTTCAGCAGGTTTGGAGCTGCAGAGTCCATCCACAGCGACCAAGGCAGAAACTTTGAGTCCCGTGTGTTCGCCACCATGTGTGAGAGGCTGGGTATGCACAAGACCCGCACTACTCCTCTCCATCCTCAAAGTGATGGCCTTGTGGAGCGCTTCAACAAAACGCTTGGACAGCAGCTGGCCATCGTCTCTTCCAAACACCAGCGTGACTGGGACAAGCACCTGCCTATGGTCCTCATGGCATGCCGCTCCGCTGTCCAAGACTCCACCTCCTGCACGCCTGCCCTCCTCATGCTGGGGAGAGAGATCCGCACCCCTGCGGAGATGGCGTTTGGTCGGCCCCTGGATAGCCCTCATGTTCCTCCGGGGCCGGAGTATGCCCGGAGACTCCAGGACCGCCTGGAGACAGCCCACACCTTCGCCAGAGAGCAGCTGGTGAATGCAGGTGTGAGGCAGAAAAGGAACTATGACGTGCACACCCGGGGAAGGCACTTTGTGGCTGGGGAGCTGGTCTGGGTCTACAGCCCCCTAAGAAAAAAAGGCAGATGCCCCAAGTTGGACAGTCACTGGGTGGGACCCTGCAGTGTCCTGGAGAGGGTAGGGGAGGTTGTGTACCGGGTGCAGCTTCCTCCCAGGGGGAGAAAGGTGGCACTGCACCGGGACAGGTTAGCCCCATACAGAGGGGCCTCTTTTCCCCAAACCCCAGGAACCCCCACAATTCCCCTCTCTGGCAATGACATTCTCCAGGCACCCACCCTCAGGTGCCGCAGACAAGGCTCCAGACAGCCCACTCCCCCTGTTTCCCCCCCTGTGTCACCGCGTGGTTCCCCAGAGCCACGGACTGTATTACCCGTTCCCGCTTCCTTGTCCCCCATATCCCTGCCTTCATCCCCTGGTTCCCAGGGGGCACTCTGCGACCATCACGGCCACGCAGGCAAAGGAGACCTCCGGGTCGCTTCAGAGACTTTGTTTGTTCCCTCGGGGACGAGGGACTTTGTGGTGGGGGGCTGTGTAGCGACCCGCACAGACAGCTGTGTGTTATGTCTTAGGCTAGGATGTGGTTGTGTTGTACTGACCAGTACCCGGTGTTCGCGGGGTCCGACATGTCAGTCAACCTGCTATCTGCCAATCACGGGAATGCCTGGAATGTTCTGATGCCGGGCATCCTGGTGGTTGGCGGAGTGGCGTGGAGGGGGGTTGGGCAGGGGGGTGAGCATTGGAAGTTAAGACCAGGTTCAGCCTTTAGTCTCTCTCTCTTACGTCTGGGCTGCCCAAGAGAAGGTCGCGATTGGCTTATGGGTTATCTGTTATCTTTTTGGCGTGTGCTACGGCCCAAACAGTAGCCTGTGTAAAGTTGGTTTAATAAACCGTCAATTCGCAAACTCAAGCCTCTGTCTGGACAATTGTTCCTTTATGATCTAGTCAGGTCATTACAATACTTTTATGGTGCGTATTGCTTTTTTGTTTTTACATTTACTGATCATTTCAAAATATTATTTCATTTCTATCTTAAATCAAGTGAAAAGGGGTTTGTTCTCTGCCCACTTAATTTTATGGACAAAGAATCTTCCATGAAAGATAAACAAATTGACAATGAAAGTTAAATCAGGGTCCATATCATTTGGTTCAAAATAAAACATAATATCAGTCTTTCAAATTAAAATTAATAGTTGTTTCTTTTTAAATAAAATCTTCTAACTCACACCAAAATCTTCTGACATAAGAGCAGTCCCAAAATAAATGGTCAAGAGGCTCTGGGTCACAATCACGAAATACACATTTGTTAAATCTGTGTATAATAAAGGTCTTTACAGGGTATATTCTATGAATGGGTTTGTATGAAACTTCTTTCACCTTATTAGATATACACTATTTACTAGATAACAACGAACCTTTGATCCAGTTCACTTGTCCTAGGGCTACATTCCAGTACATTTTAGCAGAGGGAATAGTAACATATTGACATAGTTTCCTTATATACATGTTATTACATTTATAGTTTAAAATGTCAATTCTTTCTAGTTGTATTGAGGCTACAAAATCCTCAACAGTTGCACTTGGAGTACTGTTATATTCTCCTGAAAGAAGAATAGCACCTTTAGGGACAGCTCTAACAACAATTTGATACTCCTCTGGAGTAAATGTAACATTGTGTGTTCTAATACATTCTGGATAATCATATAGTTTTCCATCATTATTCAATAATTGTTTAACCCAAATAATGTTGTTGTCAAACCAGTTCTGGAAAAACAGTAGCTAACGTTAGTGTTTATGTATCTACGGCTAGCTACGAGCCAACAATCCTGCCTCCTATCTACAATGGCTGAAATGTCTGCTATGAACAGAAAATTGATTCAGAATCTCGCTGAAACTCTTTCTAAACACGCCAAACACTGTAAGTATGAGTTTTGATAGCTAATGTCAGTTTGCAGAGTCTATGTTGCGTCCTGAGATAGCTACGTTACAGTAACGGCTCGCAGAACTTCTTAGTAGCCAACTACCTAGTTTCTTCTTCTCTGCATTTATCTAGCTACAGTAGCTATATATCTAATAACAAAACGTGCAAACAAAAGAAAAGTTAATAGCTATCTATTGTTGTCTAGCTCCTCCAACCAAAACTCACCTTCCATTGAACGTGTTAGCACCACTGTTTAGGTGACAGATGGGGGCGCAAAAATCCTGCTTTGTTGAGATCATGTCAGGTATGTCCTGTGTTTATGCAAATTAATTAAAGCATATATCAGTCTACGTAAATTGAAATGATGCATATGGAAGCAGTACTAACACTAAACAGAAACGGAGTGTCTGATCCGACTATTCAATGGACTCCTGGAGGATCAGAGTGACAGGAGGATAGGGAATGGCCTGGACAGTGGGAAATTCAGGAATATTCCCCACAACACCTTTGGAATGACTGATGACATGATCATGGATAGAGGTAGGTGTCACTTTTGTCACATGAAACAGAATGTAAGCACCAAATAAAGTATGATACTGATGTGGTAAGGTATCACAAAAAAAATGGTATTATATTCCAGTCTTTTGCGCATTTGACAAGGACAACGACAGCTACGTCAGTGTGAAAGAGTGGACCGAGGGACTATCAGTCTTTCTCCATGGGACATAGGATGAAAAAACAAAGTTTAAGAAAGCTTAAAGTGTATCATGTAGGCTTTTCGACTGCTATCTACGATATTTCTACCCATATGTATGGTCCCCCATATGGTTTTCACAGCTTTGATGTGTATGACTTGGGTACATTTCCCGGGAAGAGACGTTCCACATGCTGAAGAACAGCCTGATCAGACAGCCCACAGAGGAGGACCCAGACGAGGGCATCAAAGACCTGGTGGTGATCACGCTCAAGAAGATGGTAATGGAAAAATGTTTATCTTCATTTTCATCAGGTTAAACCAGGCTGAATGCTGTGCTACCTATTGTTCAACCTGCCAAGCTAACTTCATTGTACCCTGTGTTTACAATCACTGTTTAACTTGGCCACAATTGACCAATTCATGTTTCAGATTAAATATACTGTCTGAACATAAAATATCAATGAGCTGTTTCCTTCCTCAGGACCATGACAGCAGACTGTCCTATGCAGACTTTGAAAAGGCAGTGAGAGATGAAAATCTATTGCTTGAGGCTTTTGGAACCTGCCTTCACGATGCCAAGGTGACCCTTGAAGTTAAGACTGTAAAAACAGTGTAATGACTTGTCTGTCTGGATTGGACAATATTTTGCCATTGTCTGACATGTTCTTTCCTTCTGTGTTACAGAGCATATTGGCATTTGAGCAGCATGCATTCCAGGATCCACTTGAGCGTTAAGGACATCACTAAGTTATTCATTTTCATAACACCATTTTTTATTTTTTTTTATAAACAAAAATCGTCTTATACACTGATGGGAAATGTAGAAATAAAACATGTTGAGAAAATATATTTGAATGGTGTAAATGTAGGAACTTGCTAATGTCCACCTCATTCCCTGTGAAAAGCAGTCTGTCAGGACAGGTCTGTTAGATTCTCCTCCGAGGCTTTGCTGACTTTGTCTTCTTCTCTGTTGGCTTGACTTCAGGAACTGATGCAACCTGAGAACAAGGAAAGAAATTAATTTACTGTAGTATCACTCTTCAATTGTGAGTGAACAATTTTAAGAGGCAAATGACCACGAATATACCTTTTTCAATGTATTTCTGATCATGTTGGCTGTTATGTTCAATGACTCGTCTGCCATATCCATCTTAGGCTGGTCTGGTAGTTTTGGTCCAATGAGGATTTCATTTTTGTCCACAAAGCCAAAAAGTGAGTCTTTATTAGTTTCTACTATTTTCCGTTTTCTGTTCTCCAAATGGGTGGTCCTCGGTACGAATCTTGGGGGTGCTGCAAGGGGTGGATTCTTACTCAGTCTTTTCACTATTCCCCTGTCTCCCCCAGAAGAGGAGGGAACGCTGCTTATGTTGGGTGCCAGCTGCTGTTTAGTATTTATGGCATTATGCAATGACCCCATTTTGTCCTCTGTTGGAATAGTCCTGCATTGGTTTGCCTGATAACTATACAACCGATCATAAGATGGGGCATGTCTGTAAGGAAGAAACTCCTGTGGGGGTAAAGGCAATAAGGGAAATCCTAAATAATGGCCTTGGCTGGTACTCGAAGTCTCTCCCTTGTTGCTAGCATCACTGGATCTCTGATCATCACCTGAGGAAGTCCTGGCTGTGGTAGCAACTGTATCTGAAGACATGGGCTTTTTGCACTCTTCATCCCCGTGGTCCTGTTCCTTTGCTTCTCAACCAAAAAAGAAGAATCATATGTCAACTAACTACATCATAATAATCCTTCTTACATTGGGAATGACATACCAGAGATAGTTCTGATAATATTATACTAGCACAACATCTGTACTTTTATTTTGAGTCGTCCTGTTCACATATCGTCTCCTGTCTTGCAGCTTTAGTCTGGTGTCCTCCACCGTCTCATACTCTGGGGCATAGCACACATGTAGTAAACCTCCAAAGAAACTCTTCTCATCCATGTGCCGTTTGGCCGCCCTGAAACACAATTACTTTAAAGCATAACTGGCTGAGACATGTGATCTACCAGCTGGTGTACGACTAGCGTAGATAAAACTAGGGCCTGAAGTTCTTCCTGACCAGGTTACATGGTCAGGGAAAACACCCATCCCTGACTATCTCATCCTAACCTATAAAACATGTCCTAACCTTGCATTGGTGAGTTTCTGGAACTTGATGAGGTAGACCTCTGTGAATTGTTCTGCAGGGTACTCATCCAGCACCCTGTACTCCTCCACAGCCCCGTACAGCGCAGAGAGCTCGATCAGTTCTGTCATCACCCCGATGGCTGGGACTCCTTGCAACATCAGGTAACGAGACTCCAAGTTGATGGTGTACACCTACAGGGGCAATATAGCACGGGTTAGAAATACAATAAATTGTATATATCAATCAACAAAATACATTCGATGTATAGCTAGCTTGCTCACTTGGCCAAGTATTGAGCATGGATACAGCGAAATCCTGTATCCACGCTATATCCAGCATTTCGCTGCAGTTAAGGTAGGAAACGATATTCCTACCTTGACTGCTTTAGGTCTCCTCCCTTCTCTATACTTCGGTCGTGAGGGGCAAATCTTTTGCTGCTCATGATGTTTATAAACCTCTGGAGTGCTCCAACACGAGCTGTTGGTAAATCCTGCCATGTTTGCGAATTACAACAAGCACCAAACCGGAAGTAGTTTCCCAAACGACAATAATCGGATCTGAGCTCATCGATGTCTGTGTGAAAAACAAAAAAGCAGATCAGCTACTTTTGCCTGCCAGACATAGCACCGAATGCATCGATCCCCAAGAGTACATTCACGTCGCTTAGCTAGCTAGCTACTAACAATATATTTCCATGCTCTGAAAAGGGACATTTTGATGATATTGTAAACACATTTAGTTATGTTGGGCAATCATGGCATCCAACCTGTCACTCTGATTTTCCACAACACGAAAAACTGTTTTCTTCACCTTCCTCCAAACTTGTTAAAACAGCTCTCTCTCCAAGACGTAAGCTATAAACTAGCTAGCTAGCTAACAGCTAGTTAGTGTTGTCTTTTAAGTTGTGTCAAATAATAACTGTGCCAAACTATCAACAAACTACCGGTAGCTAACTTGCACTTGTAACCATTGCATGCCATTTCTTCTGGTCTGATCTGTAGTATGACATTTTCCCAACGTTTTTTTATGCAATTAGCTGTCTTCTGTGTTATAAAGAACCAGGCCCTGGAGCTTTCCTGGGGTCATGATGCCCGTGTGTTTCTCAGCTGGAGCAGAAGCAGAAGCACTGCCAACCAGGAGGACCATAAAGTAGCGCTGAGCAGGCAACTGGGAGAGAAGCTTGGACTCAGAGATGGAGAGCAGGTAATGATGTCCCATTCACTAATTCTCTTGCCCATTCCCCAAACTCATCATGCCTTGATAACCCCACTTTTCCTGATTACTAACTCATGTTGGATGGTTTCAGGGCTTCTTGAGGTCGTGCCAGCAGGTCCTGTCTGTACAGCAGGTGTTTGTGGAGCCACTCTCCTCTGACGACTGGGAAATCCTGGTGAGAACCTATAGAGAGGTCTTTGTACAGTATTGTGCAATAGGCAAGCTCACCCATCAGAAACATTTAGTACCGTATGGTTTTAGTATAGCCTGGGAGTGTTGCCTGTGGGTTTATTCTTCATTCAACTCCTTTGTCGTTGTCATGCAACAGACAGCTACCCAGGCTACTTTTGATCCTTGGCTGTCAAAGCAAATTCAACATTGAAGAGCAACTGTCAATATGGTTTGTAAATGTACAGTCTGGGATGGGCAAATATTTAACCATGTCTTGTCCTCAGGAGCTCCACAGTGCAGAGCTGGAGCAGCAGCTCCTGGATCAGATTAGAGTGGTGTTTCCTGATGCAGTGTTTCCTGTGTGGGTGGACCAGAGAACAGTCATCTACATCAGAATCGGTCAGCACTGATTTTCACATTTTACATTTTCTCAACATCTAACAGCTATGAACTCACCAGCTCCTATGTTATGACCAAAGAAACAGTTGATCAGAGGAGGCTGATTGGAGGAGCTATAGGAGGACGACAATCTCATTGTAATTTCTGGAATGTAATTTCTGGCCATTACAATGAGCAGTCCTCCTATAGCTCCTCCCACCAGCCTCCTCTGCAGTTGATGTCATACTATCGTTCATACTCTTCTTCTTCTGCAGCTTCACTCACCCCAACTGTGCCGTACGGTCGATTAGAGCAGTTCACAGAGCTACACGTCTCTCCTAAAATCCGTGCTGGAAGTGAAGACCTCTCCTGCGCTCCTTTTGGATCATCCTTATCCAATCAGAACATGCCCCTCCAAAGACAGCCGAACTTTGACCTCTCACCCTCCTCCAGGTCCTCTCAGGAGTTCAGCGTTCAGGGGACTGGACTCCCTGTAGAACAACATCCTAACGCTGCTGCCCTCCAGAGCCCCCGGCAGTGGGGCAGGATAGCAGACGTAAAGAGCCTGGTCAGGTACATGCTAACAGGGAACTGTGACCCTGTGAGAGAAACTCCACCCATCCCCACCATCCCTGCCCTCCTCAGTGACTCAGTTTTCAGAGTGTGCAGAGCACCGCCCGTGTCTCCTGGCCCTCTGAGTGCCACCCATGGGGTTGCCCACATCCTGCCCTGGGGCCAGCAGATGGGAGGTAATATCAATGGAGGCCAGCCAGCTGTGACGTATGGCCTACTGTCCAAGGTGCTCTCTCCCAAGGAGGTGAGAGAGAGGGCTAAGCAGGCCATGGAAAAGAAGAAGAGTGGCGTGGCTGGTGGTGCTCCCCAGCCAGGTGGTGTTCCCCAGCCAGGTGGTGCTGGTGGGGCAGGAGACAGGGAGGAAAAAGAGGATGCCACTGTCGTCAAGGTGGTGTGTCACCTTACAGAGGGGCTGAAAGGGAAGCAGGGATCATCTAGAGAGGGAGAGCTCCACAGTGGAAGGATCTGGGTGAGTACATGTACTGAAGCCATGGTCTAAACTCAAGTTGGACACGATGTAGGCCTAATCAAATGACCCATTCTACCCATGGTTTACAGGTTTGTCAGCCCTAATGTATTCATATTGGGGCTCATATGTATCCATGCCTCATACAGTTGTTTTTCTCAGATCCCACAATCCTTGGAAACTCGTCTTCATATCAACCCACACTCATCAGTGAGAATTAAGCCAATCAAGTCAACTCCTAAAGTAGCCACCAGTATCCACCTGCAGCCTTTACAACCACTGGTGAGTAACATTTATTTTTACATCATGTTATATCTCCAGAGCTTTGACATATTGGTACATTTGGAATACGCATTTCTATGGATTCTACTGTTCTATTCAGCATAATCTTGTACTTTCCGTGTTGCTGTTTGACCACTGCCCTGATGTCCTCCTAGCCTGCAGCAGAGAGTGAGGTGGAGATTCAGACTGCCTTCCTGGGTTGGCTGCACACCCAGAGCCACGAACCACTAGCCTGTCTGACCGGCCGCTCCAACACCATCTTCCTACCTGCCACTGACGGTACACATAGCTTGCATCACAAATTGCACCCTGTCCCCTTTATAGTGCACTATAAAAATAAAATCCAAGTTTATTGGTCATGTACCCACTTTAGCAGAAGTTATAGCGGCTGCAGTGAAATGTTTGTGTTACTAGCTTCTAACTGCAGTAAAATGTCAAACAAATACAGTGTTTTCAGAAAGTATTCACACCCCTTGACCTTTTTCACATTTTGTAGTGTTATAGTTTGAGTTTGAGTTTGAGTTTATTTTTATTTTTACAGGGACAGTGCACATTAATCAACGTTTCAGTAAAAGTGCCGGTTTTAGCCAGCCGGCTAATTTTCAACCGCAGTCCCTGGGCAGGTTATTAAAAACAATTACAATATAGACAATAGCAACATAGAACAAGCAAGACATAGCAACATAGGATAAGCAAGACGTAGCTAACAGACAGAGCAACATAGAGCAAAAAGCAGCAAGACAAAATTCATAAAAGCAACAAAGTGTTTCCACACCTCACAAGCTACAGACAACAGACAACATGGAAAGCGGCAACACACAGCTAGGGACCATGTTCACAAATCTGATTGACCTTTAGCCATGTTTTCAAGCATTTTGTGAAAGTGTGATATGTGGTGCAGTTATGTGTGTCTGATGGCAGTGTATTCCAGACATGGGAAGCTCTCACAGAGAATGCAGATTTACTAAAGGTGCTTTTCCTTAGGGGAACTATACAGTCACCTCTCATGGCAGACCTTGTGGATCTGCTGCCATATGTCTGGGTTTTCTGTTTAACAAAAATATTGAGTGGAGGGGGAGCCAGGCCATTAAGGATCTTGAATACAAGACATGCGTCGGTGTATTGCACAAGATTTTCCCAACTCAAGAGCTCATGCTTTCTAAGGATGTGACAATGATGATGGCTATTGGGCTTCCTATCAAGCACTTTGAGAGCCTGTTTGTAGACAGACTGAATAGGTTTTAATGTTGTACAGCAAGCTTGGGCCCAACTAGTCAAGCAGTATGTTAAGTGGGGGAGTATCATAGAGTTGAAGTACAGTTTTGCTACCTCTGTAGTCAAACAATTTCGTATAAATCGGAAATTAGCTAGGTTGAATTTAGTTATTTGAATTACCTTTTTCACATGCTTTTTAAAAGAGAGGTTGGAATCAAGTATGATGCCAAGGTACTTAAAATCGGATACCACCTGGAGCTTCTCCCCTGACTCATAGACATCTGGCTCAGTAGCATCTGTTGCCCTCTTTGTGAAGAACATGCAAACAGTTTTTTTCACATTGAGATGCAAACACGAGTCACTGAGCCACTTTGTAACCTGGACCATTACAGTAGTGAGTTCTTGTGCAGCTTGTTGTTTGCTCTTTGCATGCACATATATCACTGTATCATCTGTATACATTTGAACTTCAGACCCAGTACAGACAGACAGGCAGATCATTAATGTACAGGCTGAACAGGAGGTGCCCCAGTATTGACCCTTGGGGCACGCCCACATCATAGCTACGATAGGGCGACAGCTCATTGCTCACTCTGACACACTGAGTTCTGCCTTCAAGGTATGATTTCATCCATCTCAAGGCATCAGGGGAAAAGTTGAACTTTGACAATTTTGTGATGAGAATCTCATGGTTAACAGTATCAAAAGCCTTCCTTAGGTCCAGAAACACAGCCCCAACAGCACCCCCTTTGTCCATCTTGGACTTCACATTTTCCAGAAGAAAGCAGTTGGCCGTTTCTGTGGAGTGTTTTGCTCTGAAGCCAAACTGCATGGAGTGTAATGTGAAGGGGCTGTTGTTGAGGTGGGCAATCAGTTGTTCTGCTACACACTTTTCAACAACCTTTAGTCTGAATTTAAGTTGTTTAATTTAGATTGTGTCACTGATCTTCACACAATACCCCATAATGTCAAAGTGGTATTTTGTTTGTAGAACCTTTTTGAAATTAATTCCAAATTTAAAGCTGAAATGTCTTGTTAGTAAGTTTTCAACCCCTTTGTTATGGAAAGCCTAAATAAAGAGTAAAAATTAGTTTAAGTCAAATAATAAGTTGCATGGTCTCATTCTGTTTTCAATAATAGTGGTTAACATTATTTTTGAATGACTGTCTCATCTCTATATTCCACACATACAATTATCTGTAAGTTCCATCAATCGAGTAGTGAATTTCAAGCACCGATTCAACCACAAAGACCATGGAGGTTTTTCAATGCCTCGCGAACATGGGCACCGCTTGGTAGATAGGTAGCATTTGCTTTTTTTATTTTTACCCATCACTTTGAGCATGGTGAAGTAATTAATTAGGCTTTGGATAGTGTGTCACTACAAAGATACAGGCGTCCTTCCTAACTCAGTTGCCGGAGAGGAAGGAAACTGCTCAGGGATTTCACCATGAGGCCAATGGGGATTTTAAAATGGTTACACAGTTTAATGGTTGTGCTATGAGAGCTGAGGATGAATCAACAACATTGTAATTACTCCATAGTACTAACCTAAATGACAGAGTGAAAAAAGAAAGCCTGTACAGAATAAAACATCATCCAAAACATGCATCCTGTTTGCAACAAGGCACTTAGGTAATACTGCAAAAAAAACGTGAGAAATAAATGTACTTTTTTTCCTGAATACAAAGTGATATGTTCAGGGAAAATCCAACATCACTGAGTGCCACTCTTCATATTTTCAAACATAGTGGTGGCATGTTATGGGTATGCTTGAACAGCACTTGCATCTTTACAATTAGCAAGGACTAGGGATTTCTTTTTTTTTTAGGATAAAAATAAACGGAATACAGCTATAAGCACAGGCAAAATCCTAGAGGAGAACCTGGTTCATTCTGCTTTCCAACAGACGCTGGGAGGCAAATTCACCTTTCAGCAAGACAATAACCTAAAACACAAGGTCAAGCCTACACTGGAGTTGCTTACCACGGCGAGATTGAATGATATTTCTTTATTTCATTATCAATACATTTGCAAACATTTCTAAAAACATGTTTTCGTGTTGTCATTGTGTAGATGGGTGAGAAACAAATCTATATCCATTTTGAATTCAGGCTGGAACACAACAATGTGGAATAAGTCAATGGGTATGAATACTGTCTGAAGGCCCTGTACACAAATAATAACAATCAAGAAATGTCAGAGGGAATAAGTCAATGGGTATGAATACTGTCTGAAGGCCCTGTACACAAATAATAACAATCAAGAAATGTCAGAGGGAATAAGTCACTCTGTGATGGTTGGCAGCCGGTTCTTCAACCTCACCCAAAGTGTATGGAGTGCATTGTAAATGTAATACAATCTTGATCTTCTCACTTCAGGCAAGGTGGAGTTTGCTCTGACTGTGTTGAAGTCAGAACCTGAGCCGGAGAGTAAAGCGCCTGACCAGTTGTTTCTGTTGGCTCCATGTGTGATACAGAAAACAGACATACAGGTACTAGTGACAAGCTTTGCTAACTCAGACTGCATACACTGAGTGTACAAAACATTAAGAATACCTTCCTAATATTGAGTCGTCATCCCCCGCTTCTCATGACGTCTAGGTTGTCAGGGAACCTGTAACTGTGCCTACCATGAAAGCCATGGGTGAGACACCTAATCAAGATCTACCCTCTCTCAGCAGTCTTGGGTAAACCACCAGATTCCTTACAGAACACACTAACCTGTTGAAGTGATAGCTGTGTGAACCAAATGGATATTTTTATACTGAACATCTCACAAACGGTATAGGATTTATGTTTTTGGTTGATTAATTGTAGCTGTTTTTATATTGGTCGAGTTCCAGGCAGACTACATTGCAGACGAGGCACACAACCATTGGTTGATGCAATGTAACATCAACCCACTGCGCAGTCGGGCAACAGACTGCCATATCAAATGATTTGCTTAGTTGACATGTCAAACCCCTATCCAGGCATTATGCGATCTGGCATGCATCTGCAATGTAGTCAGTCTGGAACGCGGCCAAAGTGTGTCACTGCCCTGCCATGATGTGACCTGTGTTCTCCTCTTGTGCTGTCCCCAGTGGTGTGGAGGAGCTGATCAGGACGGGGTTTGACTTCCTCTCCCACAGCCTGATGGGACGGCCTCTCTCCTGGGAGCTGGTGTCCACCGGCCGGGGCCTCCGGGGCGGAGCCCTACTCATCACAGGGGCCAGGGTATCCTCTGACCTCATGTCATCCTGTCAATCTTTCCCAGAAATCAGCAGGACTGATTCTGACATGATCTGAATGTCCAAGTCTGATTACATTGAGTTAAAACAGTTTTAAGGGCTAATATGTAGGTTAAAACGGACACCACTGCCAGCTGTAGTGACCCACTCAATCAGATTGTGGACTGTGAGCATTGGTGTGACTGTCCAGTGTGTGTTTTGTATTCCCTCACAGGGAAGTGGGAAGACGGCACTCTCCAGAGCTCTGTGTAGGAAAACTATGGAGGACCTGGATGCTCATGTGGAGGTGGTTGACTGCAAAAAGCTGAAAGGTGGGAGTTGGACCTTTCACTTATTGTGTCTGTGGTGACTTGTTTATTTTTGACCATGATGATACAGTGTTGTTGTATAATGTTCTGCAGGGAAGAGAGCAGAGACCGTGAGGCAGATATTGGAAGAGGTTTTTGAACAGGCGGTGTGGAGACAGCCCTCTGTGGTCCTGCTGGATGACCTGGATCATGTGACGGGGGCACCGACCTCACCGGAACATGAACACGGACCAGAGGCTCTGCTAAGGCTGCACATTGCCCAGAGTATGATACTACACAACTCTGTGTGTGTCCAAATCCGCATTCGCGTCCGTGTGTGTGTGTTTCTTGTTCATAGACATCTAATATCTGTGTGTGTGTTGTGACCCCTCCCTGTGTGTGTTGTCCAGGTCTAAGGGACATGGTACATGACATGGTGGTGCGCTCCAGCCTGGTGTCTCTGGTCATCAGCAGTCACAGTGAACATTCCCTCCACCCGTCACTCAGGGAGGTGCAGGGCTCCCACTTCCTCCAGGGCTTCATACACATCCAGCCTCCTGATCAGGTAACTGGGGTAGGGTCAAGTTGCCCCTCTGTGCTGATTTTGGGTCAGTTTAGCATTTCTACCTCTAATGGCTCAGGTTAGCATCGGGGGAGAATAAGCTAAACCTAGATCTGGGAACCACATCCATTTATCCAGCTTGACTTTGCGCTGGTTGCTAATGCTCTGAAATATCTATTTTGTCTGACCAGGAAATTAGCAAAAAGTAACTGAATTAATATTTATCGGACATGATAGTATCTTTGTCGTTCTTGGACAGGACAGTGTCTTTGTCGTTCATGGACATGATCGTGTCTTTGTCGTTCATGGACAGGACAGTGTCTTTGTCGTTCTTGGACAGGACAGTGTCTTTGTCGTTCTTGGACAGGACAGTATCTTTGTCGTTCTTGGACAGGACAGTGTCTTTGTCGTTCTTGGACATGATAGTGTCTTTGTCGTTCTTGGACAGGACAGTGTCTTTGTCGTTCTTGGACAGGACAGTGTCTTTGTCGTTCATGGACATGATAGTGTCTTCGTCGTTCATGGACATGATCGTGTCTTTGTCGTTCTTGGACAGGACAGTGTCTTTGTCGTTCATGGACATGATCGTGTCTTTGTCGTTCATGGACATGACAGTGTCTTTGTCGTTCATGGACATGTCAGTGTCTTTGTCGTTCATGGACATGTCAGTGTCTTTGTCGTTCATGGACATGTCAGTGTCTTTGTCGTTCATGGACATGTCAGTGTCTTTGTCGTTCATGGACATGTCAGTGTCTTTGTCGTTCATGGACATGTCAGTGTCTTTGTCGTTCATGGACATGTCAGTGTCTTTGTCGTTCATGGACATGTCAGTGTCTTTGTCGTTCATGGACATGTCAGTGTCTTTGTCGTTCATGGACATGTCAGTGTCTTTGTCGTTCATGGACATGTCAGTGTCTTTGTCGTTCATGGACATGTCAGTGTCTTTGTCGTTCATGGACATGATAGTGTCTTTGCTACATGGACATGTCAGTGTTTTTGTCGTTCATGGACATGTCAGTGTCTTTGTCGTTCATGGACATGATAGTGTCTTTGTTGCTACATGGACAGGACAGTGTCTTTGTCGTTCATGGACATGTCAGTGTCTTTGTCGTTCATGGACATGTCAGTGTCTTTGTCGTTCATGGACATGTCAGTGTCTTTGTCGTTCATGGACATGTCAGTGTCTTTGTCGTTCATGGACATGTCAGTGTCTTTGTCGTTCATGGACATGTCAGTGTCTTTGTCGTTCATGGACATGATAGTGTCTTTGCTACATGGACATGTCAGTGTTTTTGTCGTTCATGGACATGTCAGTGTCTTTGTCGTTCATGGACATGAACATGATAGTGTCTTTGTTGCTACATGGACAGGACAGTGTCTTTGTTGCTACATGGACAGGACAGTGTCTTTGTTGCTACATGGACAGGACAGTGTCTTTGTTGCTACATGGACAGGACAGTGTCTTTGTTGCTACATGGACAGGACAGTGTCTTTGTTGCTACATGGACAGGACAGTGTCTTTGTTGCTACATGGACAGGACAGTGTCTTTGTTGCTACATGGACAGGACAGTGTCTTTGTTGCTACATGGACAGGACAGTGTCTTTGTTGCTACATGGACAGGACAGTGTCTTTGTTGCTACATGGACAGGAAGTGTCTTTGTTGCTACATGGACAGGAAGTGTCTTTGTTGCTACATGGACAGGAAGTGTCTTTGTTGCTACATGGACAGGAAGTGTCTTTGTTGCTACATGGACAGGAAGTGTCTTTGTTGCTACATGGACAGGAAGTGTCTTTGTTGCTACATGGACAGTGTCTTTGTTGCTACATGGACAGTGTCTTTGTTGCTACATGGACAGTGTCTTTGTTGCTACATGGACACTGTCTTTGTTGCTACATGGACACTGTCTTTGTTGCTACATGGACACTGTCTTTGTTGCTACATGGACACTGTCTTTGTTGCTACATGGACACTGTCTTTGTTGCTACATGGACACTGTCTTTGTTGCTGCATGGACACTGTCTTTGTTGCTGCATGGACACTGTCTTTGTTGCTGCATGGACACTGTCTTTGTTGCTGCATGGACACTGTCTTTGTTGCTACATGGACAGTGTCTTTGTTGCTTCATGGACAGTGTCTTTGTTGCTACATGGACAGTGTCTTTGTTGCTTCATGGACAGTGTCTTTGTTGCTTCATGGACAGTGTCTTTGTTGCTTCATGGACAGTGTCTTTGTTGCTTCATGGACAGTGTCTTTGTTGCTTCATGGACAGTGTCTTTGTTGCTTCATGGACAGTGTCTTTGTTGCTTCATGGACAGTGTCTTTGTTGCTTCATGGACAGTGTCTTTGTTGCTTCATGGACAGTGTCTTTGTTGCTTCATGGACAGTGTCTTTGTTGCTTCATGGACAGTGTTTTTGTTGCTACATGGGCAGTGTTTTTTTTGCTACATGGACAGGACAGTGTCTTTGTTGCTACATGGACAGTGTCTTTGTTGCTTCATGGACAGTGTTTTTTTTGCTACATGGACAGGACAGTGTCTTTGTTGCTACATGGACAGTGTCTTTGTTGCTTCATGGACAGTGTCTTTGTTGCTACATGGACAGTGTCTTTGTTGCTACATGGACAGTGTCTTTGTTGCTACATGTATCTTTCTTTCTAATAATGTGTATTACATAGTTATGTCTCGCTTTGTGACTGTCGAGTAATTTGTGCAAAGGCGTCATCTTCACCTTTGTGATAATAATTATGCCAGACAGTTAATGTTGACCATCTGTCAACAGTTAATGTGGACCATCTCTAAACAGTTAATGTGGACCATCTGTCAACAGTTAATGTGGACCATTTCTAAACAGTTAATGTGGACCATCTGTCAACAGTTAATGGGGACCATCTCTAAACATTTAATGTGGACCATCTCTAAACAGTTAATGTGGACCATCTGTCAACAGTTAATGTGGACCATCTGTCAACAGTTAATGTGGACCATCTGTCAACAGTTAATGGGGACCATCTGTCAACAGTTAATGGGGACCATCTGTCAACAGTTAATGGGGACCATCTCTAAACAGTTAATGGGGACCATCTCTAAACAGTTAATGGGGACCATCTGTCAACAGTTAATGGGGACCATCTGTCAACAGTTAATGGGGACCATCTGTCAACAGTTAATGTGGACCATCTGTCAACAGTTAATGGGGACCATCTCTAAACAGTTAATGGGGACCATCTGTCAACAGTTAATGTGGACCATCTGTCAACAGTTAATGTGGACCATCTCTAAACAGTTAATGGGGACCATCTGTCAACAGTTAATGTGGACCATCTCTAAACAGTTAATGGGGACCATCTGTCAACAGTTAATGGGGACCATCTGTCAACAGTTAATGTGGACCATCTGTCAACAGTTAATGTGGACCATCTGTCAACAGTTAATGGGGACCATCTCTAAACAGTTAATGGGGACCATCTGTCAACAGTTAATGTGGACCATCTCTAAACAGTTAATGGGGACCATCTGTCAACAGTTAATGTGGGCCATCTCTAAACAGTTAATGGGGACCATCTGTCAACAGTTAATGTGGACCATCTCTAAACAGTTAATGGGGACCATCTGTCAACAGTTAATGTGGACCATCTCTAAACAGTTAATGGGGACCATCTCTAAACAGTTAATGGGGACCATCTCTAAACAGTTAATGTGGGCCATCTCTAAACAGTTAATGTGGACCATCTCTAAACAGTTAATGTGGACCATCTCTAAACAGTTAATGGGGACCATCTCTAAACAGTTAATGTGGACCATCTGTCAACAGTTAATGTGGACCATCTGTCAACAGTTAATGTGGACCATCTGTCAACAGTTAATGGGGACCATCTGTCAACAGTTAATGGGGACCATCTGTCAACAGTTAATGGGGACCATCTGTCAACAGTTAATGTGGACCATCTGTCAACAGTTAATGGGGACCATCTGTCAACAGTTAATGGGGACCATCTGTCAACAGTTAATGGGGACCATCTCTAAACAGTTAATGTGGGCCATCTCTAAACAGTTAATGTGGACCATCTCTAAACAGTTAATGTGGACCATCTCTAAACAGTTAATGGGGACCATCTCTAAACAGTTAATGTGGACCATCTGTCAACAGTTAATGTGGACCATCTGTCAACAGTTAATGTGGACCATCTGTCAACAGTTAATGGGGACCATCTGTCAACAGTTAATGGGGACCATCTGTCAACAGTTAATGTGGACCATCTGTCAACAGTTAATGTGGACCATCTGTCAACAGTTAATGTGGACCATCTGTCAACAGTTAATGGGGACCATCTGTCAACAGTTAATGGGGACCATCTGTCAACAGTTAATGGGGACCATCTGTCAACAGTTAATGTGGACCATCTGTCAACAGTTAATGGGGACCATCTGTCAACAGTTAATGGGGACCATCTGTCAACAGTTAATGGGGACCATCTGTCAACAGTTAATGGGGACCATCTCTAAACAGTTAATGTGGACCATCTGTCAACAGTTAATGGGGACCATCTGTCAACAGTTAATGGGGACCATCTGTAAGCGTAGCATTTAAAAATATATATTTTCTGGAAAAGGACATGTAAGTAAACATTTCACTGTTAGTCAACACCTGATGTTTATGAAGAATGTGGCAAGTAAAATTAGATTAGATTTGATATGTATTGTGACTGTGTTGTCTGCCTGTCAGGCCCAGAGAGGAGAGATCCTGCGCTGTCTGATCCTCAGTAAGACTGCTGTATCCAAGGAGACCCTACACACGCTCGACCTGGGGATTATTGCCAAGGAAAC